>NW_006408522.1:26497132-26513440 GCF_000296735.1 Chrysochloris asiatica | reverse complement strand
CAAGTCTGCTCCTGGCCACCAGTTCTTAGTCCTTCTCTTCTTAGTTGATGAATCTAGAGTCCTCAGCCGCTCCCCCTCTCCATGCCCCCATCTCTAGCGCTGCTGCTTCTCTGGATAAGGTCCCACATTCTATTTGTGCGTTCCTAGGGTCCTCTGTTTCTGGACTGTAAGATTAACCACGCCCCTTTTTTTGTTACAAAACTTCTATCTTTACAATTGTGACAGTCACGATTAGTCATGATAACAGTTATTCACTATTTAATCTTACGAATCTTATCCCCATCTCCTTTCACCAGACCCATCTAGACAAGATGTTAACCATTCAGTGGGGACTCTTTCTTTTCCCCCACACTCTTAACTAAGCTATGAGCCTTTTTTTTTAAATGTAACACTTAGATAACTATTCAGATGGAAACACTGTTCCCTCCACCACACTGATATCTTTGAGTTATAACATATCTTAAGCAAAAAAATGATCTCAATAAGGTTGGTAAAACAAACTTAAATAAAATATTTACTTTTTATTTTAAAAAGTATTTTCACTCACTCTGTGTTGAACTAATATTTGCTCATGTTCCACTTTCTGTTTCAGAAATAGATAATACAAAAGAAAAGCAAGTTTTAATTCCAGGTAGAATTGATTCTAAACTGATAACATTGGAAGTAAGCCTAATAATTCTGTGAGTATGACATTTGGATAGCCTGCAGTTTCAGGGGATTGTTTGAGCCTTAATCCTCATGAAATTTACTGAGGCAAAAGCCTTCCCAAAGAACAAAGCATCTAAGAATAGTGCTTCCGCCCTGCCACACTGGCACTCATCTCTTCTTAAGAGCACTTTTATCCTCTTCCTTTGTTTTATTTTCTCTCTGATCAAAATTGTGGTCCCCTTAGATGGCACCTAATCTGCACCAGGCTAATGGATCTAAATAAGGGCTGAATAGTCTGGATACTACCAGCATGCCTTTGCATGAACAAGCAAAAAAAAACAAAAAACCCCACAGTTTTCACTCTACCCATATAGATAAGGGAAAAGAACAGCTTTGCACCAAAAATATGTAAATTTCAATCCCACCTCTGCAATATCTATGTGACCTTGGACAAGTGATGAAGAAAAACCAGTTAATACAGAGGTTTAAAGAGAAAGTATCTCCCATATACTTTGTAGGATCGACTCCCATATAGTTTAGGTGGATTCCCATTGTAACATTATAGTTATTAAATTGAAGGGGGTCTTTTTCAGTGGAATATGGCTTTACAAGTATTATACAGTATTTCAGAATTCACTCCTTCATAGCTCAGACAATAATGAGGTGGCAACTATAAAGTAATCGAATTATTTTCATTTGACTTTTAAAATAAGAGCTATACATGGCAGCTGTGTATTGTTGGGAGACTATGCATTTGTTCTACTATTCAAAATATTTCTAGAAATACATTTGAAATTAATTTTAGAGCCATTTTTGCAAACCATAGAAAACTTAAGGGCACATGTCATACTTCATTTTGGACCCTACTCAGTATGATTACACACCTCAGTTACTAAGTTGAGTCTGAGCAACTTTTGAATCTTTCCAAAATTCTAAATTCATTCACAAATCATAAAAATATGCCAACACTGGGGTCTTTCAAAGATTATGTCAGAGCACATCATGTTGCATATGTTGTTGTTGTTAAGTGCTGTTGAGTTGGTTCCGGTTCATAGGGACACTGTATAGGGTTTCTAAGGAGTGGCTGGTGGGTTTGAACCACCGACCTGTGGTTACCAGTCCAGTGTTTACCCTACAGGACAGGACCAGGACTCCCTATTGTATGTAGCCTATGGTTATACCCACCTTAACTGTCCATTGAAGGACTCGAAAAACATAAATATGATAGCAATGGTTAAAATACAGTTGCACAAATCTGAGTGAGTCTGAACTTTCTACTTCCCCCTCCACTTTCTAAATTCTCCATTGTCGTTGTCAAGTGACATCGAGTCAGTTCTGACTCTGGGTTTCTGAGGAGCGACTGGTGAGTTTGAACCACTGACCTTGTGACTCAAACTGACCTGGCAGTCCAGTGCTTACCTTATAGCACCACATCAGTGCTCCACATTTTCCATAATGTGTTTGTTGTTTGAAATGATAATCAGGATATATTTATTTTAACAGTTTATAGTGGTGAATCTTAAGACATAGGATTCAAATTCTACATTCTGAGTAAGTAAGGAATGATAAAATTAGAATCTACCGTAGAGACTGTGTGGTTCACTTCTGTTTAACAGATGGCAAAATTTGGAGCTTGAGGGAATAGCTTGCTTAAAGTCTCATCCTAACTTACTAGTGGGTCCAGAATCCCAATTTTAGTTTAATATTCTTAATATATCTCCAGGAGAGGAGGTTCCACAAACTATTATAAACTTTCCAACATGAAATCACAAAAGAGAACACATAGAAGAAAAAGTCTGATGAACTGTAATAATCAGTTCACTGTCATGAAGTTGTACTTTGTGTGATGTGGTCACATTTAAACACATAAAGAAAACTCACTTTGAACATGTCTGCTACCTGAAAAAAATGTGATTATTCCTCTAGAGCAATAGTGGTGGGGGTGGATAGTAAAGAATAATACGGGAGAGAAAAAAAAAAAAAAAAAAAAAAAGCTGGAACAATTCATCTTTGATAAACTGCAAGAGAGAGAGAAATGCTACCCAAAATTCAAAGAAGACAAACCCAATCTATTCTAAAGTTCAATGATATAAATCATCTTACAAAATAAGCTCAGAACCTTAGGGTATGGTGTGGCGCTGTAGGATAAGCGCAGGACCACAAGGTCTCTTTGAACCACAAGGTCAGTGGTTCAAACTCACCAGCCGCTCCTTGGAAACCCTATATGGGGTTGCTATGGTCAGAACCAAGCTGTTTGAACTGCAAGGTTGGCAGTTCAAGCTCACCAGTTGCTCCTTGGAAACCCTATACAGGGTCGCTATGGGTCAGAACTGACTCGACAGCACTTAACAACATGATCAAAACCGACTCAACAGCACTTATATACAGCTTGTTAAAATATCTTTGAAGTCTTACACATCCATCTATATAGAATCCTTCCTTCCACATTCACTTAAGAGTAGTGACAAGCTTTATTCTTAATGCCTTTTGAGAGTAAACGTGTTCTAAAGAAACACCCATTTTCCTATCTTGCAATAGCTCAATACCATCACCTGAGCTCCCTTTTGAGCTTGAATGTTTACAATGAAGAAATTTTCAACTAGAATGAAATGAAGATTGGTCATTCGGTCTTCAGCTGCACCATATTTGGAAGTTACTTCTATTGCCTCTCCATAGATCTATACCTAATTTGATTTGGGAAGAAGATTCGCACTAAAACCCAGTATCCTTAAGTTTATGAATTCTCTGGAATGTGCTGGAAAACTTCCAAAATGCTCCTGATTCCCAGTAAGTAAGTTTACTCAAGGAAGGAATAGAATTGATGTGGGTTATGTGTCAGTTCCCAGACAGGGAAGCAAACATTCCCACCAGGGTCAGAAGTGGCCTAAGTACCATTCTTACTGTGGAGTTCTGTGGCAAAATGGAAATAGTATTGGCTTTAAAATCTATAGACACTATGTTTGCCTCCCAAATCTAAACATTTGAGATCCTTATTGTCCATGTCAGGAGCTCTGTTGGCACAAAGTTTAAGCTCCTGACTGCTAACCTAAAGGTCGGTAGTTCAAACCCACCAGCCGCTCTACAGGAGAAAAGACTTGGCGACTTGCTCCCGTGTAGATTACAGCCTAGAAGCCCTTATGGCGCAGCTCTATGCTGTTTGATAAAATTGCTCTGAGTTGAAATCAACTCAACAGCACACACAACTATCCATATGACTTTGAGTTAACTTGTTTCTTCATCTATAAAATGAGAATACTATCACTCATGTCTGTTTATTAAGCTATGTATATGAAAGTGAATTATATACTACAAATATGAGATATTGTTTATTCCTAAATAGTTCATTCCTAAAATGAAAAAAAAAAAAATCACAGAGCAGTCTTTCTTACCTTGTTCTACTTTTACATTTCATGGCAATTATTCTTACTACATTACAGAGATGTAATGAATTAAGAATGAACTATTTAAATTGTTCTAAATAGTACAGACATGTTAGATTATGTAAGCTACTAAAATCATCACTTCCCTCTCCTTCATTAGTCACTGCAGGTAGACGTTCAAGTCACACAAAGAAAGGGAGACACTGAGAAATAGGAGTGGACACCCCAACTATACTGAGACAGTTTTTCACAATGGAGATTTAACAGCTCAGAATAGAGCAGGCTGGGTCTCTGAGACCCAATAATTTCACAGAGATAAAATAGATGGCTGGGCCTGGTATCATCAGCAAGTAGTATTGTCGTTAACCTCCCACGTGGTTCCCACATCTTCAAAATGAAAGCCAGACTCCTTCCCAGGATGCACAAGGCTTCACATGAGCTCATTGCCAATAATGTCTTCTCCCACAGCTTTCCTTTCACACACTTTATTCAAGACATGCTGGTTGATCACCTTGTTTCTTGAGCAATAGCTAGCTTCTGCCTCAGGCCCTTTGCACTCACTCATTTCGCCTATAATACTTTTGGCCTCTCCCACTTCAAGGTCTTTAATCAAGTTACATTCAAAGAGAAGTAATTTCTAATTACTCAATCTACAATTTCAATCCTGTCTCCCTTTTTATAACTTTAATCTCTGCTTTTTCTTCTTACTCCAGGATGGCTATGAGTCGGAACAAATTCGACAGTACTTAACAACTTTAAAACATAATACATGTTTTCCTTATCATCTTTGTTTCTCCACCCCCACACCATATTCCCTGCACATTAAAAAAATATTTAGCTTTGAAGGTACATGTACCCAGTAAATGTAATAAATATACAATAGCCAGTTAATTTCTATCACTACTTAACAAATCACCGTCAGAAATAGTGGCTAAATCAACAACCACTTTATTTTCCTTACCGCCTTGGGAGATGACTGGGCTCAACTCAGTGGGTCCTACTTAGGGTCTCTCAAAGGACAGAGATGAAACTACCCAAAAGCTTGGTCTCTCACGTCTGCTACGTGGGTTGACAAGAGTCCAAATTTGGGGGCTGAAACAGTACAGGGGGCTCCTCAGGAGTATCTTCTGTTTTCTTGATGAGGTCTCTCCAAGGATGGTGTTTTGAGAGAAGATATTTTTTACATGGTGGTCTTAGGAGACTGAACAAATACTCCGAGAGAGAACCATGCAAGGAATCTATCACCTTTAATGTCCCAGCCTCAGAAATTAGTGGCACTTCTGCCAGTATACTCTATTACTCAAAGCAGAAAAAGGCTCACCCAGGTTCACTAAGAGGAGAAACAGTCTTCCTTTTTTAAAAAGTGGGGAATGGCAAAGTTCTGGAACAAGTGGTTCAGAAATATTGGTGTCCCCATTTTTGTAAAATACTATCTGCCACATCACAAAAAAGAAAATTAAGGTCAAAGACAGTTGTACCAGCAAGTAAGTAGAGAATGATGTGAGAGCAGACAACAGGTATTGGTCCTCACAAGCAAATAAGGAAATATTGACAAGTTACAGGGATTCAACCACATGCACTACAGTTTGACAATGTTAAGTTAGAGATGTCAGAATCAATAGGGTATAATAAACAGCAACAAAGGACTGGTCTCATAAGCCTTTTTTTTTAATGTTTTATTGTGAATTATGTGATAGTTTACATATCATTAGTTTTACATTCATTCTATCGGATATTGCCTCTCATTGCCATGGTTACAATCCCCTCCATGCAATTCTTCCCCCGTATCCCCCAGGTCTTCAGCACACAGTCGCTCTCCCTCTCTGGATCTAAAGTCTCCAGCTGCTCCATCGCTCCATGTCATCATCTCTGCCTCCATTTCAGGCATCACTGCTTCTCTGGGTAGGGTCCCGCTCTCTGCTCTTCTCCCTTGATGGTCCTAGGGGCCTCCGCCCCTAGACTGAAAAGTTAATCACTCCCCTCCTTGCTATAAAACGTCTACCTTTACATCTCCAACCCTCACAATCAGTCCTGATAATTATTCAATATTGTATCACAAGAGACCCATCTGCATTTCATTGCATCAACCCCGCCTAGACAGATTGACTACTACTTACTGGAGATTCTACCTTCCTCCAGGCCCTCTGCATCTAGGTTCCCTCTTGAAAGCTTGTAAGCCAGTCACTTCTTGCCTTTGTTTTAGTTTATCCACAGCACTTAACACGGTAATTAATATTGGCAAGGTTGAAACTTCAAATGTTTTATCAACAAGCATTTCAGCTTCATTTTTATCACATGAAAAACTATGCTGAGCAAATATTTTTAGAAGCTGGACATTTGAACTGTACTGGGGGATGTTGTTAAGTGCTGTCGAGTCAGTTATGAGAACTCATATGACCCTGTATAGTGTTTCCGAGCAGCTGGTGGGTTTGAACCGCCACTCTGTGGTTCAAATCAACCTTGCAATCTAGTGCTTATCCTACAGCGCCACACCAGGACTAAAGGGCATATGGCAGGGTTTTAAACCAGGAAAGATGTTTATCAGGGCTGTAGTTCGAAACTATCAGCAGTTCCACGGGAGAAAGATGAGGCATTCTGCTCCCGTAAAGATGTACAGCCTCGGGAACCCTGTGCAGGATCGCTATGAGTCGGAACCGACTCCACGGTACTTAACAACATCCTTTCACCATACTTAGTCTACAGGTTGGGCAAACAATCCGAGAAACTGGACTATATGAAGAGCATGGCATCAGGAGAGGAGGAAGACTCATGATATGCAGATGATAAAATCTCACTTGCAGAAAACTAAAGACACTTGAAGCACTTATTGATGAAAATCGAAGACCATAGTCCTCAATATGGATACCGCTACAGAAAGAAAATTAAAATCCTCAGCTGGACCAATAAGCAACATCACAATAAACAGAGAAGACTGAAGTTGTCAGGGCTTTATTTTACTGGGGTTCACAATCAACATCCATGAAACCAGCAGTCAATAAGTCAAATTACAAATTTCATTATATTGCAGTTTTTTGTTGCAATTTTGTGGATTAAGGTATGTCTGACATAAGCCATGGTATTTTCAATAAGCCTCATATGTATGTGAAAACTGGACAGTGAATAAGGAATGTTTTAGAATTGATACATTTGAATTATGGTGTTGGTGATGAATATATAGCACAGACCATCAGAAGACTAACTAAATCTGTCTTGAAAACATAGCCAGAATGTTCTTTAGAAGTGAGATTGGTAAGCACATGTTCTAAGGAGAGGCTAGTCCTTAGAGGACATGCAGCAATAGAGAGCAAGAACCCCAATGAGATGGGTTGTGTTTGCAACAATGGGCTCAAACACAGCAACAATTGTGAGAATGATGCAGGACTGGGCAAGGTTTTGTTCCGTTGTATAAAGGGACGTGACTCAAAATCTGACACTATTAAACTGTGGCTTCTCTTTCAACTTGGGTTGTTATTAAGGGCTGTTGAGGCAGTTCTGACTCATAGCAACCCTGTGTAGGGTTCCCAAGGATCGGCTGATGAGTTTGAACCACTGACCTTATCGTTGAAACCTCTCTTGCAGTCCAGTGCTTTATCACACAGTGCCACACCAGGGTTGACTCCCAAATCAACAGAGAGTAATTGACTTTGAGTCCTGGCACAATTTATGCCACTATTAGCAGTACAGTGTGCCGAGTATATGGAGTCCTGGTGTGGCACTGTGGTTTAATGTGCTGGACTGCAAAGTCAGTTTAAACACAAGGTTGATGGAAGTTCACCAGCTGCTCCTCAGAAACCCTATACAGGGTCTTAACAACATATTTATATAGAGAGTATATCACGCTACTGATACGCATCTACAAGCCCTACAACTAGAAATAAGTCATTTCTAAAGGGAGTAGTGGCATAGTTCCAAATTTACTGATCTTCACATTCTTTCTAAAGAAGCATTAAATAATGAATTTAGAGAGACATGATATTCCTTTGTTTTCCCATGCATGCGTTTTTGTTGTTTCGGTTTTTTTTCAACTTAATATCGTAAAGCACCTTGGAATTAAATTTGACTCGTAGTGACCCTGTACAGGGTTCCCGAGGCTGTAATCTTTACAGGAGCAGCTGGCAGATTTGAACCACTGACCCTGCAGTTAGCAGCCTGACTGCTTAGTTTAATATTATTAGTATGTTTTGATGTGATACTGTTGCTTTGACCAGCTATTATAGTTGTAAAGACATACTCTTTCGTCATTTTACCAGGCATAACAATAATTTCATTAATTTTCAGTACTTGGATTGTCTCAGGATGTTGCAGGAGCAACTTTCATGGCAGCAGGTAGTTCAGCTCCCGAATTAGTTACTGCTTTCCTAGGTAAGTACTGCTCCTTACATTTTTGCTTATTTAATGTAATTTTATTTTCCTCAACACTAACAGCTATTATACTGATCACAGGTGTATTTGTCACAAAGGGAGATATTGGCATTAGTACCATTCTTGGATCTGCAATGTATAATCTCCTTGGCATCTGTGCAGCTTGTGGACTGCTATCAAACATGGTATGTAAGAAAATGTTATTCAACTAAATTTACTGTCATGTCAAATCATAAGAGCTGTTTATCATCTGCAAGAAAAACCAAGGTAATAGTAACATGTTCAATCAAATTTATTAATCAATAGGAAAACAATATGTATCCAATTGAAAGTTAATCCACAAATAACTCTTGGCCTAATTTATGACAGCCACTATAGGTTTTGAAACACACCTTTTCTTTAAAATTTCTCTACTTTGCTCTAAGCAAGATGCAAAAGATAACAGTATTTAGCTACAAACATAGTTTTGGTATTAGACTAAGCACTGTAATGGCGACATTTTACAGGTTTGAAATGGAACATTTTACAGGTTTCAACGCTATCCTGTTGGCCCCTATTCAGAGACTGCATGGCATATGCAATTAGTATAGCAGCAGTCCTTGGCATAATATTTGACAACCAGGTTTACTGGTAAGTTTGAAATGATTGTTATTTCTATGTAAAACAGTTACAGAAAGGATTTTTATAAAATTCATTAAGCTTCCTGTTTTCAGAAACATTATTTCAGTCACTTCTCGATTATCTATCACTTTGCCCCACTTCCTAATAGGTCTCTGGAGTTAACACCATCATGACAATTTTTGGTTGTTTTTTTTTCCTACTTTATCATTTCTTTTAAGTCACCTCTGTTTCCTTTGACCCCTAATTAATCTCTGGAGGGAGCCCTGATATGGAGCCACAGGATAAGTACTGGACTGCTAACCACAAACCCGCAGCTGCTCAGGGTTGCTTTCAGTAGCAATGAACTCAAGGGCACTTAACAATAATCCCTGGAGACAACTGCCCTCCTCTCACAAGTGGCTCCTGATTCATAAAGTTTCCCAATATGTTGCCAGTTAAAGACCCAGCAGTTGGCTGTTTATTTTATTGGTTATTGCTTTGCTCAGTTAGAAGTGGTCATGGGCACAAGGGAAGATGGTACAGGAAATAATGGACGAATACCTGGTGTGGCGCTGCGGGATAAAGCACTGGACCACAAAGTCGGTTTGAACCACGAGGTCGGTGGTAAAGTTACTCATCAGTCATTCCTTGGAAACCCTACACAGGGTTGCTAAGAGTCGGAACCAACTAGATAGCACGTAACAACAACCCTTAAGTTATTTTTCCAAAGTTCTCTCTGATGTTCATTTATCAAGAGAACCAATAATAGACATTTCCTCTAAGATATAATAATGTTAAAGTTTCAGTATTTTAACTGTTCATTTCCCCTGGATCTCCCTGTGTGTCTAGATGGTGCAAGTAAATGAATAAAAGGATGATTTAGTGGGCTGCTACTTTTTCAACTAATAAACACACCAGGCACTAACTAGGTGTTTACCCCTATCCCAGTACCATAGGGATAAAGAAATGCAAACATATCCCCCCTCGCAGACTGTACACTGCACAATCTGGAGGGCGTCCGAAAAACAGAAACCATAAATGACATCTCTCTGGAGGGTGTCCGAAAAACAGACACCGTAAATGACATCTCTCTGAAGTGCAACACATGACCCAACAGCTCTTCATACTTGTTTTCAAGGAACTTAAAATTTAGGATGCAACAGTTTCTAAATGAATCATCCTGAAAGCTAGTCCAATTTCCCCCACCCTACACACACACACATATACACACACAAATTGGCTTGAAACAGTAGGTATCCTCCTGGGATACAGCAATTGTCCATAGGTCCCATGACTATGAGAGTATTCAAGCTCCTTGCTCCCTCCATTAGGGAGCTCAAGTACACTTCTCTTCGAGCAGTATCAGAGATTCATTAGCATAAAATAAAAAGTGAATGTAAGGTCCAATGCAATAGCATAAGCCTATCACAATCCTTTAAGCAGGGAATCACGAGTATAAGTATAAAGCTTTTGGTACCTAACATCTAATTTTATTTGAGAATATCCTTTTCTTTCAAATACCAGCAAAATTTAGTACATTAAAATGGTCAAAAACAAATTCTCTGTAGTAAGTCAAGAAGTCATAGCCAAAGCCGAACATTAAGAATATATTTTTTCACACAATTCTTGGACCAGAGAATTCAAAAAGAACCAGATAATTAAAAGAGAATAGTAGAAAATTCTGTTAATGTCATACTTCGGGAAATGTTCTCTGTGAATGAACTGTGGTGAAAAGTAAGTATCCAGCAGTAGTCACTAGCTGGAGCATACCATCTGCGCACTGTTTCGTTCTGTGCTGCATACAGTTGCTGGGTCAGAGCCAACTCAATGGAAACTAACAACTGACTTATTTAGTTCTGTTTTGAAAATTCTCATTTCTTCTTTTCAAGGCATTCCTTTATGCTTCTACCAATTTGGAAGTAATCTACAGATGAAGACAATGAGTTTATGATTTCAAATTATTCTTGAAATATAGCAAGAATAGGGTTAAGTTGTTAAGTTGTTATCAATAAACATGTATTTTAAATGAGTTTGGAAAAATCTACAAATCACCAGTGTCTAGAAGTGTTTCATTGTTCTCAAGATGCTTTTGTTAAAAATTATTACTGTCGGAAAGCTATTAACTATAAAATGACTTTCACTTTGTTAAATTTAAAAATATACACTTCTCTTCCTTAATTTATAGGTATGAAGGGATTTCACTGCTTCTGATATATGGGTTGTATGTTTTGGTGCTGTGTTTTGACATTAAAATTAACCAATATATCATAAAGAAATGTAGCCCTTGCTGTACATGTATTGCCAAAGATATGGAGGAAAGAACTCTACAACCACTGCTGGGGTGGGAAGACGAGGATCCACCATTCAGACGTCGGCAATCAAGAACTGACAGTGGAGTATTTCATGAAGATTCTGGCTACTCCCAGTTCTCCATAAGTTTACATGGTCTTAGTCAAGTTTCTGAAGGTAATAACTACATCATGCCTACTATTCATTAGCAAATGATTAACTAATCACAAGAAAAACTAATCTCGTTTCAATTCAGCAAGTATTCATTGTGTACTTTTTATGTAAAAGAGACTGCCAAGATTCAGAGATGGTAAAGAAGTCGCCCCTATCTTTAAAGGGCACCCAAATCTTAAACAAGAAAAATAAGACAGATAAGATATTCCAGGATGCATGTGATTGTTGTTGTTGTTATGTGCCATGGAGTCAGTTCCGACTCATAGTGACCCTGCACAGGGTTTCTGAGGCTGTAAATCTTTACGGGTGCAGAAAGCCTCATCTTTCTCCCGCGGAACAGCTGATAGTTTCGAACTGCTGACCTTGTGGTTCATAGCCCAATTCGTAACCACTACGCTACCAGAGCTCCTTGATGCGTGCATAGACATAAATAAAGTGAAGCTGTGATCCATAAAACATTTGGTAAGGAGAGAGAAACTGCCATGGAGACCAAAGCCACTGCCACTGAGTCAATTCCGACTCACAGTGACCCTACAGGACAGAGTAGAGCTGCCTTATGGGGTTTCCAAGGCTCTAAGGTCTTTACAGAAGCAGACTGCTACATATCTTTCTCCACAGAGCCACTGGTGGGTTCAAACCACCACCATTTCAGTTCCCAGTCTAGCACTTTAAGTACTGTGCCACCAGGGCTCCTTTTAACATTTAAACTGAACCTTATAGAATAGGTAATTATTTTAATTGATGTCCTGACATTATGACTAACAAGTTATTAGCTACTTATGTATTTATTATGTACATGATGCAGAGATAAGGGTCAAATGCTATGGACTAAATGAAGTCAAGAGAGTAACATGAGCAAAAGGTATGTTCTAGTACTAGCTGGAACGTAGTTATGTGCACAGCAAAGTAACACAGAACCTGCTGGGCAGAGTGAGCCTTAAACGCTGATGGCATGTGCTTTTGAAGGTTTTTGAGTGGGAACTGATTAGAACTGTACTTTAGGACTATTACACTGAAAAGATATGCAGAGATTATTAACTGAAATAGAGACAGACACCTGTAAAAGGTTATTTCAACAGCTGATGTGTGTAACAGATACCACACAGAGTGAAGGCAGTGGAAAGAAAAAGAACACATGGGAGATGACAGGAGGTCGTATCACAAAGATCTGGTTACTGAGGGACTCCATGGAACCAGAAAAGGGGGCAGGGAGAGGTAACTAACTCAGTCATGATTGACAGAAACTGGTGGTACCACTTAGAAAAACCTGGAAATACGAACACATATTGATTGATTGGTTTGGAGGAAAAGAAACGGTTTTGTTTCAAACATGTTATTTGAAGCAATAGTAAAGCATATAATGTTTAGGAAAAAGTCAAATTTAGCTACAGAAACAGAAACTTAAAAGGTTGCTGTATGTACAGTGGCTAAATGACACATTCTAATTTTAATCACATACATTAAAAATAGAACTTAAGCTGATGTACTTTTTTAAAATTAAAACATAACTTCTCTCCCCTTCTCACACACACACACACACAAAAGTCCACACATTTCCTCACTTCTCTCACACACACAAAAGTTTTATAGCCTTTAGGGTACATGAGATATGCTTTTTTTAAGTTGAATTTTATAACAAAAATTCAAAAGAACCAGTCCGAATTCTTACATTACAATAAAATTATATCTAATATTACTTACTGTTCAATTGAGTGAGGCCTGGCAAACCTTTATATGCATTATTTTACTAGCCTTAGATGGAATATGATTATCAATATATAGGTATATTATTTTATAAATTCCAAACAGTTTCAAAGCGAATTCCCACATTTATCCATTATTATCATCACTGTCTTCTTCTAACTTAATAAAGCAAATTGAATACAGAAATATACTCCAAGCTTTTGAGCTACATTGTAGATTATCTACCACCAGTTCCTACTTTAAGTTTCTAAGAATTATAGTAAATTCTGATTCACGTGAATGAATGAAATAATGAAACAGGCCAAAAAGACCCTTATAATGAGAATTAGGAATGGGATATATAACTTAAAGATGTTATAATCATTTTACATTCCCTAAGCATGCATTAAGGAGCTCTGGTAGAACAGTAGGTTGTGTTGGGCTACTAAAAAAAAGCTCAGTAGTCTGAACCCACTAGTCATACCATTAGGAGAAAGCAGTCTGATTCCATGAAGATTTATGGCCTTGGAATCCCTGTGGGGCAGTTCTACTATGTCCTACAGAGTCACCATGAGTAGGAATACATTGGATGGTGGTAGGTTTTAAGCAGTATTTCACACACAGGGCAGGCCTAAGGTATGGTCAATACTGAACACTGGAATCGGGAGTAACTAGGATAGAAGCCAGGTCATTCCCCTAAGTAAAAAGGGACAGTAGACATTCCACAATGTAAAAAAAAATCACAAGATTGTCTCTTAATATACTCGGTGAATGGCTGAAAACATTTTGATGGGTTTAAGGCCCCAAACTAAGAAACGCTGATTATCACATTTTAGGTTTTCTACTCTAAATTCTCAATTAGTTTCTTTTTGCTAGCAATACCAGTAATGGGGTATTCAAATGTTTTAAATAGCCTTTTAAAAACTGATACAGCTAATTTATTTCAATATAGCTTTCTAAATGGACATTCCCAACTTAATTGGTCATTTGAGAAAGCTCAAAATTGTTCAATTTTTCAACAGATCCACCAAGTGTTTTCAACATGCCTCAAGCAGACTTAAAAAGAATTTTTTGGGTATTATCCCTTCCTATTATTATTTTACTTTTTCTAACCACACCAGATTGTAGAAGAAAGTTTTGGAAAAACTATTTTGTGATTACATTTTTTATGTCTGCACTATGGATATCTGCATTTACATACATCTTGGTTTGGATGATCACAATAACTGGTATGTATCCTAAATAAAACAGCATAACTTAAAAGTAATAATTTCTTATAAAAACAAATTGCTTATATTCTATGAAAGAATTGTACATAAGGAGCAAATTTCTTTTTCAGCAAGACTGAAGATATGTGCTGCTTACAAAAAGACTATTAATATAATAGCACAATTTTGAGGTTTTAAGAGTCATCTAGTACATGTCAAATAGAGTCTATTTACTATCCAGCCCAGGGGTATCAGTCTTCTGATAAATGAAATCTAACTCACAGAGGTCTTTATATTATGCTACTAATTAAATTACATTAGATAAGGTTCACAATAAGCTCTTTAATTCAGTGAATTTGGTTCTATCATGAAAAATAGCATAGCAAAGTGCCAGTGTTTTAGGAAATGGAAGCTCACTGTTTAACTGTATTATCTTATATTTTGCTTTTCACTATGCTAATAGAAGCATACTATGAAATAAGAATGATAAAGGGTATAAAATCAAGTTTCATTTTAAACTTCTACCACCTTCGTGATTAAATTAGTTCTACTACTTGACTATGATCAGCTGTAGTCCCAAGAACTCCTAGTACCAGAACGGGAAATAAAAACACAGAACAGTAACAAAATAATTTTCAATGTCTACCAAAAAGGTTTTTATCAGGGGTTGCCAGTTTTACCACCTGTGTGCCAAAACCACTCACTTCCTATTTGTATTGCTAGTTTCACTGAATACAGTGCCACACCAATTCATTCATATTTACCGAGGGATGCTCCAGGCTACCCCTCTAAAGCTGAGTAACTGCTATGGAGACTATCTGGCCACAAAGCTTAAAATAAGCACTACTGGGCCCATTCCACCACTTGTCTGTCAGTTTGTCGCACTGTGGTGGCTTGTGAGTTGCTGTGATTTTGAAAGCTATGCCACGGATATTTTAAATACCAGCAGGGTCACCCACGGTGGACAGGTTTCAGATGAGCTTCCAGACGAAGACAGACTAGCAAGAAGGAGTGATGAACTACTTCTGAATATTTAGTCACTGAAAACCTTATGAAGAGCAAAGAAACTCTGTCAGATGTGCCGGATATTGAACCCTTCAGGTTGGAAGGCACTCAACATGCAACTGGGGAAGAGACAGATAGCTCCTCAAAGGAGAGTTGACCGAGATGACATGAATGGAGTTAAAGCCTTTGGGACTAAAGCCCACAGAACCTTCATTTGCTGATGGAACACAACTCAAAATGAAGAGAAACAGCTGTAAACATTCACTGAAAATTGGAACACGGAATGAACGATGTATGAATCTCGGAAAACTGTAAGTTGTCAAAAATGAAATGGAACACATAAACATTGATATCTTAGTCATTAGTGAACTCAAATAGGCTGCTATTGGCCATTTTGAATCTGACAACCACACGGTTTACTATGCCGGGAAAGACAAATTGAAGAGGAATGGTGTTGCATTAACTGTCAAAAAGAACATATCCAGATCAGTCACAATGCTGCCTGATAGGATAATATCCATGCGCCTGCAGAGATGCCCAGTTAATACCACTATTATTCAAATTTACGTACCAACAACTAAAGCCAGTGAGGATGAAATAGAAGAATTCTACCAACTTCTTCAATCTCATAATGGTCAAACATGCAATCAAGATGTATTGATCATTACCGCTGATTGGAATGCAAAGGTTGGGAGCAGAGAGGAAGGATCAGTAGTTGGAAAATGATGCTGGAGTTCACATGATAGAATTCTGCAAAATCAATGATTTGTTCATTTCAAATACCTTCTTTAGACATCCTAAGAGATGACTGACTATACATGTGGACCTCATGTGATGGGATTTGTAAAAATCAAATTGACTATATGTGGAAAAAGACGATGGAAAAGCTCCATATCTTCAGTCAAAACAAGGCCAGGGGCAGATTGTAGAACAGACCATCAATTACTCATATGCAAATT
>NW_006408522.1:26484336-26495897 GCF_000296735.1 Chrysochloris asiatica | reverse complement strand
AAAACATGGCATCAGGATTGGAGGAAGACTCATTAATAATCTGCAATATGCAGATGATACAACCTTGCTTGCTGAAAGTGAAGAGGACTTAAAACATTTATTGACCAAGATCAAAGAGCACAGCCTTCAGTATGGACTACATATCAATGTAAAGAAAACAAAAATCCTTACCACTGGACCAATAAACAACATTATCAATGGAGAAAAGATCAAAATTGTCAAGGACTTCATTCTTCTTGGATAAACTATCAACACTCATGGAAGCAGCAGTCAAGAGATCAGACGATGTATTGCATTAGGCAAATCTGCTGCACAAGACCTTTTAAAAGTGTTGAGCAGAGATGTCAGCTTGAGGACTAAGGTGCACCTGTCCCAAGCCATGGTATTTTCAATAACTTCATATGCATGTGAATGCTGGTCAGTAAATAAGGAAGACCATAAAAGAATTGACGCATTTGAGTTACGGTGTTGGAGAAGAATATCAAAAGTGCCATGGGCTGCCAAAAGAACCAACAAATCCAAGTTTGAAGAAGTGCAGCCAGAGTGCTCCCTGGAGGCTAGGATGGCCAAACTTCGTTTCTCATACTTCATCCATATTGTCAGGAGGGACCAGTCGCTGGAGAAAGATATCATGTTTGGTAAGGTGGAGGGTCAGAAAAAGAGAGGACGACCCCCAACGTGATGAATTGGCTAAGTGGCAGCATGGATGGACTCAAGCATGGCAACAGTAGTGAACTTGGCCCAGGATCGGGCAGTGTTTTGTTCTGCTGTGCATAAAGTCGCTCTGAGTTGGCACCAACACGATGGCACCTAACAGCAACAACACTGGGCCCTTTACCAAAAAAAAAAAAGTGATAGGAAGCTTTCCCCAGATTAATATATATATATATAAGATTTAATATACATAGTACGGCAGCAAAAAGTAAAACACTTCTTTAACTTTATTTTAATGATGAAGATTTTTTTTTTAAAGTCAAGCTTGAATATTAAATCTTTAGATTTTCTCAGCAGGAAACACACTTTATATTAGGAAAACAAAATCAAGAAAAATATCATGGAACAGTCTCTCAAGGTGTTATTTATGAGTACATGCACTCTAAGGTCAGTAATGAAAATTAACAACCAATTATAATTCTAGCATGAATACACATACATGTGTAAATAAATAAGCTACTTTCCTAAGTAAGGTTTTTCAATTGTCATTTAAAAAAAAATAAAGAGAAATAGAAATTAAAAAATCAAAATTTCTAAAACTTCAATAACATTAATAGAGCAGTCACATGAATTCTTTTTCTTAAAAATTCCTGATTCTGTTTCCCAAAATAAAGGCTGGGAAATTCTGAAAAATGCTGAAATGACATCAAATTTTAAAGTATTAATAAATTGGGACCATACATTAGAAAGACTCAAGTAGAACCCTCATAGATTGACAACGCTCTTACAAAGAAGGCTAAGTTGTAGAAACTGCTAATTTAGACTTTAAATATGCTATGCTGATGAACAAAGCAAGAATGCAAAAGATGATTAAAAAAGGAAAAGAACTTTTAGAATGGAACAAAATGGATGTCAAAGACACTTTCAAACTTGCTCTTGAATGAAGAGTAGTCAAAGCAAATGGAGCAAGCACTTCAAATGGCAGCCTGAGAAGACAAAGAAGGCAAAATATAATGAAAACATCAAAAGGAAAAAGCACACTTGGCATTTCTCATGTTGAAATAACTGAAGAAAGAATTCAGGGCTCGAGCTGCAATACCGAAGGACTCTATGGGCAAAATGTTGTTGTTATGTGCCGTGGAGTCAGTTCCGACACTTAGCGACCCTGTACAGGGTTTCTAAGGCTGTAAATCTTTACAGGAGCAGAAAGCCTCATCTTTCTCCTGAAGAACAGCTGGTAGTTTCAAACTGCTGACCTTGAGGTAAGAAAAGGAAATGAATGCAGAGTGACTATACCAAACCATTCAACCATTTCAGGAGGTAGCATATGATACAAGAACCAGAGGTAGTGAAAGACAGTTACCAGGCCAACTGACTTGCAGAAATCCATATTGGCGCCCAATCCAAAGAAAGGTGACCCAACAATGTGAAAATTACCAAACATTATCATTGATATTACATGCAAGTAAATTTTACTGACAATAATTAAAAAACAGATGCAGTAGTATAACTGCCAGAAATTCAAACCAGATTCAAAAGAGGACATGGAATAATGAGTATCTTTGTTGTCATCAGATGTTTTTTGGCTAAAATCAGAGAACACCAAAAAGATAACAGAAAGATGTTAGCCTGTGTTTTACTGATTTTGCAAAGGCATTCCACTGTGTGGATCATAAGAAATTATGGGTAACATTGCAAAGAATGAGAATTTTAGAACACTTCATTGTGCTCATGCAGAACTTGGACATGGACCAAGAGGCAGTCATTTGAACAGGACAAAAGGATGCTGCCTTTGTTTAAAATCAGAAGAGGTATGATCAGGGTTGTATCCTTTTATCATATTTATTATACTTAGCAAATAATCTGAGAAACTGTATTATATGAGAATGAGGCATAAGGATTGAAGGAACTAACGTAACAAACTGCAATGTGCAGATAATAACCTTGCTTGATCAAAGTGAAGACAACTAAAAGCACATACTGATGGAGACCAAAAACTAGTCTTCAGTGTGGATTACACCTCATAAGGAAAACAAAAATCCTCACAACTGGACCAATAAGTGACATGATAAATGACAAAAATATTGATGGTATCAAGAATTTCATTTTACTTGGATCCACAATCAACACTCATAAAAGCAGAAGTCAAGAAATCCAAGAATGTATTGCACTGGGCAAATCTGTAACAAGCGCCCTCTTTAAAGTATCCAAAGGCAAAGGCTCACTACTACTTTGGGGGCTGCCTGACCCAAGCCAAGGTATTTCACATGTATGCAAAAGCTGGACAGTGTCTAAGGAAAGCTGCAGAAAAATTAACACCTTTGAATTATGTTGTTGGTGAAGATTACTGAACATAGCATTGACTGCCAAAAGAACAAACATATTTATACTGGAGGTACAATCAGATTACTCCTTGAAGAGGCGAGGATGGCAAGACTTCATCTCAATGTGGACATGTCATCAGGAGGGCCAGTTCCTATAGAAAGATACTGTGCTTGGTTGGTGGGAGAGATCAGTGGAAATGAGGAAAACCATCAAAAAGATGAAGAATGGCTATAACAATGGGTTTACACATAGCCACGACTATGAGGACTGGGCAGTGTTTCATTCTGCTGTACACAGACGCTATAAGCTGAAAGGGACCAAATGGCACCTAACAACATATGTTTAGCTTAAAGATGGCTATAAATAGTTTATCTCTGACAATTTTTTTAAATAGAGGAAGAGAATATGGTCAGTCTCATTAAAATATAAGAAACAACAGCCCTGATACAGTTAGCAGTGGAAACCCACAATTTCTGTGTACATCCAATTGTTATGTATCTTTGAGTCTATTCCAACTCATATCAAACAGGGTAATTATTCACTGACAAAATTTCAGCAGCTGAATATTTTTAAACATCTGTCATTAAAAATCTCAATACCTGGGTTGTACATTTACTAACCTTTTTCAAAAATTTTGCTAGCTAAAAGCTAAGTAAGCACACATTGGTTCTGAAATCTTAATGTGTATATTTTCTTTTTGTTCAGAAAGAAAATATCTGAAATATCTGCAAAGAATCATTAGTGACTATGTACTGTCAGTAACTTAGAATATATGTGTTTATTACAGGGGAAACACTAGAAATTCCAGACACAATAATGGGCCTTACTTTATTAGCAGCAGGAACAAGCATACCAGATACGATTGCAAGTGTGTTAGTTGCAAGAAAAGGTAAGAAATACGTGCCCCCCTCTCAGGATACAATATAAATTTGCAAACCCTGGTTGAAATGCAATGCATAAAAGTAAAAGTAACTTTATTTCCTCAATAATATACTTTGAAGGAAAAAACCCTCAATTAACAAGAGCTTATAATTTAACCAAAGATTAATTTCACTAAATCTGACTCCCAAATATTCACCTGAAACGTGCAATAAATCTAAATGAAGCATGTTAAATTAAAAATGAAAAGTAACACGTAATTTGCATACCTTATTGAAAAAACATTTAATAAATAAAAATAATTAGATAAATAAATGTTAAGACTTTAAATACTAACCAAAGAAAAACTTGAAAGTACAAATTCAGTAAGAGTTTTGCACTAACACAATTTTCCAAAACCAACATACAAAAAATGTATCCAGTGTTTCTTCTTAGGGAGCTTATTAATAAAATACAGCATTAGTATGTTTATTTTAACAACATGCTTCTCTTTTGCAGGTAAAGGGGATATGGCAATGTCTAACATTGTGGGATCCAATGTGTTTGATATGTTATGCCTAGGTGTCCCGTGGTTTATTAAAACTACATTTGTAAATGCATCAGCTCCTGTAGAAGTGAACAGCAAAGGACTCACTTACATAGCCAGCTCTCTCACCATCGCAATTGTTTTTCTTTTTTTAGCAGTTCACTTCAATGGTTGGAAACTAGACAAAAAGTTAGGAATAGTCTGCCTGTTATTATACTTGGGGCTTGCTACATTATCAGTTCTCTATGAACTTGGAATTATTGGAAATAATAAAATAAGGGGCTGTGGAAGTTGATGTTAATAATGGTATGCGGAAAATGTGAATAATGGGGAGAGGGAAGAGAAAGGAAAAATCCTTTTTTTTTTCATTTAAGTTCAATAAAAAAATGTCCTGAACTTCAGGATCTAAAGCTTAATTTTTTTCATTACCAAAGGAATACAACTTAAAACTAACCAAAATCACATCCTAATTTGCCTGACTCCTTTCTTTTCAAGGACTGCATATATACAAAGCAGAAGTTTTTTAAAAACACATCTATGCTTTACCTTAGAAGTTGATAAAAGCTGAGGAAACCTGAACAAATTAATCCCACTAAGCAGTACTGAAAATAACAACAAGGAAATGGCTTATTATATTAAAAACAGTATAACCATTCATTTAAACTGAATGACCAGACTCTCTGTCCTTAAAACCCAAACTTGAGATCAACAAAAAAATCAGTATATTTTAACACTATACTGTAAAAAGCTGGTGGGAATTTTAAAAGTTCGTTTTTACAGCTTTTGTAAGCATACAATATTACTAAAAATGATTTCAACTAGAAGATTCAGCAAAACAGATGTAGGAATGTTCTAACCATGGTCTGAAATTATGCATTACGATCTAGGCGAACATCGATTTCTCGGCCACTGATTTTTATGCCATTCATTACTCTGCAGGCTTTCTCAGCTGATTCAGGCGAGTCAAATCTGACCGTGCCACAGCCTTTTGACTTCCCATTCTCCATTTTTATTTCTGCAAACATGACGTGACCTGCAAAAGAAAAATGACAACATGACTATGGGTCTCAAAAGGTTCTGTTCATTTCACTATGAGGTCTGAGATTCCACAGACATTAATAGTAATTATTTTAAAAAACAGCATACCATGTAAGCATTATTCTCATTTTGTATTTTAAATATAATTCATATAAAGTAATGACTGTTGGGTGGTAGTGGTGATGTGCCATGGAGTCGGTTCTGACTCATAGCGGCCATGCAAAGGATTTGAGGCTGTGAATCTTTATGGTAGCAGAAAGCTTCATCTTTCTCCTGCAGAACTGCTGGTAGTTTAGAAATACTGACTATGAGATTAGCAGCCCGATTTGGACCCACTACGCTACCAGAGCTCCTTAATGAATGTTGTGTTGTTGTTGTTAAGTGCCATCAAGTTGATTCTGACCCATAGCAACCCTGTATGAGGTTTCTAAGGAGCAGCTGATAAGCTTGAACCACTGACCTTGCCGTTCAAACAATTTTGCATTCTGATGCATTAGCCCACAGCGCCACAACAGAACTCCTAATGAGTGTTAGAACATGTTAAAATATACACAATTTTAAACAGTATAATTTTTTAAAATTTAATGAGGGGAGTTTCAAAAAGTACACAGAAAAATGGAATTAAAAGATAATAGAGTTTTCCCCCAAACTTTATGAAGCCCCTAGTTTTTATGTTAAATTCTTAATTTCTAATGTAAACTTTATTAGCAATAAGACAAGCCAACAAAAAAGTACTGCCAAATCATATACAAGAAAACTTACAAATTTAAACAAAAATATTTTTTAAGATAAACTGTTGTTTTCTACCTCCCCAATCTCTCTTCCTACTCTTCTTTCACTTTACTTCTTCATCCCTACAAATAGCAGCAACTTTTCAAAAAATCAAATTTCTGCCAGGCTTCAAAAGGCCACCACAATTTCTGTTTATCAACCAGTGCCCAAGCCATTTATTCAATATTACAATTTTAACTTAACATCTTTTAGTGGTACCAAATATATTTATGAAAAAGAAAGTCATGGAAGCAAAATTGCCAATTATATCAATAAAAGTAAAAGTATTGATAGCAATAACACATAAGAGAATCTTTCAGAGGAGGAAAATCAGACGATTGTTCTTTATACAGTTAACTACACTGCTGAGTCTAAAGGCTGATATTTGAAGTAAATCAAAGTCACTTTATCAAAATACAAGGGGATTATAAAAATCCATCATCCTAACCAGAATAGTTTTGAGTATAAAAAAGTGAGCATCAGTAATTACACATAAATTACAAGTGTAATATAGACTATCCCAGGCATATGACCACCCAATCCAAGCAGGTTGCAGATTTAGGTTATGTGACTACTTACCATACTAGTTTTCAGCTCTCAAGCTACACGTCCAAACAAATCAAGCTAGAGAACTTCAAAGTTTATAGTTACCCAATCACTATAGGCTAATTTTAATCTAGTAACCTCATTAGAAAACCAGTCCTGGTATGGCACTGTAAGATAAGCACTGGACTGCTAGCCACAAGTTCGGCGGTTCAAACATACCAGTCACTCATTGGAACAGACTCGACAGTATTCAACAACATTTAGCTCTATGAAGGGAGAAAAATAAAGGAGAGGAACACTAAAACCCGGTCTAAAATAATCTAAACCTTTTACATATAACGGGATTAAATTTTAATCTCAAAGCATGAGTAAGATTTTTTTTCTGTTTAAACCTTTGACCTATAGCTTCAACTACTTTTCTACTTTTGTTTTTCAACCATCCCATATAACTTCTTAAAAAAAAAAAACAAAAAAAAAAAAAACACAGAAAAATGGTAGCCAATGCCTCACCTACTCAACACTAATTAAATGTTCTAAAATAAAATAGTAAATGTCATACTGAGCCAAAACCATGATCTTGCAATCCAGGCCAGAAAGTCTCTAATAGTGTTCTAAGTGATTCAAGCTGACAAGTGCCCCCCGAGAAATCATATTGCAATGATTAAAGTAGATCCAAACAATACAGTATGCAATTAACAACTGGATAAAAAGTAAAAATAATAAAAATTATATTTCCTAATAAACATGATAAAATGAAACCAGAAAAAATTTTTAAAGCACAACTTTAAAGACAGATGTATGTTGAATGCAAAACTGATGATCTGCCCTGTAAACTTTCACTCAAGTCACAAAAATAAGGAAGACAGATAGATAACATAGTATCCATAATCTTCTTAATGTCTTGAATGCTGATTTCTGGGGGGAAAAGTTTAATTAAAAAAGCATATTTAGATAAATGGCTATGTTTTGTTGTTAACTGAGTCACAGACAGTTACAGAGCAGATCATCAGTTTTACATGCAACAAATCACATACTTTGTTTCCTCTCAATGATTGCAATCCCCTTCATGTAACAACAATGATCCCACTTCCTCCCTGTGGTTCTTATTTCCATTCCACCCTCCTTTTTATCCCTCCTCAACTCTGTCATTAAGGAAATATTGTCCTTTTGATCTTGAATAATTTGACTATTCCATGATGAGTATACCTTACCTATAAACGCCCCTCTACTCCTGTAAATGCTTTCCCAGGAGTAGCTGGTGACCCTTGTGGTTGTAGTCCAATGCTTAGCACCACACCAGGAGTCTACACCCATCTACTACTTTGCTGAAAAATTGGGCCACGAAGGTGAGTTCCGTTCCAGACCTAAAGGGTGACCAAGGGTCATAGTCTTGGGTTCCTCCAGTCATTTTTTCTGACCAGTAACCCAGTCTTTTTTTTTCCCCCCGTAATTTTGAGTTTTGTTCCACATTTTATCCCACTCTATCCATGACCTTCTAATGTAGTCCCTTTCAGAGTGCCACACCAGGACTCCAGTTTCATGGTTAGACTGCCCTAAAAGTGATAGGAAGTCTGGGGTGAGATGACAGAGGTAAGCAGAGTCACTGAACCAACCCTCTGCAGCAGAGACAGGAGGGACTGAGTGAAATAGATACAGATGGTGATCCTGGAACCCTGAGCATCAAGGGAGAAGACAGAGTGGTGGACTGAGTGCTAACTGGAAGAGGAAGCTGAACAGAAGCAATGAGAGAGAGGGAAAACAGGCAGATTGTGGGCTGGCGAAACATAGCCCAGCCACTGTGATCTTGTGCAAGTGACTACTAATTCAACAGTCTGCAGGCAGAGGATGCAGCTGGAACTTGGCACCAAAGGGGTACAATTTTCCCTTGCTCCTGTGCTCTCCTGGTATCCCGGTAACATGGCCAGTCTCCTCCTGCCCCCCCTTTGTCAATCCAGTACCCCCTGCCCCAAGCTACATAGTGTCCACTCTGCCAGGGGTTGAGTAGTACCCCTGGCTTCTGGAAACATGTAAACCTACACAAACAGTGAACAGAGAACTGTTTTCACACTTCAGGTGTCTACCACATCCACCAGGAAAGAGGTGGTAAGTGTCTAGAATACACTAATATATAGTCATCAACTAAATTTCAACTTACACAAAGAAGTGTGATAGAGTGCCTCAAACACATGATCAAAATACAATGTCAGAACATATATATTACTAGAAGTAGCATCTGAACTACCTGATAAGGAATTTAAAAAGAATGCTAGTTAGGCAAATTCAACAGATTCTGAGAAAGATCAAGAAAATTGCAGATGAAATAAAAAAAAACCGACAAAACTATGGAAAATTTCAGAATACAAACCGACAAAGTAATTTTTTAAATGGGACCCATACAAATACAGCAATTAGAATGCCAGAAGATTAACATTAAGACTTCAGAAATAGATAACAAACACACTGAAAGGCAGAGAAATAGAACTGAATCAATCAATGGAGAGCTGAGTTACTGAGCTGGAAGGGAAATCTTTCAAGCCATCAGCTACAGCAGCAGTGGCGAACCCTTTGTCTACCAAAATTTATAACATTATTCATTGGCCATACAAAATTATCAACTTAATAATTAGCCTAATATATTTGGTCCAACACTTAACAACTCACCCTTAATGCAATGGCTCATCCCCAAAATAAGGGAGTCCTGGTGTGGTGCTATAGTATAAGCACTAAACTGCAAGGTTTGTTTGAACTGCAAGGTCAGTGGTTCAAACTCACCAACTCATCCTCAGAAACCCTATACAGGGTCACTGTAAGTCAGAACCAACTTGACAGCAACAACACTACCACCAACAGTGCAATGCCTGGAATTGCAGTTGCCTTGGCAGACCTGGAATTGCAGTTGCCTTGGCAGAAACAGAACAAATAATTTCACAGGCCTTATACAGGCCACACGACAAATGTTCCCCAACCCTGAGCTAAAGAACAATCAGAAAAAAATACCAAAATAATCCAAAGAAAGCCCACTATCAAGAGAAATAGCTTATGTAAGACAGAAATTTCAGAATAGGAGACAAAAAAACACCCACAAAACTGTCCAGGAGTTGTTGGAAGAAAATATCCTTAACACCATGACAGATGAGAAGATCGCCATTCAAGAAGTGGAACAAACTCAAAACAGGAAGCTGTTGTTGTGAAATGTCACTGAGAGTGAGTTCCAACCCATAGTGACCCTGTATAGGGTTTCCGAGAAGCAGGCTGGTGAGCTTGAACCACCAACATTGCAGTTCAAACGACTTTGCAGTCTGGCGCATTAACCCACAGTGCCACACCAGGACTCCCCAAATAGGACAGATGCCCCCAAAAGAAAAACACCAAAACAATTATATAAAACTTTTGAAATCCAAAGACAAGGAAAGAATCCTGAAAGCAGCTCAGGAAAAATGAAGTTTTCTACAAAGGAGAATTAATATGACTAAGCTCTAATTTCTCAAAAAGAAACCATGCAAGCAAGACAATGGAATGACATATATAAACCTCTGAATGAAATAAAATGCCAACCATGAATCTTATATCTAGCAAAACTATCCATCAAATATGATGGTGAAATTAGGTCACTTTCAGATAAATTAAAATCAAGATAATTTGTAAAAATGAGACCAACCTATAAAAAAAAAAAACACTAAAGGAGGTTCTTTGGACAGAGAACTAACCACAGCAAATAACCGGAGACATACATGGCAGTGTGACCTACACGCAACCCAGATATAGAAGAATGCAAAATAAAGCGGACCTGTAAGAGATAACCAAAAAATCCATAAAGTAAAAGGAGGGACTACATAACTTCCAAATGAAGAGGAAATCAATTCAATTTCAAGAAAAAAGTAAGTAAAAATAAACCTAATTATAACCCTAAATACTAACCCAAGCCATACTCTTAGCCCAACACTCACCCCGTTCAAACCCCTAACACTAACCCGAGTCCTAATCATACCCTAACAATAAATTATGTCCTAGGCCTGGCCAGAAACACCCATAATCTCAACTCTCACTTCTATGCAGCCCACAAAATTAAACAGTGACCCAGTAGGATGAAAGTACTAAGAGTTCAAAGAAAATGTTTCTTCCAAATCCTAGGAAACACCAAATGAGCTAAGCTTTTCTAAAGATAAATTATTTAAAGGGAAATGTGAGTTTCAGATAATTGATTAAAATGAGACTTACTTAGCTTTTTATATGCTCCAAAGACATCCTCAAATGACTTAAATATCTACTGATCTGTTATGACGCCAAGAAGAAGAAAAAAAAAAAAAAAATGGGACTATTTTAGCAGTGGTATAGGACAAACTTGTATGCCATATGAAATTATCACATAATAAGCAAACATATTGATTTTACATGTAGTAATAAAAACGACTTATCCTGTAGAACTTTTCCACTTTATTTAACCCAGAATATTATTAGCTTTTATTAAATCAAATGTTATCAACTAGACGGCAATTAACAACATTAGCACCATAGAGTATACTTAAGGAGTCCTGGTGTATCACCTTAGGATACACACTAGACCTTAAGATCGGTTTTAACTACAAAGTCAGTGGTTCAAACTCACCAGCCCCTCCTCAGAAATCCTATACAGGATCACTATGAATAGGAACCAACTCAACGGCACTTAACAACAACAATAACAAGAGTATACTTTGGGAAATGCTAATAAAAAGTATATTTAAATATTGTTGTCAGGTGCCATCGAGTCGGAACTGACTCACAGCGACCCCATGCACAGCAGAACGAAACAATGTCCGATCCTGGGCCAACCTCACTACCG
>NW_006408522.1:26483436-26484236 GCF_000296735.1 Chrysochloris asiatica | reverse complement strand
TGAAGAAAATGAAAACAAGTCCACGAGAGCCAAAATATGACCTTGAATATATCCCACCTGAATTTAGAGATCATCTAAAGAACAGATTTGATACAATAAACATTGAAGACAGAAGACCAAAAGAGTTATGGGCTGGCATCAAGAACATCATACATGAAGAAAGCAAAAAGTCATTAAGAAGACAAGAAAGAAGGAAAAGGTCAAAATGGATGTCAGAAGCTAGACAATGAAACTTGCTCTCCAGCGTAGAGATGCAAAAGCAAATGGAAGAAATGAGGAGGTACAAGAGCTGAACAGAAAATTTCAAAGATCAGTTCAAGAAGATATTATAAACATTACAACAAAATGTACAAATATCTGGAGTCAGAAAACCAAAAAGGAAGATCATGCTCAGCATTTCTCAAGCTGCGGAAACTGAAGAAAAAATTCAAGCCACGACTTTCGTTATTGAAAGATTCTTTGGGCAAATTAATTAATGATGCAGCAAGAGAAGACGGAAGGAGTATACAGAGTCACTGTACCAAAAGATAATGGTTAATGTTCAACCGTTTCATGAGGTAGCATATGATCAAGAGCCAATGACACTGAAGGAGGAAGTCCAAGGTGCACTGAAGGAATTGGCAAAGAACAAGGCACCAGGAATTGATGGAATAAAAACTGAAATCTTTCAAGAAAGTGAAGTGGCACTGGAGGCACTCACTCCTCTCTGCCAAAAAATTTGGAAGACAACCATCTGGCCGACTGATTGGAAGAGATCCATATTTGTGCCCATTACAAGGAGAGGTGACCCAACAGAATGC
>NW_006408522.1:26449021-26478273 GCF_000296735.1 Chrysochloris asiatica | reverse complement strand
AATCCATATCGAAGGCTGTGCTCTTTAATCTTCATAAGTATATGTTTCAAGTCCTCTTCACTTACAGCGATCAAGGTTGTATCATCTGCATATCCAGGTTGTTAATGATAGGCAAAATTAAATTAGTTTTAAATAAATAAAGAGTTCAGCAAAATCTAATGCCTAAATGAACCTGTAACATAGCCCCAGGAGAGAAACGCAAATTCAGGTAGTTATCAGGAAAAAAGAAAATTATGAAAGGAACAACAACAAAAAACAACAACATAGTTATATTATTTTGTGAAAAACAAAAGCAACACTATTTAATGTTACTGTACTATTTTTACTGTTAACAAGGATACCTGTTGTTAGGTGCCATCAAGTTGTTAGTGATGCACAGCGATCTTATGCACAACAGAATAAAACACTGCCTGGTCTTGAACCACCCTCACAATCGCTATTGTGCTTGAGTTCATTGCTGCTGCCACAGTGTCAATCCATCTCATTGAGGAACTTCTTTTTTGCTGATCCTCTGCCAAGTATGATATCCTTCTCCAGATATTGGTACCTCCTGATAATATGTCAGAAGTATAATATGTCAGAAGTATGAGAGGCACAGTCTCGCCATCCTAGCTTCCTAAGGAGCATTCTGGCTGTACTTTTTCCAACACAGATTTGTTTGTTCATTTGGTGGTCCAAGGTACTTTTAATAGTCTCCTCCAACATCATAACTCAAATGCATCAATTCTTCTAGTCTTACTGATTGTCCAACTTTCATATGCATATGAAGTTACTGAAAATACCATACATAGCTTGAGGCAGGTGCACCTTAGTCTTTAAATTGTTATATTTGCTCTTCAACACTTTGAATAAGTCTTGTGCAAATTTGCCTAATGCAGTATGTCATTTGATTTCTTGACTGCTACTTCCATAAGTGTTGATGGTTGATCCCAGCAAAATCAAGTCTTTGACAACTTCAATCTTTTCTCCATTTATCTTGATATCATTTATTGGCCCAGTGGTGAGGACGTCTTTCCATTCAGGTGCAACCCATACAGAAGGCTGTGGTCTTTGATCTTCATCATTAAGTATTTTGATGATGCATTTTCAGCATGCATTGTTGAATCATCTGTATATCACAGGTTGTTAGTCTTCCTCTAACTCTGATGCCACAATTTTCTTCATATAATCCAGCTTCTTGTACTATTTGCTCAACACATAGACTGATTAAGTATGGTGAAAGAATACAACCCTGACCTACAACTTTCCTAACTTTAAACTATTCAGTATCCCCTTTTTCTTTTCTAATAACTACCTTTTGGTTTATGTACAGGATCCTCATGAGCACAATTACATGTTCCAGAATACTCCTTTCTCCACAATGTTGCCTGTAGCTTGCATGATCCACACAGTCAAAAACCTTTGCATAGTCAATAAAGCATGGGTAAATATCTTTCTGGTATTCTTTCAGTAAATGTTTATCTGACATCAGCAATGGTATCCCTTGTTCCATGTCTTCATCTGAATGTGGCCTGAACCTCTGGATGTTCACTGTCAGATTTATTGTTGCAGCCATTTTTAAATAAACTTAAGCAAAAGTTTACTTGCATGGATTATTAATGATACTGCCCAATGATCTGTGCATCCCGTTGGATCACCTCTCTTTGGAATGGGCACAAAAGTGGATCTCTAGCATTCAGTTGGCCAGGTAGCTTTCTTCCAAATTTTTGGTATAGATTAGTGAGTGCATCCAGTGCTGCCTCCGTTTGTTGGAAGACTTCAATTTCTAGTCCTTCAATTCCTGAAGCCCTGTTCTTTACCACTGACTTCAGTGAACCTTGAACTTCTTCCTTCAGTATCATTGGCTCTTGATCATATGCCACCTCATGAAACAGTTGAACATAGACCACTTTTTTTTTAAAAAGTACAGTGACTGTGTATTCCTTCCATATTATTTTGATGCTTTCTGCATCTTTCAACAGTTTGCCCATAGAATCCTTCAATACTGCAAGTAAAATCTTGATTTTTTTCTTCAGTTCCTTCCGCTTGAGAAATGTTGAGGGTGTTCTTCCTTTTTGGTTTTCTAACTTCAGGTCTCTGCACATTTCATTGTAATATTTGACTTTGTCTTCTCAAGCTTACCTCTGAAATTTTCTGTTTAGTTCTTGTACTTCCTCAATTCTTCCATGTGCTTTAGGATCTGTGCTGGAAAGCATGTTTCAGAGTCTCTCTGACATCCATTTTGGTCTTTTCTTCTTTCTTGTCCTCTTAATGGCCTTTTGCTTTCTTCTGTATGATGTTCTTGATGTCATCCCACAACTATTCTGACCTTCGGTCATTAAGTGTCCCATGTATCAAATCTGTTCTTCAGATGATTTCTAAATTCAGGTGGGATATGTTCAAGTCATATTTTGGCTCTTAATGGACTTCTTTTATTTCAGCCCAAACTTGCATACTAGCAATTAATGGTTGATTCTATAGTCTGCCCTGGCCTTGTTTTGGCTGATGATATGGAGCTTTTCCACTGTCTCTTTCCACAAACACAGTCAATTTGATTCCTGTGTATTTCTTCTGGTGAAGTCCAAGTGTACAGTCATCATTTATGTTGATGAAAGAAGGTACTTCAGCTATGACAAAGTCATTGGTCTTGCAAAATTCTATCATGGGATAGCCAACATTGCTTCTAGTACCAAGGCCATATTTTCCCAGGATTTATCCTTCCTCTGTTTTTCTAACCTTTGCATTCCAATCACCAGTAATTATCAATACATCTTGATTGCATGTTTTTCAATTTCAGACTGAAGAAGTTGGCAGAATTCTTCAATTTCATTATCACTGTCTGTAGTGGTTGGTGCGTAAATTTGAATTAACTGCTATATTAGCTGGTCTTCCTTGTAAGCGTATGGATTTTATCCTATCACAGACAACACTGTACTTCAGTATCAACCTTGAAATGTTCTTTTCAATGATGAATGGAACGCCATTCCTCTTCAATTTTTCACACCCAGCATAGTAAACGATGTGGTTGCCAGATTCAAAATGGCCAGTACCAGTCAATTTCAGCTCACAAATGCCTAGGTTGTAGTCCTGGTGTGACACTGTGGGTTAATGCACTGGATTGCAAAATCGGTTTGAACCACTAAGTCGGCAGTTCAAGCTCACCACCTATTCCTTGGAAACTCTATACAGGGTCGTTATGAGTTGGAACCAACTCGACAGCGCTTAACAACAACAATGCCTAAGATATACTGATGTTTATACATTTCATTTCATTTTCTACAACTTCCAATTTTCCTAGATTCATACTTCATACATTCCATGTTACGATTATTAATGGATTTTTACAGCTGTTTACACTCATTTTAAGTTGTGCCCCATCAGCAAATGAAGGTCCCCAAAACTATACTTCATTCGTGTCATCACAGTCAACTCTACTTTAAGGGGAGGCTTTCTTCCTGTCTTATTTTGAGTGCCTTTGCAACCAGTGGGGCTCATTTTTCCAGCACTATATCTGACAATATTCTGGTGCTCTTCATCATGTTTCAATATTCAATATTTTGGTGCAATTTCACAATTTTCCACTGGTATTTGTAAGGTTTTCAATGATTAAATACTCAAAAGCAGTCCATCTCTCACTCTTCTTAATTTGTCTTGGTCTGGAAGCTCATGTGAAACCTGTACACCATTGGTGACATTGCTGGTTTTTAAAAAAACCATTGGCATAGCTTCTAGAATCATAGCAACCACAGTATGGCAAACTGACAGACGAGTGATGAGTAGAATAAAAATTGGTGGAACTAGTTTTATTTATTTACATGGCTTATAGATAGAATGGTTGTGACTAGGATACTTTGCACTTCATCGTACTGAACCAGAGGGCTTGAATACAACTCAAGCATATAGACAATAGGGAGCAAATTTGAAAGACTATGCCTAGTTCACCTCATCAGGCCAAGCTGAACTAATATATTACCTAACTTTGAATGGATCAGTTAATTTATTTATTCTGTGGCTTCTCTAGCCAAAACATCAGCCTTCTTGAAAACACATGTCACTGAAACATTACATAAAGCAAGATACAAAGGAGATACACATTATGCTATAGGAAAGATATGAACCTGATCAGCCTAGTGTCAAAACTATAACCTTTGTAGTTTATTAGAATTAGAAGATGGAATTAGAAAATGGCAGTTATCCTCCCTATTTCTTATCTTGACACATTTGTGAAAATCTGAAAACACTTCCCTGCAGAATCTATTTCTCAGTGCAACATATTCTCAGTCTTTGTAACTGCCCCCCCTTAAAGGGCAGTTAACCACTAGACACATTTTATAAATGGAGGCTGCTGGTAGAGTCATTTACTAGCAGATATTTTCTGGGGGAGATGGATGGTGTTTAAAAATAACTTACTCTTAAAAAATACTGCCTTTTACTGGCAAAAGATCCAATGTTGGAATTTGGGCATGCTGATTAAGAACTTCCAACACTAAGAATGTAAAGTTGAAAATAAGTAAATAAAGTGTTATGGCAAAAGCCAAAAAATTTCCATGGTGGTCAATAGTTGACCATTTAATTTTATATTACTATACCTTATTTTATTTCCCATCAGTGGAAAGGATATAATATCAAGTGTGGTATTAGCTTAAGAAGCCCTGGTGGAGTAGTGGCTTACGTGTTTGGGCTGCTAACCACAAGGTCAGAAGTTCAAATTCACCAGCTGCTCCACAGGAAAAAAAGGAGGCTTTGTGCTTCTGTACATTCACTATGAATTGGAAATGATTCCATGGCAGTGGGTATTTTTTAGTATGTTTGGATATTAATATAAATCTAAAAGTTAAACAGTTTTACAAGAGAATTAAAAATATTATACTCAAGATTTATCTACAGGCTGATCAAAAAAAACATGAGATGAATACAAATAATTAAGAATAATTCAACCAATTAGTTTTTTTTGCAAGTCTAAACTACTATACATATTTTTTAAGTGGAGATTTGTTTTTTTTTTTTCAAAAAATGTCCTTCAATTGCTGATCTTTGTTAAAAGTTATGCCACTCCAACATGAAGCCAACAGAAAAGGCCTTTAAATCTCAACTTTACTGCAAATCTAACCTCAAAAAGAAAATCTGCAGACAGTGGTTATAGAACAGTAATTGTTGCCATTTCAATTAATGCCATTTCTAGGCCAATCATTGCTCTTTGTCTTTCCTTAAAGTTAATTTTTTAGTTTTTAACATATCTCCCTTTGTTGTTGTTACTAAGTGCCGTCAAGTCAATTCCGACCCACAGCAACCCTGTATAGGTTTCCAAGGAGAAGATGGTGAGCTTGAACTGCCGACCTTGCAGTTCAAACAGCTTTGCAGTCTGGCATTAACCCACAGCGCCACACCAGGATTCCTTTAGAAGATTGTTTTTTTCACCGAAACTACATAAACAAAGACTATTACTGCATGTAGCTAATGCTCTTCATATTACACTAAAGCCAAAGATGCTCATTCCTCTGTAGTCTATGAGCCTCATAGTCAGACACTGGTTATTCATTCTAGTTAATCTTCTTACTCCTTCAAAGACTACTAACACCTCAAAAACAACTAAAGTTTGTTTTCTCATAGTGGTGGCTATGTACTAGTTGACTAGTTTCAACAACTTTTTTAACAAAAAAAATAAGTTCTCATTGAAACTTGATATTGGCAAAATAAAAGGGTGTTCAACAACAGGAGCCCGAACATCCTAAACTGATTCACACTCTTAAGTTCTTTGAGGGCATGGAGAATATCGACTTTACTCTTCTTAATTCTAGTGGCAAGCAGATCATCTTTGCAAAGATATTACTTTGAGGACTACCATACACCTGACCCAAGTCATGATATTTTTCAATGGCCTCATATGTAGTGGAAAGGTGAACAGTGAATAAGGAAAAAGAGAGAAGAACTGGTGCATTTGGATTATGGTGTCTGTGAAGAATACTGAAAATACCATGGACGGCCAGAAGTGCAAACAAATCTATCATGGAAGAATGCCCCTTAGCAGTGACAATCTAAGACTTTCTCACACATACTTTGGACAAGTTATTAGGAAGTACTAGTCACTGGAAAAAGGACATCATGCTTGTTAAAGTAGAGGGTCAGGTAAAAAGAGGTAGACTCCAACCAGACACAGTAGCTAAAACAATGATCTTACAACTGTGAGGGCAGCACAGAAGTGGGCAGTCTTATGTTTTGTTTCACATAGGGTCATGATTTATAGCCAGATCAATGGCACATTACAACAGCAGCAGACTATCCAAAATATAGTATTGGTAGATTTAATGGATACCAATAACTGAACAGATAGATCAAGATTTGAGAATGCCTCACACACACTCGTAAAACATACACAGAGTCAAAGAAAGGTTCTACGTAAAAAGATGACAGTTCTCATTCTCAAGAAACTCAGTCTGTTGCTGTTGATAAGTGCCACTGAGTTGGTCCCAGCTCATAACAACCTTGTATAGAGTTTCCAAGGAGTGGCTGGTGGGTTTGACCCACCAACCTTCAGTTAGCAGTCAAGTGCTTATCTTACAGTGCCACACCAGGACTCCCAACTTCAGTCTAGCAGGGAAGAAAACATGAGCAAATAATTAAAATCTAATAAAAGCTACAAAACTTAGTGTAAAGTATTATGAGAACATAGCAACTGTACTAATATTTTATCTGATAGCTATCACAAAAACTAAACTCATCCTCTTTGTGAACTCAAAAACTTAAGATATATTCCAAATATTTGTTACATTAAGTCTAAAATGCTAAATGTACTGATTTTAGCCCTTTTTCATTATTATATACTACATAAATAGCTTACTATTATGATTATAGTCTCTGGGATCCAATGCAATACCAGAAAAATATTAACAGGAAATCTGTTATTTCATGTTACACTATTTCTCTCACTGTCACACACAAAAAAACATACAAAGTAAAAAAAGGTGAGAACGTTATTAATTAAGGTATGTTATAATACTTCATAATAAAAGAGACTTTGATAAATAAAAGTCTCTTTAAAAATACTAAACCATGCAATCATCTGCAAACCCAATGACCATATGAAGGCTACATTAGTAGGATCATTATAGCCAACACAAGGTCAGCCAGAATATACCAATGCCTACAGAATTCCTGCAGTGAGTTCTATGCTACCAGTTAAGTTTCCTGTGTGTGCAAGCTATACACAGTGTGCAGAATGTGTTGCAACTGTTAATTTATGGATATTATCATCTCAATGAATCATGCTGACACTGCATTGTTGTTGTTGTTGTTAAGTGCCATGGAGTCGGAACCGACTCATAGCGACCCTGTACAGGGTTTCCGAGGGTGTAAATCTTTACAGGAGTAGAAAGCCTCATGTTTCTCCCGCGGAGCAGCTGGTAGTTTCGAACTGCTGACCTTGCGGTTCACAGCCCGAGTCGTAACCACTACGCTACCAGACACTGCATTACACAACACTAAAAACAAGGAGATAAATATACCATTCACTAATACTGAAGTTGTCAAGAACTTCATTCTTCTTGGATCAACTATCAACACTCATGGAAGCAGCAGTCAAGACATCAGAGAACATATTGCATTAGGCAAATCTGCTGCACAAGATCTGCTGCACAAGGTCTTTTTAAAGATCAAGCAAAGATGTCAGCTTGAGGACTAAGGTGAGCCTGACCCAAGCCATGGTATTTTTAATAACCTCTTATACATGTGAAAGCTGGGCAGTGAATAAGGAAGACCGTAGAAGAATTGATGCTTTTGAGTTATGGTGTTAGAGGAGAATATTGAAAGCGCCATGGGCTGCCCATAGAACCAACAGATCTGTGTTAGAAGAAGTGCAGCCAGACTCCTCCTTGGATGCCAGAATGGCCAAACTTTGTCTCTCATACTTCAGACATATTGTCAGGAGGGACCAGTTGCTGGAGAAGGATATCATGTTTGGTAAGGTAGAGGTGGTCAGAGAAAAAGAGGAAGACTCCCAGTGAGATGGATTGACCAAGTGGCACCATCAATGGGCTCAAGCCTGGCAACATTTGTGAGACTGGCCCAGGACTGGGCAGTGTTTCGTTCTGTTGTGCATAGGGTTGCTATGAGTCAGTACTGACTCGGTGGCACCTAAGAATAACAACATTAACCTTAGAAAAGCCCTTTTGAAATGCAAATAATGATGACATAGTAACTTTCACTATTAGATAATTTAAAAAGCTCTCTCTTTATCCACAGGACACTATTCCAAACAGTGTTATTTAGTAGTGATTTATAATAATAAGGGCCTACACAGTGCTTCAAAAGTTTTAAACCCATTTTCATTCATAACCAACATCAATATATCTAAAATTATTGGCATACTTACCACACTGACTGAATTTTTCTTTTAGTTTCTGCCAAGTCAAGTCAAAAGGCAGCTAGAATGAAAAGAGGTATTAGTAATAGATATACAAGGGAGGGAAATTATTTTTAAAGTATTCATTACATATATTTGCTTACATTTCTGACAAATATCTGGTTGCCTTTGGAGCCTATTCTGTCTCTCAGTCCACTTCCCACTGGACCTGATAAAAATCCTCGATCCATATCGATGCTCCTTTCCAGCACAGCTCCTATTCCTGGTCCCATTCTATCGAAGCTGGAACTCATCCGGTCCAGTCCCATCCCTATTCCTCCAGTCATGCTGTTCATGCCAGCCATTCCGCTGCCTGGATTTTCAAAGAGCAAAGGGAGGATTTGGGAATTTGGTGATATTATTTCAAAAACATAAGGAAAAGTAGAAGGAAAAAGAGAAAGAGGAAAGAATTATTTTTGAGAAAAGAAAGAATAAGTTACTTCATTCATGCAATAGAAAATATAAAACAAAAAACTATTTTCACAGACAATGCAATAGTTTCCAAAGAACAGAATTTATTAACCTGGTATACATTTGAATAAATGATAAATCATAATTTTAGTCACAAATGTAAGTATTTTATAAACATATACCTCTATAAAATTCAAATTCATAAAATACCATCATATAAATTATATAAATGCTCTCCCAATCACTTTATCTATTAATATGACAGTACTTTTTATCCTTATTTTCATTTCCCCATTAAGACAAGCTTAGTAAACTACTAGAAGTAAGATGTATGGGAACAAATTCAAAAGCTTACAACTCGAACATATCAAATGTTACTATTGTACATTCCTGCATAACATTCCTTTCCTGGCTTGCTTTTCACACCTCAGTATCTTCACTTCTGTTGCCCATAAAATTTCTCTTCTCATATCAATCTTCAACCATATAAAGATGTAACTTCTACGCTTAATATTATATAGAACTTGTAGAAAGAATAAGAAATTTAATCATTTCCCTGTAACTACAGAGATTCTAGCTCATACTTACTTATTATCTTACTCTATTTTCTGGCCCATTTAACTATACCTAATCTACTTCGTCTCAAAACTTACACTTTATTCTTATACCTAATATCCCCACATATATAACTTCTAAAAATTAGTATCAGCCTTCAAATGGCTTTCTTTGACTAACAAATGTAAAACTATGGAAACAGAAGCATAAACATTAAAGTTAAAGAGGAAGATAGGAAAGTTAGGTTTAATAAGAAAATGACCAACGCTGTAAAGATAAGGAGTAACAAAATGATGAGTAAAGTACAATGGAGGAGTTCTGGTGTGGTGCTGTGAGTTAATGTGCCAGCCTGCAAAGCCATATGAACTGTTAGGTCAGCAGTTCAAGCTCACCAGCCGCTCTTCAAAAACCCTATACAGGGTCGCTATGGGTCGGAACCAACTCAATGGCACTTAACAACAACAAAGTACAATGAAAGTCGATGTCTTCACCCACCAGGATTTTAGAATATACTTTTACTTCAAATTGGCCCTATTTCCTTCATGTAAAGTTTTATCAATTAACAAAAGTCAATAGGGAGAACTCACAACCCATGGTGATGGGTTCAGTAAACACAACCCTCTTAAACATCAACGATAAATCCCCATGGCTGTTGAGTTGATTCAGAGTTACAGTAACCCTATAGGACAAGTAGAAGTGTCCCACAGGGTTTCTCCAATGCTGTACATGTTTACAGAAGCAGATAGCCCACAGCTAGTAGGTTCAAACCAGCAACCTTCTGAGTAGCAGCCAAGCACTTAACCACTGTGCGCAGGGGTTCCTCCAAAGGATCAAAAAATAAATCATGTGTTAAGGCACAGGGAAATAAAGCATAAAATGTATTATTGTAAAAGATGGGAGAAACTCAGCATTCCCCAGTGAAGCAACTACTCTGATTTTTCACAATAAAAGTTTAAGAGAAAATAAGCACCTCTTGCAACCTTAGCCCTCAACCTTGTATTGTTAAGTGCCATCAAGTCCATTCCGACCAGTAGCAACCCTGTACAGGGTTTCCGAGGAGCAGCTGGTAGATTTGAACCACCGACTTTGTGATTCAAACCGATTGCAAGAGGTCTCTAAAGTGTTGTATCTGGAGTAAGTCACTGTGTCTACCTAAAGACACAAGATGTTCAAACATAAAATAAGCCAACCGCCAAAAGCAGTTACAGATACTAAGCAAGGAAACAAAGTTGATGGAGAATCAAAACTTATTCTTGACATATGAACAGAGAAATTTTCAAATTGTTTAGTTGTTAATGAGGCTCATGGACTGGCTGTGTTAGTTCATAAATGTCCAAGAATTACATTCAAAGTTAATTTGTAAAACTAACAGTGAACAAGCAAAAAGGTTTATTTCAAGAACTATGAAAGCTTCTCTAACATATGACAAGACATAGTAACATATAATAAAAAGTACAATAATCACTTCTGCAAAGTCTTTTGTAAGCATTAATATAATACTAAATAAATTCTATTAAAATTTAAACCTACTTAATTCCACATCCTACTGGACCCATGTAGAAGCTCCTATTCTCCCTATAAACCCTCCAATCACTGCACCGCCTAAACAAGGATGTAGAGGTACTCATTTAAATAACCATGCTTTTAAATGTCCAAGATAAGCTCTCTCACAAGATGTACAGTAACTGAAGAATATGAAGTCCTCTGTAAAAAGAGTGCACATACGTAAGCTATTAAAAAAGAGGACTAGCATATTAAAATTTCTGAGTTTGTTCTTCAGGTAATTGTGTGAAACACAGTACATTTTTGTTTTTAAAACAAAAAAAGACAAACAAATTTTGAATAATATAACCTGCAAAAAGAAAAGGAGAAGTATGTAGTCCTACCAAGTCTACCAAAGGAATCTCCAAAGCCTCGATTTATTCCAATATCACTACGTCCAAAATCTCTCTCCATGCTAGTAGTCATGGCACCTCGGTATAATTCTGAAAGTATTACAAGACATATTAAAACTCTTCACGTAAAACAATAAACAGTTCATCCATTTAGGAATATATCTAAACTAAACTGAAAAGACAGCAGAAATCATACTACAAAAATGTTTGTGATTTAACTTACTTCACATGCCTCACATATTATCCAGTCATGGCAGACCGTATGTTTCAGTTGCCCAAATCCCTCAGAAGACATCATAGCACTCATTTCTAAGTGGAGACTGAAGGGATTCACTAATAGGGAAAACTAAATGGAGCACAAACATCTCATTATAGACAGTTACTTACCTCCCATTCGGCCAACTCCTCCAAATCCTCCCATGCTATTCATTGCTTCCAGGCCACCAAACCCAATTCCTATGGAAAAAAGATCAACTTTGAGATCTGTCAGTTATACAGCCAAAAGGTCTATTCTGTGAATGTTAAATTTCACCAGTAAGCTTTTCATCCAACCTATGTGTGCAACAACTTATTACCTTAACTTTTTTTCCCTTATAATTAACCATAAGGTTTCTAATTTATTAAAATATTTTGGTGGGTGCACACAAAAAACAAATGCTTATACATATCTCCTCCAATTCTATAAACTCCTACCAAACCTGGACCATCATTCCCAAACCTCAAATAAAATACTCAGTATGTACTTCCAGTAAATTTTATTTTTATGACTAAATAATGACATAATGAAATATAGCCAAATAGCAATCTACAGCTACCACTTGTCTAACAGCAATGGCCTACTAAAAGAGAAGTGAGGTACAGGAGGAACAGTTCAAAGTGCTACGTCATGGCAATAAGCCAGTCATGAGTCCTACAAAAGACTGGGCATACTTATTAGACAAGAAAGAAAAACCCACTCATCACTCTTACAGTAGTCAGCCAAAAACTATCTAGGCCTTGTGGATGTGGTTAAGTGCTGTCGAGTCAGTTCTGAACCATAGCAACCTGTATAGGGTTTCCAAGTACTGCTAGTGAGCTTGAACCGCCGACCTTGCAATTCAAACAACTTTACAGTATGGCGCATTAAAGCACAGCGCCACACCAAGACTCCGTTATCAAGGCCTAGGTAACCTTTTTTCCCTACTCCTTCTCCAGAACAAACACAGAAAGAAGACCATTGTTTTTGTTGCTGTTGTTGTTTATTATGAACAGACACAGACATACAACTTTAGAAGGTTTAGCGATCAGGCCAGTAAGGAAGGATTCTTCTAAACAGGGAAGCTAAAGGAGTAGTAAAGACACACACACAAAAAAAAAACAATCTATACTTAGGGTGAGGGACATGAAGGGTAAAGGGAAAAACTCTCCATCTGTTTTACATCAAAATGATTACCATAACTACCCTCGTTAATTGGTAGCATGGCAAAAGCATCTCAACAAAGGTTGGAATCTGAGAGTATTAATTAGTTCCTTCAGTTTAAACAGGAATTCTGTGGTCTGGGAACTCTTAAGGGTTCAGCAGGTCAAAGCTATTTTATAATACCTAGACATTAACTGACTATTTTAGTTTCATTCCCTCAGGTGCATAAGGCGGGTATTTCAGACTGTAAGATGTTATGATAGATATAACAAACAAATGCAAAAGTAGTTAAGATAACACAGCTATCTTATATTAAATCAAACATTTAAGGCGATTTACAAAATAGTAAAACTATGCTACTTTGCATTCCATTTTTTCTGAAACATATATTTATAATAACATGTGATAGGCTTATTATTACTTTTAAATAACTCTGCTACAATTTGAGTTTTAATTTAAGTATACTAAATATTAATAAACCTACATAAACAAAAGGTTTTAGAGACCATCAACAACTTTTTGAAAAGTATACAAGGATCCTGAGACCAAAACTTTGAAAACCCATCTCTAAAGATAAACTCTAAGTTAACCCAGATGAGCACACAAATGCCTATATGAAAATCTAGCTTCCTAACTATATATACAAACTCAATTGCTTATGATAAGGTAGCATCTCAACATTTCATTAATGTATATATCCACAACGGACAAGGCATGATGTAAAGCATTCTTTGCCTCAAAGACTTCATAAAATCTGTAGTGCTAAAATGCAACCACACTTTTCCATGTCAGCTACTCATTTCTTTATCAGATTGAAGTTACATCCTAACTTTAAAATGTTGTTGTTGTTATTAAGAGACACTAAGTCGGTTCCAACTCATAGTGACCCTGTACTCCAAGGAGTAGTTGGTGGGTTTGAACTGCCTGCCAACCTTGCATTTGCAGTCCAGTGCTTACCCTACAGCACCACACTGAGAATCCCAAAAAAGAGCCTTTTAAAAAGTATTGTTGTGTTGATGATACAAGGAGGGGATTATAACCTTGGCAATGAAACAATATACAATAGGATGAATGAAAAGCTAATGTTCTCCCAATGTAAACTATCATATAATTCACAATAAAACATAAGAAAGAAAGAGCAGGGAAAAAAAAAAAAAAAAAAAAAGTATTGTTGGTAAGTGCCTTCAAGTCTATTCCAACTCATAGCAACCCTGTATAGGGTTTCCGAGGAGCAGCAGGAGGGTTTGAACCGCCAACCTCTAAGTTCAAACCAACTTTGTACTCTACTGCTTACCCTACAGTCCCACAATTACAGACCAGTAAATATAAGCTTTATTATCTAGCAAATATACTATTTAAAAAGAAATAAAGTTAGCATACTTACCACTCGGACCTAAATTTCCCATTACACCACTTATGTTCAACTGGCTGGCACTAATAGGCTGTCCACCTGGACCAAGTCCCATTCCAATGCCTCCAAGGCCACCTAGAGCACAAGTAAGAATAGGATGATTAAGACCCATATATAACTAACTACAAGACACTAAAATTTTCTAAAAGCTATATGCCTCAATTTTGCAAGTTTAAATCTTGCAGATTTAAAGTGAGAGCAGTGATTCATATTTTCATTAAGAGAGCAGCACTGTGAAGCCTCACTATAATAATACTTACTAATGAAAGTGTTTTATAAAGTAGGTACACTTTATACCCTATCCTCAAAACAAAGATTAGGGCTAATGAAATATCAAGAAGAATTCTAACAAAATTATATTACCTTAACAGATGGTAAAGGCATGCCTGGGTGGAGCAAACAGTTAAGCACTCGACTACTAGCCAAAATGGCAGTTTGACCTGACTCACTGGCACCTCAGAAAACAGGCCTGCCAATCTGCCCTGAAAGGTTAAAAGTCATAAATCTCTATGGAGTAATGGTTCTAACTCTGCACACGTGGGGCCACCATGGGTTGGAATTGACTCCATGACAAGTGACAACATTGTTGTTTTTAGGTGTTGTCGAGCCAACTACTGCCTGGTCCTGAGTCATCTCACAACTGTTGTTATGCTTGAGCCCATTGCTGCTGTCACTGTGCCAATCCATCTCACTGTGGGAGGACAGTGGGGCTCTTCCTCTTTACAATGACCCTCTCCACCTCACCAAGCATGATATCCTTCTCCCTCCTGATAACATATCCAAAGCATGAAAGTGAAATCCTGCCACCCCAGCTTCCAAGGAGCATTCTGGCTATACTTCTAACACAGATTTGTTTATTCTTCCTGCAGTCCATGGTACTTTAAATATTTTTGTCCAACAGCATCACTCAAATGCATCAATTCTTCTATAGTCTTCCTTATTTATTAACGTTCATATGCACTTGAAAATGCAATGATTTCTGAAAGGTATCACATTAGAGGGTCGTGGATATAGTGGGAGAAAATGTGGAACGAAACTCAACATTCTTTAATAAACAGAAACTTTCAAAGACTTGGTTTACTGGTCAGAAAGAGACTGGAGGAATCTGAGACTATGGCCCTTGACCAACCTTCAGGTCTGGAAGGGAACTAACCACCATGGCTCACAATTTTCAGTTAGGCAGTAGAGAGACTAGGTGGTGAAGGGTGGGTGGGGGAGAGGAGTTAAGTATTTTAAGTACTTTAACTCTTCTCTTTCAGCAAGTAAAGTTGTATCATATGAATATCATACGCTCACAATGAAACGGTCAATCATTCAAAATCAAGTAGGCAAAGTCTTCCTAAGGACAAAGTTCAGAAAGGATAATAAGAAGGTGTATGGAGTGTGAATAGGAATCACACACAAGGAGAAAGAAAATAACTGTTACTACATGGATGGGATTGTAATCATTGGGACAAAACAAAGTTTTGTTGAGTCTAAAGCTAATGATATGCTAAGTGTAAAGCTAATGATCTGATCTGTAAATCTTTATACAATTCACAGTAAAAAGTCAAAAATAAAATAAGGTACTAACAAAAAAATCACAACTAATAAAAACATATCATGGCTTGGGTCAGGTGAACCTTAGTTCTCAAACATCTTTTCTTTTCAACAAAAAGAGGTCTTGTGTAGCAGTTTTAATTAATGCAGTATGTCGTTTGATTCTTGACTGTGATGCTTCCATGGGTGCTGTGAATCCAAGGAAAATTAAGTATTTGACAACTTCAATCTTCTCTCCATTTATCTTGATCCTTTTTATTCTTCCAATAGTGAGGATTTTTTTTTCCTTTACATTGAGATGTGATCCATAGTGAAGGCTGTAGTTTTTGATCTTCATCAGTAAACATTTTAAGTTCTCTTCCCTTTCACCAAGCAAGGTTGTATCACATACATAGCATAGATTATTAATGAGTCTTCTTCCAACCCAGATGCCATGTTCCTCTTCATATCAGGCAGCTTCACGAGATTAGCTGCTCAGCATACAGACTGAATAAGTACGGTGAAGAATACAACGCTGGCAAACACCTTTCTTAATTTTAAACAATTCGGTATTCCCTTGTTCTGTTCCAATGACTGCCTCTCGATCTATGTACAGGTTTCTCAGGAGCACAATCAAGTGTTCTGAAATACCTATTCTTCACAATGTTATTCAGAGCTTATCATGAGCTACACAATCAAAAGTCTTTGTGTAGCCAATAAAGACCAAGCAAAAGTCATTCTGGTATTCTCTGCTTTTAGCCAAGCTCCATCTGATGTCAGTAATTATTATACCTCATTCCACATCCTCTTCTGAATCCAGATTGAATTATTAGCAGTTCCCTGTAGATGTACTGCTGCAGCCACGTTTTAATTATCTTCAGAAAAGTTTAGCTTACATGTGATACTATTGGTATTATTTGGATAACCTCTCTTTGGAATGGGTAAAAATAATTATCTCTTCCAACTGGTTGACCAGGCAATTGTCTTCCAAATTTCTTGGCATAGATGAGTGAGGACCTTAAGTTACACATCAGTTGTTGAAAGATTTCCATTTGTATTCCATTAATTCCTGGAACCTTGTTTCCTGCCAATGCCTTCAATGCAGCTTGGACATCTTCCTTCGGCACCATCAGTTCTTGATTATATAACTACTTCTTGAAATAGTTGAACATTGATCTTTTTGTTTGGTACCATTTCTTTCTTCTGTCTGTCATACTATGGTGGCTTGCATGTGGCTGTGATGCTGGAATCTATGTCACCAGTATTCTACATACCATCTGGTCACCCGTGGTAGACAGGTTTCAGATGAGTTTCCAGACTGAGACAGACTAAGTAGGAAAGGCAAACTAATTCTGAATGTTTAATCATTGAAAACATTATGAGTAGCAACAGAACATATAGTATCCAAAGATGAAAACAACAAAACACAGAAACATATTTAAGGATGAGTATCTCACACAAATTTACAAAAGCACTTAAAATCTTAAAAGTTACTTTTAAGATGGTTCAAATTAAAAGTCAACAATGAAGTAAATGTTACACTAACTATTCTTATCATTGAAATAGTTTTTATTTTGTTTTTTACCTTTATGTGGCAGTTTTCAGGCAAGAAAATTTTTGAGACTTTGAGTTACATGCTTAATGGCATTTAATCTTTAAATCATATTTTTTTAACAATTTTCTTTAATTAGGTTAACATAAATTAACTAAACTGTAAGAGATACAATCTGATCACCTTAAACACAGTAAAACTAACATTTTTGGATGAGAATATTTTACTCTACTGAATCTGAATACTGTTTTAAGCATCTTGCAAGTCAATATACAGAAAAATTGTTAAGGATAAGAAAAACTTATCTATCTAATTACTTTTTTTTTTTTTGAGCTTGTTGCTCTTGAGTCAGCCACTGACTTCTGGTGACCCCATGCATAAATGGAAGAAACTGCTGTCCCACTCCCAGGATCAAACTTCTATGGATTAGAATTTTGTAATCCATAAAGCTTTTAAGTGACTGATTTTCCTAAATAAACCAAGAGATCTTTGTTCATAGCCTTAGTCTGGAATCTGCACTGAAATCTTAGTTACATACAATCCACCACTGACAGGTGATGTATATGCATAAGGTGCACACTGTGGGAATCAAGGCTGATCGCCACTAAGAAGGTTAAGACTTTTACCACTGAATTGTCACTGCCTTCCTCATGTGTTAAAATTGGAAAGCTTAGCACTGACCTCATTACTTTAAAGAAGTATCTTTTTCAGCTTAGTCCCTAAAAGTGGTCCAACTGGAAGCAACAGTACTTCTGACACCCACCAACACTTATGTGTACATCACGTATCCCTAGTTTCATCTCTGATACTTGATTTCATTAAAAACAGCCAGCACTCCATTAAGGTTAGACAACCTCATGTCTTAGAACACAAAAAAAAGTCAAAATGGAAGTAGGAGGACCTGTTTTTAACGAACAGTTATAGTATCAGAGACATCTGTTAATAGGAAATGAGGAGCCCCCCCCCACTTCCAATTATAATAATGATGGGGGTGATGATGGAAATCATTATGTTCCACTGATAATTAAATGAAACAAACTGATTCTATCAGAGTTCATTAGTTTATATAATAATAGGAACGAGTACACAAAAACAAATGCCCCAGAAAGAATACATGTAATATAAAAGAAGGATAAATATAACAAGATACATTTAATTTTGTCTAAGTAATTGAAGAGTATTAATAGTGAAAAAGTAGATTGGAAGGCCCACACAAAGGGCAGTGGGGCTCCATATAATAGGCACTGAGCTATGAACCACAAGGTCAGCAATCTGAGCCCACCAGCCGCGCTATGAAAGAAAGATGAGGCTTTCTGCTCCTGCAAAAGATTTAGAGCCTAAGAAACCCCATCCAGGGTCATTAAGAGTCCAGTGCTTATCCTACAGCACCATACCAGCACTCTAATGTAAGATTCTCTATAACATACAATTCGATTGCAAGGTGACTTAATAGCAGCAACGGAAGGAAGCCAGTAAATCGTGGAATGCTTCCAAAGTGCTGAGAAATAATAACTATCAATTTCTATGTAGCCAGTGAAACAATCTTTCAAGATATTTACAGACAAAATTGAAGGAATTTAAAGACATTTAAAAAGTTTATAAAGATATGCTTCAGTGGGGAAAACAATGTCAGAGTCCATGAAGGTACAGAAGTGATGAAACAAGAAAGGAATTTAAAGTAATGTCTAATTTGTGGAACTGAAGAGAAACTACAACAGAACTAAAGTGGAGAATCAAGTCAGAAGTAATGAATCTGAAGCCATCCAAAGGTCACTTTACTACTGAGCAACAATGGTATTAGTATCCGACTTTAAAAAGAAATATATTCGGGATCAAAGAAAGATAGGGTAAAAATCAAAGAAATAAAATGAACTTTCATGGAAAAGACTGATTATTAAAATCTCTAATGTCAGCCACATGATGTTTAGAAGTGATACATATGAAATAGTAAAAAAAAAACAAAAGAAGAAATATCAGGCAAACACTAAACAAAGTTGTGATATCTAATATTAGACAACAGACTTAATGAAGGATTACCCGCTATACTAGATATAGTGTAGAGGGATTTTTACACATTGGGCTGCTAACCACGAGGTCAGCAGTTCAAATTCACCAGTCACTCTGCAGGAGAAAGATTAGGCTCTCTGCTTCCGTAAAGATTTACAACCTTGGAAACTCTATACAGGGTCACTAAGTCAGAACCAAATCAACAGAGCACCCCACCATCACCACCATGAACAAAATCACTCTATGACAAAAGTAGCAGACAGAACCAAACCATTTTGAAGGAAAGAACAAGAAGGGAGTGGTAGTGGCAGAGATAGTTTGAGGGCCAGTTACAACCTACCAAAATTCAAGACTAAATATAAAGTCAGTAATTAAGACTATGGTAACACATGTAGGTTCACACATAAATCAGAACTTGTAAGACAGATCCTTGGGAAAAAACTAGACTATTCCACAACTAGAGCTGAAACATTTTTCATGAGAAAAGATACCAAACACACTGCTATCATGTCAATTCAGACTCACGGTGACCATCTAGGGTTTCTGAGGCTATAAATCTTTACGGAAACAGGCTTCGTCTTTCTCCTGCATAGAAGCTTGTGGGTTTGAACTGCCAACCTTGTGGTTAGCAATCCAATACCTAACTCACAGTGCCACCAGGGTTCCTTTTGAAACCTTATATAAAAGTCAAATTAAAATGGATTAAAGATCTAAAGTCATTACTTTAAAAGCAAATAAAGGCAAGTATGTACAAAAAGCCTGTTGCTGTTGTTAAGTGCCATGAACTCTGTACTGGCCCATAAAGACCCTGTATAGGGCTTCCAAGGAGCAGTTGGTGGCTTTGAACTGCCAACCTGTGGTTAGCAGTCCAATTCTTATCCTACAGCGCCATACAGGACTCCACAAAAAGTCTAAACATGTACTAATAAATACAGTATCAAAATACAAAACTTATGACTACCAAAGGCATCTTAAACAAAATCAAATTCAAGTAATAGATTGGAAGAACGCAAAGAAAAGTATATCCATCATTCCACCCAGACACAAGAGACTTCAGAAAGTTCAGACAAATTTCAGCATCTAGTCCTTCCACTTTCCACGTACTTTACAGAGAACACTTATATAGCCAGATGATCAAAACCTAAATGGTAGCAAGAAGCCGTGGTGGTACAGTGGTTAAGCATTTGGTAGCTAAGGAAAAACATTAGGGGCTCTAACTCATCAGTGGCTCCAAAGAAGAAAAATGTCACAGATACTTTTGTGAAAATGAGTCTTAAAAACCTTAAGGGGGAGTCCTGCTCAGTTGTAGAGCACTGCTATGAATTGGGATTCACTCAATGGCAACAAATTTAGTTTTTGATTTTTTTTAATGATAAACACTAACTTCATAAGTTGTTCCCTCTGGGCAAGACAGGTGGCAGCAGCGAGGAGAGGGAATCTCAACTTCTATCTGTAAAATTCTATTTCTTTGAAACAAAAAGCATCCAAAATAAATATGTCATCCAAAATAACTGATAATTATTTTTATATGTATATTTAAAATCTTTTACATTGAAGACTTTACTAATTAAAGAGAAGGTATAATAAATAGTAAGAATAGATAATATTCACAGATTGCCTGTACTATGCCAGACTGTTCTGACAATGTAGTATTCATGCCAACTTCAACTTGTAGGCATATCCCCATACTGCAGAGACAGCATTAAAATGTGAAATATATTACATTGTTGCTTTATAATTCTCTGGAAAACAATTTGATAATATTAATCAATAGGCATAGCTTGAGAACCTACAAATTCTGCTTCAAGATATCTATTTTTTAAAAATCCGTGGGTGACGAGATCTTTGACTAAGGGCCAAAACACATTAAATGGGAAAGAGACATCTCTTCAACAAAAGGTGCTGGCAAAACTGGAAATCAGTTTGCAAATGAATGAAACAAGACCCATATCTCACACCATATACAAAAACAAAGCCAACACAAATTAAAGACCTAAAAGTAAAACCTACAATTATAAAGATCATCAATGAAAAAATAGGGACAAACTTCTTGTCGCTGTGTGCCATCAAGTCGGTTCTGACTTACAGTGACCCTATATAGGGTTTAAGAGGAGTGGCTGGTGAGTTTGAACCACTGATCTGGCAATTCAAACTGACCTTGAGGTAGAGTGCTTATCCTACGGCACCACACCAGGACTCCAGGGACAAACTTAGAGTGGGCTGTAGTACACAGCATACATATACTACCAAGTATTGCAAAGAACACATGAACAGTAGAAGACAAAATAAGATGACTGGGACTTCCTAACAATTAGAAATTTATATGCATCAAAAGATTTCAAAAGAGTAAAAAGGGAGCTCACAGACCAGGAAAAAAGTTTTTTGCAAAGATGTATCAGACAAGGAACTAATATTTAAAATTTATAGAAAACTACAACACGTCTCTATAAGAAAAAGACAACCTAATTTTTTTAATTAGGACAGAAAGCCACTTCACCAAGGAAGACATTCAGGCAGCCAATAAACATATGAAGAAATGTTCTGATCATTAACCATTACTGTTGTTAAGTGCCACTGAGTTGGTTCCAACTCACAGAGCCCTGTATAGAGTTTCTGAGGAGTGGCTGATGAGTTTGAACCGCCAACCTTTCAATTCATATTGATCTTATGGTCTAGTGAATTATCCTGTAGCACCACACCAGGACTCATTAACCACTGTTGTTAGGTGCCATGGAGTTGATTCCAACTCATAGGGACCCTGTATAGGGTTTCCGTGGAACAGCTAGTGAGCTTGAACCACAAACCCTGTGATTCAAACCAACATTGCAGTCCAGGGCATTCAAACCACAGTGCCACACCAGGACTCCCATGAATCACTGAATTAAGTGCCATTGTGTTGGTTCCAACCCATAGGGACCCTGTATAGTTTCTGAAGAGTGACTGGTGAGACTGAGACACCGACCTTGCAGTTCAAAATGACTTTGCGATTCAGCATATTAACCCACAGAGCCACACCAGAACTCCACTGTTGTTGTTATATGCCGTAGAGTCGATTCCGACTCATAGCAACCCTGTACACAGTTTCCGAGCCTGCAAATCTTTACGGAAGCAAACAGCCTCATCTTTCTCCTGAGGAACAGCTGGTAGTTTCGAACTGCTGACCATTAGATTAGCAGCCCAATTCGTAACCACTACGCTACCAGAACTCCATTGTTGTTGTTCAGTGCCATCATGTTGGTACCAACTCATAGCGAACCTATGTACAACAAAATGAAACACTGCCCGATCCTGAGCCAACCTCACTATCGCTGCCACACTTGAGCCCACTGATGCTGCCAGTTTGACAATTCATCTCGCTGGGGGTCTTCCTCTTTTTCTCTGACCCTCCACCCTACCAAACATTATATCCTCTCCATCGACTGGTCCCTCCTGACAATATGAGATGCAAATCAAAACAATGAGATACCACCCCACACCAGCATTAACAGTGAAGCTCAAAAAAAAAAAAAAAAACAAATGCTGGCAAGGGTATAGAGCCTGAGACATTGCTGGTGAGACTATAAAAATGGTTTAACCATTCTGGAAAACATGGCAATTCCTCAGAAAGTTGGAAATAGAAATACTTTATGGCACAGCAATCCTTCTACTGGTATATATCCACAAGAAATACAAGGCAGGGCACAAGTAGATATATGCATACCAATGTTCATCGTAGCACTATTCACAACAAGAAAAAGAGATAGCATAAGTGCTCATCAATGGAAGAATGGATAAGCAAACTTTGGTACAAACACATAATGGAATACTATGCAACCCTGAAGAATAGCAATGAGTCTACAAAACCCCTCTTAACACGGATGAACCTGGAGGAAATTATGTTGTGTGAAATTAGTGAATCACAAAAGGGCAAATATGGTATGAGACAATTATTGTAAAAGCTTAAGAAAAGGTTTCCATACTAAAAACAAAAAACATTCTTTAATGGTTACCACAGCTGGAGAGTAGACACATGTTAGCACAGAAAATGGAGAGGGCAATATTCAAGGCAAGGGGAGGACAATACACAAGAACAGGGAGAGTAGAGATGAACAATGACAACAGGGCAAGACTTAAGGTGGTATGCATTAGCTAAATAGGACCAATAGTGATTTATACACAACCTTGAACAACAGTGAGCAGAAACATGAATCAAGATATAGGCTAAATGGGATAAGGAGAGGGGGAAATGTTTATGTGTCTGACTGTCTTGTGGTTATTGGTTTCCTCTGCCTATTATCGCAAAATACATTTATACGTGATAGCAAGAAATACTGGGGATTATGATTACAGAAACCTTTTAGCCTATAACTGATTGGATCTGCTTAAAGAGGAGTTAGAATTTGCCCAAGGAAATAGGCTTCTTGTTAAGCCTTTGTGGAGTACACAGCCTTAGGTGGAATCCTGATCTCACCCAGAACCTTCTGAGTTAGAACATTCCCACTTGAGAAAACATGCAGACCAACCCAGAGCTGCTGGAAGGACAGAAGATTCTTATTGAAAGAAAGACCTGCAGAAAAAAAGCAGACTGTTGGGCTATTTGCTTTGGAGACATCAAGGCAAGAAACATCAGCCTATCAGGGACATTTCTAGGACTGAAACTTAAAGGGAACCTGTGAGTAGTCTAACACACTCACTGGTGACTACCTGAGTCTACTTGTGAGTGGAAGTGTAGGAAATGCAGCAATGAAGACCTGGGCTGAGTTTGGACATAGTCCACTGACACCCACTCATCTTGACATGAGGAAAATAGAAAGGGCTAGCTGGTCTGAAGTTTAGGAGAATGTATGAACTCCTGAGCCAATGAGAACTGATCTAGCCCCCCTAGGGTCTAGGGGTGAGTGGGGGGTGGGGGGGTGGGGAGGAGGATGTTCTTGCAGAAGTACCCATTTGACCTAGTTTGGAAGGCTAGCTGTCCAGAACTCAACCAGGTGAAGATAAAGATGCTTGGCTACTGTGAGCAAATGTAAATTGCTACAATTTGATGAACTGGACGTTTGCTTATGCATGTAGTTGCTCAATACTCCATGCAGAATTGAAGGATTCTTCATATCAAGGAACAATCTTGTTTCCTAAGGTTGATAGGGGCAGGAAATTTGGACATTGGCAGTCAAAAATTGGGGGAGAGGAGAGGACTAGTCCTGGTGTGGCACAGTGAGATAAAGCACTGGGTTACAAGATCAGTTTGAACCCCAAGGTTGGTAGTTCAAACTCACCAGTCACTCTTTGGAAACCCTATACATGGCCGTTATGAGTCAGAACCAATTCAATGGCACTTTACTTAATAACAACATAATAGCATGCAGTGACTGTCTTACAAGGTTTCCTAAGTGTGCTTAGTTCCAGAATGAGGTGGCAAGGTAGAATACCCACTGAATAATTTTTCCCTTTTCAAGATGGATCTGGTGAAGTGGGATGGAGGATAGTGGTGGTGGGATTTTATGATTCAATTTTGAGTAACTGTTAGCAGCATTAATTGTAATTGTCACAACTGTGATTGTAGAAGATCTGTAACTCACAAGGGGAGAGTAATTATCTTCCATTTCAAGAATGGATGATTCTGGGACTATCAAGAAGGAGAAGCATGAGCACAGCATGAGATCCCTACTTAGAAGAGCATCAACAGTGGAAAGAATGACAGAAGAGACAGCAGCTGCAGGCTCTAGGCCCAATGGGGTGAGTAGGGCTCTGTGCCTTCAGGAGGCTGGCTTGCAGATTGTGCCCTTTGGACATTTTAATGAATATATATTTTCTGTTTCATTTAAAAAAAATCCCTGGGTACAATGAGTGGCTAAGCACTTGACTACTAACCAAAGATTGATGCTTTTAGCATAGTCAGTAGCACCTGAGAAGGATATAAGCAAAAAACATGATTTTTATACAAAAAGAAATTACTTTGTAGGTTATTAAACACCTGAATATGCATAACAATGAAATATATAAACAACTATGAAACTTCCATAAGATGGACTATTATACAGCCAATAAAAATATTTGGAAAGAATTTTCAACATAAATAACAGCTTATATATCAATGTTGAAAAAAAAAAAAACTTGAAAAAAATTATTTATATAATAGTTTATAACTATGTTAAAAATAATTATTATATATATATATATATACACACACACACATACATGGAAAGACTAGAAGAAGGTACCCCAAAATGTTATACTAGTGGTTGTCTGAGGGTGGAAAACTTGTAAGGGAATTTTCCTTCTTATATATGAACTTGCCAAATTTATTGGTAGTATTACTTTTATGATTAGGAAAAACTATCAAAAAGAAAAAAAATGATGAATAACATTTATTTTCTCAGTCTCCATAATCATTCATGCCAAACTGCCTTCACAACTTCAAACTAACCCCATACTATGGACAATTTGGGATGCAGGTGTATAAATTAATAGAATGTCCAACATATAATAATGCTGAAAAACAACAGTGTACGCAGTTGCCAAAAACAGCTTTTACTTACGTGGTAACTGTGGAGTCTTACTATCATGTGAACGGTAGTCTTCATGAGGGACAGATTTGTCATCCTAATTGCAAAAAGTTTATTATAAAGTTAATATATAGCAAAAAAAGAACTGTAATGCAGATAACAGAGGGTTTAAGCAATATACAGTAACTCACCATTTTCACATGCATTGGTCTATCAAATAAAAATTGCCCATTGAACATAGCTGTCAGTACAGTCAAGGAAAGGTAGTTTAGATGGCTGTAAAATTACACATAAACATAAACTACATTTTAATCACTGTATTTAGAGTCAGGCTTTAATGTCTTAACATTTTTAATATATTACTTATTCCTAGAGTCTCTTCTAGATACTCAAAAAAATCTTCAATTCTTTACTTTGTAATTTTACAGATAAAATACAATCTTTTATTTCAACTACTGAAAAGAACATGAACATTGCTTTGCTTAAAGGAATTGCATTAATGTACAATGCACTACATAACTGTCAAAAGCATGTGAACATATAATTAGTTCGCATAGGCTCAAGGAAAATGAAAAAATTCTTACCAGGACTGTACAGTATAGCTAATTCAAGATTTAACAGTGATTTTAGTACTTGGGCATAGTGAAGGTTGTATATGCTGGAGACTTAAGTCTAAAATATACTTCTAAGGCAGGAAACCTTAAATTTCACACCCACACAAAATGGCAACAAGCTTCCTCAAACACATTACATCAAGCAGGATACAAATTGCTTGAACTGCTTCAATTGCTTGTTCAAAAGTGACTGTGCCCATGCCTCGGCTCTTGCCATCTTTGTCTTCTTTAATATCTGCCCGCTTTACAGTTCCTGCTATGCTGAATACTTCCTTTAGCTTCTTCCAACCAACTTTGAAGTCAAGCTTAAGACAAAATTTTATAAAGTTAGACATAACCAAGAAATCGGTCTACCCTGTTTATAAAAGAATCCTTTCTCAACTCTCAAAATTATAAAGAACTAAAAAACTCTTGTTACACAGTTTATCAATAATGCTTAAATAAAAAACATCTTAGGGTTGTTTAAAGTCGGTTAAACATCTATGTTGACCCTTTACCCTTAATCTTATTTTATTTCCAAATAGTCTCAACTGCTCAATTCTATATAATACATTTGAAACTTGCACATCTACATTTACTGAAAGAAGTTCACATTTTGATGAGTTGCAAAAGCTACGAACAAATGACAAAACAGCATGCACATTCACAAAAATATCAAACTAAAATAAATTCACTTACTAATATTAAAAATACATAAAACAAGGCTTATATTTATGGTTAAATAATTCTACAAATTCTACAGTTCTACTTTAATAAAAATCCTAGTTATTTATGCTCTAAACCTTATATAGAGACTTAAATTGGGTTTAAAGTTATAATCATTACTGTTTCACTTACTTTAGTTAAAAACAAATAGAATGTTCAATAAACCTACGGGCATTAATCTAATGAAATAAACTAATATTTAGGGCTAATTTTAACGGCAAAAATTTAAACTAAAGCTTAAACTCACATTAGCAACAAAAATTGTGGAACCAAGTCTACCAGCCTGCAAATTACTGATAACCTCAGGAGGAATGTTTGGATTATTGAGAATGGATGGTGGCAAATTCATCAACCCCGATCCCATATCGGAGACGTGTCCTCCTGAAAATGATCCTCCTGTTCGTTGCAATGCCCTACGAGCATTTTCTCCATCAGGATCCTGTAACACACATTGAATGTTAAATGCCACTAGATATCATGAGTAAATCTATATAATTAAAAGAACAATTTCAAATTCTACAGTAGCTATCCCATCTGGCTCAAATTATTGACTCTCTTGAAAAGTGAGCGTTTTTCCTCATCCACTGAGTACCAAATACCTATGGATAGATAAAAGATTTCAGTCTCCAGAGATGTCAGTTAAGTACCTCTTCCCAATTACTATGGAAACTGAAGAATTTATAAGCAGTACAGTTTAATTTTGCCCTACTAGTTTAATTTAAAGGAGCTCTGGTAATGTAGTGATTACAACTTGCACTGCTAACCTCAAAGTCAGCAGGTCGAAAAAAACACCTATTCTGAGAGAGAATGATGAGGCTATCTGCTCCCGTAAGATTTACAGCCTCAGAAATCCTACACAGGGTCGCTGTGAGTTGGAACCGACTCCACGGCACAGCTACTACCACCACCACCAAGACAGGTTTTTGAGTCCTGGTGTGGTGCTGTTTGTTAATGCACTGGATCGCAAAGTCGATTTGAGCCACAAGGTCTGTGGTTCAAGCTCACCAGCCCGCCTGAGAAATCCAATACAGGGTCACTATGGGTCAGAACCTACTCCACCGCACTTAAAACAACAGTTTATGTCACATAAACATACGCAATTCAAAGAATAAAGTACTTTTTACTGTTACTCTTTTTTTCCAAAATGCAATAATGGTGAATTTTCACCACTGGTCAGACTGATTCAAAGCTTTTCAACACTGTAACAGACTGCTATAAGACCCAGGGATATTGGGGCATAGAGGGAACTATTCTACCCATAAATCATAAATTTGAATCCTGAACAAAATACAGTTCTCTACCTTCTAACATCTGCTTTTCCTCAACAAAGATCAGGATCTGAGGTGGTAGGAAAAGAGAACAGAAATCAAAGTGTTCAGTTGAATACTACCACTAAACAGTATTTTTTGATGTTATTATTCAGTGCCATCAAATCGGTTCACACTCATAGTGACCCTATATAGGGTTTCTCAGAAATGGCTGGTGGGTTTGAACCACTAACCTTGGTTTAGCAGCCCAATACAGATCCTACAATGTCACACAAGGACCACATTATTTTTTTTAATTGTAAATTAATTTATATGTACATTAATTTTATAAACAATTGCACTTTAAGAAAAGGGGGTTGTACTTTAAAGTACCCATGGTGGACAGGTTTCAGATGAGCTTCCAAACAAAGACAAACTAGGAAGAAACAGTGACAAACTACTTCCAAATCACCAGTCACTGAAAACTCTATGAATAGCAGAGAAACACTGTCAGATGCAGGACTGGAAGGTGGGAAGGCACTCAGAATGCGACTGGGGAAAAAAATGCCTCCTCAAAGTAGAGTTGACCAAGATGACCATGATGACATGAATAGAGTTAAGCTAGGGGGAGAAATGCTCACAGAACCTTCATTTGCTAATGGGCCACAAATCAAACTGAAGAGAAACAGCTGTAAACATCCATTGGAAATTGGAACATGGAATGTACGAAGTATGAATCTGGGAAAATTGGAAGTTGTCAAAAATGAAATGGAACACATCAACATTGATACGTTAGGCATTAGTGAGCTGAAATGGACTGGTATTGGTCATTTTGAATCTGACAACCACATGGTTTACTATGCAGGGAATGACAAATTGAAGAGGAATGGTGTTGCGTTCATTGTCAAAAAGAACATATCCAGATCAGTCATGAGGTACAATGCTATAAGTGATAAGATAATGTCCATGAGCGTACAGGGAAGCCCAGTTAATACCATTATTATTCAAATTTATGCACCAACCACTAAAGCCAGTGAAGATGAAATAGAAGAATTCTACCAACTTCTTCAATCTGAAAT
>NW_006408522.1:26412303-26446684 GCF_000296735.1 Chrysochloris asiatica | reverse complement strand
CATCATTGATGGCATCAAGTATGGCGGCGGTAGTGAGGTTGGCCCAGGATCAGACATTGTTTCGTTTTGCTGTGCATGGGGTCGCTATGAGTCGGTTTCGACTCGATGGCACCTGACAACAACAACAACTTTAAAGGTACTTCTCACACATTTTACTAGAAGAAATGCAAAAATAAAGAATAAAAACAGAACTACAAAAGAAGTGACAGACTATCATCTGAACAACAAATGATTATGTTAAACATAACCACCAATTCTACACTGCTGGCCTCTGGCTGGGGATACTAATAAAAAGGAAACTGGACAACTTTAATACATTCTGTAACAGCTGGGGGAAAAGAAGGAAAAGTGAATGTAAGAATAAAGGTACTCTAGTTTCCAACGTATTTCTTCACCATGAATATAGAAAAAAAAGAAATGTTTGAAAACTATAAATGCTTCAGATGTGAGGTTTCAAAATCTTGTAAAAACACAAAATTTAGGCCAGTGATTACCAAGCACTGTAAGATAAGGACAAGAATGTTAAACATAATAATGTTAGCGGTTTAAACCCAATAGTCACTCCTCGGAAGCTCTATAGAGTTGTCATGAATCAAAAACCCACTCAATGGGGCTTAACAACATAGCAGGAGGAGGACCCATTAGGCGAAATGCTTCTCAAACTACTAAAATAATTAGGGTTGTCTGTCCTTACATTAAGGAGTCCTGGTGACGCATATGTTGGGCTTCTAATCACAAGCATGAGTAAAGCATGAGATCCCTACCTAGAAAAGCAACAACAGTAGAAACAAGGTCAGTAGTTCTAATCCACCAGCCACTTTGCAAGAGGAAGAAGAGGCTTTCTGCTCCTGTAAAGATGCACAATCCTGGAAACCCTACATAGTATTGCTATGATTCAGACCAACAATACTTGTCTGTCATACTGTGGTTACCTGCATGTTGCAGTAATGCAGGAAGCTATGTCACTAAGTATCTTAAATACCAACAGGGTACACAGTGGAGAGGCTTTAGTTGAGTTTCCAGACTAAGACAGACTATGAAGGAAAGGAAAGTACTTTTAAATGTTTAATCACTGGCAACCTTACGAATAGCAGTGGAACACTTGTTAGCAAGCACCAGAACACTATTGAAATGAAGAGCTCCAAAACATTGTTAGATACAGTGCCAGATGATGAGCCCCTCAGACTGGAAGAAACTCAAAATACAACTGGGAAGGAATTGCCTCCTCAAAGTAGAACTGATCATGATAACATGAAAGGAACAAAGCTTTCAAGACCTTCTTTTGCTGATGGGGCAACAAATCAAAATGAGAAAATGCACCTGTAAACATCTATTAATAATTGGAACGTGGGATATATGAAGTATGAATCTAGGAAAATCGGAAGTTGTCAAAAATGAAATGAAACACAAGCAGGGATCAGTGAGCTGAAATGGACATGTATTGGCTATTCTGAACCTGACAATCACATGGTTTACTATGCTTGGAATGACAAATTGAAGGGAATGGTGTCACAATTGTCAACAAGAACATTTCAAGATCTATGTTGAAGTATAATGCTGTCTATGATATAGGATAATATCCAAGACACCTATAAGGAAGACAGAGTACTAATTGTTGTTGTTGTTGTGAAATGCCGTCGAGTCAGTTCCGATCCATAGCGACACTGTATAGGGCTTCCAAAGATCAGCTGGTGAGCTTGAACTGCTGACCTTGCAGTTCAAACAGCTTTGCAGTCTGGTGCATTAACACACTGCACCACACCAGGACTCAACTCTTCAATTTCATGATCACTGGTTTTAGTGGTTGGTAACATAAATTTGAATAGTAGTAGCACTCTACTACTAAAAATTTGAATAATAAGAGTACTACTACTATTATTCAAATTTACACCAACTTCTTCAGTCTGATATTGATCAAACATGCAATCAAGATGTATTGATAACTACTAAGATTGGAATGCAAAGGTTGGAAACAAAAGGAAGGATCAGTACTAGGAAAATACGGCCTTGGTGATAAAAATGACGCTGGAAATCATGTGATGGAATTTTGCAAGACCAATGACTTGTTCATTGCAATTGGCTTTTTTAAACAACGTAAGAGATGACCATATACATAGACCTCACCAGAAACATAAACAAAAATCAAAATGATTACTTACATCTGAGGAAAAAGACTGTGAAAAAGCTTCATATCATTAGCCAAAACAAGTTCTGGGGAAGACTGTGGAAACTTGCTCATATGCTAGTTCAGGCTGAAGCTGAAGAAAATTAAAACAAGACCACAAAAGCCAAAATTTGACCCTAAATATTTCCTACCTAAATTTAGAGATCATCTCAAGAAAATTTAATGTATTAGACACTAATGACCAATGATCAAAAGAGTTGTGAGATGACATCACACAGGAAGAAAGCAAAAGATCATTAAGAAGACAGGCAAGAAGGAAAAGACCAAAACGGAAGTCAGAAAAGACTCTGAAACTTGCTTTCCAGCATAGAGATGCTAAAGCAAATGGAAGAAATGAGGAATTAAAACAGCTGAACAGAAAATCTCAAAGGGCAGCTTGAGAAAACAAAAACAAAGTATTATAATGAAATGTGCAAAGACTTGGAGTTAAAAACCAAAAGGAAAGAACACTCAGCATTTCTCAAGCTGAAATAACTAACGAAAAAATTCAAATCTCAACCTAAAATATGGAAGGATTCTATGGGCAAAATGGACTTCTGGTGTGGCATTGCCGGTTAATGCAGTAAACTGCAACGTCTGTGTGGGCGGTTAAAGCTGGCAGTTCTAACTCACCAGCTGCTCCTTGGAAAACCCTGTACAGGGTAACTATGAGTCGACCCATAACGACCCTGAATAGGGTTTCCGAGGAGCAGTTGGTGAGTTTGAGCCACCAACCCTGCAGCTCAAACAGCTTTGCAGTCTGGCACATTAACCCACAGTGCCACAATATACATATGTTAATTATCTGAACTTTAAGACAACATTATTAGGTAGATTCTATTACTATTACCATTTTACTGATGAAGAAACAAAGAACCAAAAAGGTAGAGTAACTAGCCCAGGTCACAAAGGTTCTCTGATGTCAGAGCCTGATTTCTTTTAACACAAATCTTAGTAATCCTCATAAAAGTCGTAATCGGTAAATACTGTCAATACTACTATTACAATCACTGAGCCTTAGAAGTTAAGCAACGTGCTTGGCCACACAGTCAGAAAATGAGAGAGCTGGAACTCAAATCACTGCTATATGGAGCTAAATGCCAAGGCTGACAGAGCAGCTTGTACAACCAATGATTAGCATAAGTGTTGGTGGAAACCCTTAGTGTCCTCTATCCATTTTGACACAGATTTTAACAAGGATATGTGCAGAATTAGTCCATAATCAAATTATTCAGAAAGACTAAACAATATAAAATAAATGAACTAATGAAAATGACTATAATCCAGAGTAATCACTCCCTAGATAAGCTACACATAACTGTAAATAGACTGTTAGTATCTTCTGACAATTCTCAATATATTTACATTGCTACAATTTCACACACAAGAAACATTTACTTCTTAGGAGTTTCCAAGTTCCACTTATAAATTTTGCTAATAGATTTATAATTTTTTTTTTACATTTTTAACCTAGCACAATTTCTAGGTTACTTTAAAAATGGCTATACCAAATAAAAGGAGTCCCAGTGGCAGTGGGTTAAGCACTTCACTGCTAACAAGATCAGCAATCCAAACCTACCAGTGGCTCCATGGGAGAAAGATGAGGCTGTTCGTTCCTATAAGGATCTAGAACGGTCTCAGAAACTTTATGGAATGGTTCTACTCTGTCCTAAAGGGTCACTATGAGTCAGAATCAACTCATCGGGAATGGATTTCATACCAAACAAAGTCGGCATCTGAAGTTTTACATTTCTGGATCCTGAGATTTTTTTAAATTATATATCACGGCTTATAACACTGTGTAATAAAGCAAATATATGGGATAACTGTAAAGAGTTTAAATTATTCTAAATATAAAAAAGTCTTACCTCCTTAATATTCAGAGGTCTTCCACTAAGATCATATTTGTTCATAGTTTCTAGTGCTTTCTTTACAAATTCGTCATCTTTGAATTCAACCACACTTAATGGGGAAAAAAAATTAATAGGAAATGCTTAAGTACTAAGATTTCTTTCCCCTAACCCGAAGTTTAAATTTGACTTGAGATTTTTAAATTAAAAAAAAAAAATTCTTACCCACAACCCTACATCCAGGTAGATTTGTCAATATATGTAAAAGAAAAAAGGTCTTAGATCAGTAGACGAAGTTAATGGCAGAGTCTAACATTTAAGACATTAAAAAGCAATCAATAACGTGATAATTTTTTTATGTTTTACATCTCCAAAACATAACAGGCAAGTGACCATCAAATCAAATCTTTATAAATTTTTAAAAAATCAATCTATTTCAGATCTTAGCATTTAACAAGCTTGAAGCACATTTTACGTTTAAGAAACCTTTCTTTGAGTCAAAATCAAAAGTAATTCAAAGAATTAATTAAGGTACCAAAAACTGAATTTACAAAATCACCAATATTTTCAAAAGATGTATTGTGTACAAATCATTTGATTGTGTACTCTGCAATTCTATTAAAATCAACATAGGAAATAAAGTTAATCTCATTTTTAACAAAGGAAATGGCTGCACACAATTTAACAGCATCCAGTTGGAAAAGCACATTAAAAAAAATATATATATATCCTGTGCTAACGAAACAAACTTGTAGAAACATTTTTAAAAAGCAACTTTTCATGATTATTACTGTTCAAAGTGCCACTGGAATGTGATGACAATGTTTTATATTTATTATGCACCCAACTGGTTTTTACTATTATAATTAACCATCTTTGAGAGCTTTCTTGTTTAAAAAAGAAAAATCTTCTGTCAATCAATTCCTTTTCTATCAATTTAATCGTAGGTATCATTCATACCAATTGGCCAAAGCACTGCCTCTTAGGTAATCCTGCAGGCTTCCATATTAAGCTCTTCAGTAATAGTTTCAACCATACCTTATGAATTAACACCTTTAAGATATAAGCTTCTCATAGAACTTACTCTTAGGGAATATTATCAATTCAGTCACTTTATGATATACTTAAAGGCATTGAAACACAACAACAAAAAAATCTTATGTTAAAATCTATTGGCTAAGAAGCATTAATTACCTTAGAGCATTAGAAAAGTGGAAAGCCCTTTATGGGCACTTAAGAAATCCATCCCTTTCAGGCAGCTAGTTTGCTTTGCATAAGTGTCAGACTTGCTAGTATAAAGCCTCAAATCTTGCATAATAAAGTAAAACAAAATGAAACTTAAGTTTCCAAAAACTGGTACAAGTATTATACAAAAAGTAAACTGCTGAGGAACTTTTAAACCTCTAGCAGATTATTGCCCACAGCACTTACCCTTGATTTTCCTTCCGCATCCTTAAAGAGCTCCACGTATGTAACCTCACCAACTACATAAGACATACAAAAGGAAAATACCAAGAAACAATACATTTAAACACCAATATCTTGCTTTACTGCACACCTGTGCACAACTCTACAGAAAAGCACCTATTATTCACCAACAATCAAAACCAGACAAACATACCTCCTATCAATGGCTATGTAAATTTAACTAATTTTCAGAAATGTACATCATCCACATTCTCTAAAAAAGCTAACAACAGTATTAACCTAATTCATAACTACAGATCATATTTGGCCAGCATGATATAGTTGGTGAACAAATACACATATACATACAAATGGTCCCTTAGCCTATCGTATTAAAAACATCAACATTAGCACTTTTCAAATAACTTTGGTCAGCCTACACACAACAGCTGTTTTAAGGTGACTTTCTACCTGAATGTCTTCAATCATGTTTGCCATCAGTAAACTAAATTTACAAGTCATGCTTCACAGCAAGCCACACACTTTCTAAATAAAGTCAATGAATAAAACCAATCAAATAGTTGTCACCTTACAACAGATACACCAATGCAAATATTTTTATTTATTAAAACAGCCTCAACGCCAAGTACGTATAATTTGCAGGAATGTTGACACTCAGTTTTTCAAGAAATAACAAAACTAACTTTTACAAGATCAAGTATTAAAATAATTTTCCCCCAAAACCAACTATATATATATGATGAAGGTTTTCAGGTTAGTCTGAAAACAAAACTGCAACAGCAGTAAAGCAAGTTGAATATAGAACTGCAAAGACAGCATCATGGCAGTCATGACAATGCAAACGAAATGAATTCCACAGCCAGATACTAGACTCCACCAAGGTAATAACAAAACAGCTTTTGGGGGGGAAAAAAATCAGACCTTATTAATCATACTTTAACACGCTAAGTATATTGCTTAACTGATGCAATAGTCCCTTTAAAAGTCTATAAAAACTTCAACAAGACAAAGCAATCTCTTTAGCAAAAATCTTGGTGGCATGCATATACTGGCTCTCGACTATCTCACTCAAATGGCAAAAAGAAAAATACTTCATTTATCCATACTACCTTGTAATGAAATTGTGTTGAGTGAAAGAAGAGGAAAAGATTAATTCATGTCAATAAATAAACCAAAAAAAATTTTTTTGAGTCTGTGGATAAGAATAAAAAAATCCATTCAGTTTCCTACCCCTTCTACATGAAGATTGTCCAACAGTGGGTTATTTCAGAAACAGTTACCTTTTTCTCTCATTAGATCTTTAATAGCTTGCCATTTCATGTCATATGGGATGTTGCTAATGAAAACTCTGTTACGATTTGGACCCTTCTTTTCTCCAGTCCCTGAAGTCTTGTCTCTTGAATAAGGATGAAATCTATTTGACTTCTTATTTCCTGTAGACTTTTCTTTTAAATCAGATTTCTCTTCTTTTACTAATTCATCATTCTCCCTACAAATTAAAAAAGAAAAAGTCAGTTGTGCTTCTAATAATGGCAGTCTATATTAAATATTTCACATTATCACTTCACAAAACACCTAAGGTTGTTGTTGCTGTTAATTGCAATCTAATCAATTCTAACACATGACAATACAATGTGTGTGCCATAGGAGTCTCAAGGCTGTGTCCTTTTGGAAGCAGACCATCAGGCCTGTGTCCACATGCCCATCTTTCAGCTTATACAGAACTCAGGAAATTCACCTGAGGATTAGCCTCCTGATTTTGAAGTTACTCAATGCCATTTCAATACACGGGTTTGAGCATATTACTGAACTTCCAAATTAACAATCCTCATCTTTTCCCATGTTGCATGCACATAGTTGCAGCATATAATTAATCATCAAGCTCTTCCTATCATACTTTTAATAAATATCATTAGATCCTAACAAAGAGGAAAGGAGCTCTGGTAGTGTAGTGGTTACAAATTGGGCTGCTAACCTCAGGGTCAACAGTTTGAAACTACCAGCTTTTCCCAGGGAGAATGATGTAGCTTTCTGCTCCCGTAAAGATTTATAGCCTCGGAAACCCTGTACAGGGTCACTGAGTCAGAACCGACTCCACGGCACATAACAACAACAACAAAAACGAAGATAATTTAATTCCTATGGTATAATAAAACTTTACCTGCAATGCAAAACTAATTTTCTGGGCCTCTTTTCTCTGTGAAAAATCTCATTTACAAAATATACCCTGAAAAAGTTAACCCATCTCTTAAACAGTGATGGTTTCCCAGAACTTAAATTCTTTCTCTTCCTCTTAGTTCACACGCACCATACACACGCACTCACTTAAGACTATCTCTAACTTTTTATCAACACAGAAAATGTAGAAAGTATCCTAAAGTTTTCATACTGAACATTTTCTATATATTAGTATGCCATTTTTATTAGCAGTATTACATATAGCTGGTGGGAGGAGGAAGCAGCACTTAAAAGGCATCACAAATCAAAACTTTACTAAATTAATTTTCAGTGAGGTCTTAACAAGAAAAAAAATTCATTCATAAAGTTGTAATCACATTGTATCTATATGATGCTATCTACTAACCACCCATAAGATACAGGTCTACACTTAAATCCTACAGATAAAAATCTGGATTTATCAAGAAAAATCCAATTTACTTTCCAAATGGAATCTTTTTTTAAAATAACTTAACAGCTTTCTTTTAGATCACTAATTATGTTAGTGAATTTAAAATACTTAATTTAAAAATTCAATTTTAGAGCAAATCTTCAGAAATATAAACTAATACAAATCTCTGGGAATGACATTCAGAATTCACTATTTTTAAAAAACTTACTCATTTAGTAATTCAGGCTGTAAATTATCTTTCAAGCCAAGCACTGTGGGCTTCTAAATATTTCAGTGTTCCATACACCTTATATTGCAGTCACTTGCTACTTAACACATTAAATTTTCTAGACATTACTATTCTAACAGGTAACAGCTCTATGTGAATAAGAAATTGATCTGCTTTGGTTTCATTAGCACCTAGTATGGTGATGGCCCACAACATGCGTTCAATAAATTACTGAATGAATGAATGGTCAATCAAGAACTTATATTCATCTCAGGAGCTATCTACCAGAAACACTGTTAAAATCAAAGAAGACTTCTAGGGCGAAATATACTTTACAACCATCTCAGACCTTGACAAGAATACAGTTCATCCTCCATATCCATGGATTCCTCAAAGGAAGTATAATGTGCCAGTTACATTGCATTACGTAATCTACTGATATTTAACATTTAAAATTCCATTATCTTTCAATTACATTTTTCCACACACTTTCTAAGTTCTCTCTTATACAGGAGAATGTGCATAGCTTATGTTGTTGTTAAGTGCCGTCGAGTTGGTTCCGACCCATAGTGGCTCTGTACAGGGTTTCCAAGGCTGTAAGTCTTTACACGAGCAGAAAGCCTCGTCTTTCTCCCGCGGAGCAGCTGGTAGTTTTGAACTGCTGACCTTGCGGTTCACAACCTGATTTGTAACCACTACACTACCAGAGCTCCTTATATGTAATGTTAAGCCATTTCATATAAGGATTGAGTATCTGAGGATTCTAGTATTCATGAGGGCTCCTGGAACCAAGCAATCCACGGCTACCAAGAAAAGGAAGAATGACTGTACTGTGAATGTCACAACATGCTCCTTCATCAGAAAAGGCAACGGCTTCGAGGAGTTTTCTCACTATTTAACTGTAGTAAGCACCTACCTGTATGATCAGAGTGAGACTTCTGATAACAGCAGCAAGCAACCAAAAGGCACAGAGGCTATAAGCACAAACCCTTCTTTTTAATCCCCCAAAGCTGGCAAAGTATTAAAAATAAAAATTTTTAAGCTATTTTATAAACATTCAATAAATTTAGCCTACTATATAAAATGCTTAAATCTCTATTAAAGATGGCAGATTCTATGAAGTCTCTAGCCAAACACTTCTCCTGTCTATTTTCTTCCTGGAAGAAAACAATTGTGAAAATTACACTATTAAAAACTATACTTGGGTAGTTTTGACGTTCTGAAGTACTGGCAATGTTCTTTTAATCTTGATCTGGGTGGGAGTTACAAGGAAGAAGTAAGGACTTGCCTACAAGAATCTGACAATTTCATTTAAAAAAAACAACAGCAATATATCTAACATACACAATTGTTGTTGTTGTTAGGTGCCATCGAGTCAGTACTGACCCATAGCGACCTTATGCACAGGAGAACAAAACACTGCTCGATCCTGGGCCAACCTCACTACTGTTGCCACGCTTGAGTCCATCAATGCTGTCACTTGGCCAATCCATCTCGTTGTGGGGGTCTTCCTCTTTTTCTCTGACTCTCCACCTTACCAAACATGATCTCCTTCTCCAGCGACATACACAATTAGACACTTTAAATGTTTACTTAAAAATGACTAAACATAGCAATTTCTTCAAGCATTCCCCAATTAGAGGGATCTTAAAACACTATTCTGTTCACCTTCACTGCAAAAATCAAGATTATCTCTAGAAACTAGATCAGTTTAGATAAAGGTATGGCCTGATTATCAAGATATTAAACTATAATTACTCAGTTTCTGAACTCTACTTCACAAAGACACTACAGAAGCAAAAATTTTTAAGTATGTAAAAACTCTTGGCATAATGTATTGGTACTATATTCAGAGTTTGCCAACTACTTACAATAGAGAAATTCCTCCTCTTATAATATTCTTAAAGGAGTCCTGGTGTGGCACTATGTGTTAATGCGCTAGAATGCAAAGTAGTTTTAAACCACAAGGTTAGCTGTTTGAGCTCTCTAGCAGCTCCTAAGAAACCCTATATAGGGTCGCTTTGGATCTTTACTGACTCATCGACACTTAACAACAACAATATTCTTAAAAGGAGCCCTGGTGGCACTGTAGGGTAAACACTGGGCTGCAAACCAGTGGCTCCGGGAAAGATGGGGTTACCTGCTCCTATAAAGATTTCCAGTCTCAGAAACCATATATAATAAGATCACTGTGAGTTAGAATTGACTCAATGGTAGTGAGAGGTTTTTTTTGGAGTTTTATGTACTTAATGCACTCAATACTTACCAATTTTATCTACTCTTGAAACGGAATTATGCCTATACAAAGTGCAACAAATTTCTAGGGGGAAGAACAAACTCCAACATCAAGTAAAGAAGCACACTTGAATGCATGATTTTAAAAGCATAATGCTACAGTATGAGATCCAAAATTAATTTCAGTTCCATGCTTGCTCTAATATGGTAATAATTACCACTGTACTTTTCAACACTTCGCCTTACTCCAATGCTTAATATTTTATACAAGGGTCAGAGAAAAAGAGGAAGCCCCCCCACCCCCCACCCCACGAGATGGAATGGCCAAGTGGCAGCATTGATGGACTCAAGCACAGCAACAGTAGGTTGGCCCAAGATTAGGCACTGTTTTGTTCTGCTGTGCATAGGGTCACTATGAGTCGGTACCAACTCAATGGCACCTAACAACCACAACTCAATATTAACTCTCAATCTCCAAGAAGCTGCTTAACCCTACAGGAATAATGTCATTATAACAATTGTTTATCCTCTGATCCACTCTTAAGAAAATGAGAACTAGTATACTATTTTGGCATTAAAGAAGATTAGGCCAAAGAAAACAGATCTGTAGTTTTTTTATCTAAAAGTGTGAACATAAATCTAACTAAATCCTTTGCTTATGAATCTTCGAGACCATAAAAGTTCACGTCTGCATTTCTTCAATATACAGGCCATTAGGCTGCTAACCACAAGGTCAGCAATTCTTGGGAGACATTCCAGCAAAGAAAAATGAAGCTATCTGTTCCTGTACAGATTTATAGTCTCAGCTATCACAATGAGTGGGAACTGACCCAAAGGGCAGTTGGCTGGCTTTGCTTTAGGCCTTTTTAAGTTGTTAGAACCCAGAGTATGAAGATAAAAAAAGATATAGTGGTCTCGATGTTCAGTGACTATGGAATAACTCAACAAAATCCATTTCAATCTTGATGACAAGCTGCATTCTGTTCACTTCTAAGAAAGAAATATATTTAAGGCACTCTTTGACCATTTTTTTTTTACCATCAATTAAAAATTCTTATCATTAAAAACATATGGAAATGAAAATAAATTTGATGAACTTGACCTATACTCATGGAGGTAGAAGATCCAAATACCAACAGAGAGGGAAGGAGTCTTCATATCAAGTATCAATGCTATCCCCTCTGTACACAAGGTAGGTAGGGACAGGCAACTTAAGATACTGGCTACCTAAAATGAGGGGGTGATAAAGGCACAAAGTGACTGGCTTACAAGGTTTCAAGAAGGTGTTTAGTTTAAGAGTGGGCGAGGGGGAAAAGAGTCTCCACTAAATAGCTTTCATCTTGTCTAAATAGGTCTGGTAAAAAGAGATAGGGGTAAAATTCTTATGATTTAACAGTAATTGTTATCATGACTAATTGTGGCTGTCATAATTGTAAAGATACAAGTTTTGTAACAAAAATGAGGGTGTAATTAATCTTATAGTCTAGAAACAGAGGACCCTAGGACCAAGGGAGAAGAGCACAAGCAGAATACGAGACCTTATCTAGCGAAGCAGTGACACCAGAGATGGAGGCAGAGACAGGGACATGGAAAGAGGGAGCAGCTGAGGACTCCAGATTCATGGGAAGAGAGGGACTGAGAGCTGGTGACCAGGAGGCAGACTTGCAGAATGTACCTTTTGGTGGTGTAAATTAATATATATGCCTGAGTGTTTTAAAAAATGAATAGAGAGAAATACTGTTAATTGACGGTACATGGAGGAGTTTTATAATCATTTAATGAAACAAGGTATATGATTTGTTGAATGTAAAACTGAAGATCTGCCCTGTAAACAAAATTCACAATAAAAACATAAAAAAAAAAATATGGTAGTCAACTGACAGTTTGTGCATTAGGATGACTACTCTTATGGGTTACAGCCCCCCCCCCCAAAAAAAATGTTATTTAGGGTATTTTTAATGTCCCTGATTACCTAATTATTCTGTTTGAGTGATCCATGCTACAACAGCAAATATTTTATGGACTAGACAATAAATCTGATCCAATAATAGATAGGTATCTGAAGTCCTGGTATGGCACTTTGGGTTAATGCGCCAGACTACAGAGCCGTTTGAACTACAAGGTTGGTCGTTCAAGCTCACCAGTTGCTCCTTAGAAACGCTACGTTGTTGTTAAGTGCCGTTGACTTGGTTTCCAAGGCTGTAAATCTTTGCAGGAGCAGAAAGCCTCATCTGTTTCCCGTGGAGCAGCTGGTAGTTTCAAAATGCAGACATTGCAGTCCAATTCGTAACCACTATGCTACCAGAGCTCCTTTGGAAATCCTATACAGGGTCGCTATGGGTCGGAACTGACTCAACGGCACCTAACAACAAGAACATCTCTATTTTGGGAGGAAGAGGATGGAAAAGTAACAAATTATAAAAAAAAAATATGGAAAGAATCTACATTCGAATTTCCTTTTCTTTGCCTTTGTCTCCTTTCTTTTTCTGCTTCAATATACACCACATGGACTCCTGGTGTGGCACTGAAGAATACTTAAGCATTGGACTATGCACCATAAGGTCGGTGGTTCAACCTCACCAGCCGCTCCTCAGAAACCCTATACAAGGTCGCTATTAATCAAAACTGACGTAAAGCCAGTTAATAATAACAAATATACCGCACAGAAGGCACCCTGTAGGAAAAGCACCAACTGTGTAGCAATGTACAGGCGATGCTAATACCTTAACCTGTTGTTGGTGTTAAGTGGTTGCTGAATCAGATCTTAAGTCTTTTCAATACCCTTTAAAGATGCATGTAGTAGAAAACTAAACCCAACTCACTGCCATTAAGCTGATTCCAACTCACAACAACTTTGTGTAGGGTTTCCTAGGCTGTATGTCTTTATGGGAGCAGAAAACCTCATCTTTCTCCTGCAGAGCTGCTGGTGGGTTTGAATTGTGACCTTGTGGTTAGCAGTCCAGTGCTTGTCCTACAGCATCATCAGGGATTCTTCTATGTTGTATATTTGTTGTTGTTTTTAAGTGCCTTCAACTCAGTTCTGACTCAAAACGACCCTGTATAGGGTTTCCAAGGAATGGATGGTGGATTTGAATTGCCAATCTTGTGGTTAGCAGTCCAATGCTTATCCTACAGCACCACCACACCAGGACTCCACTGTTAAACTAATCATACACTATTTTGTTTTACTACAATTACTATTTTATCAGGAGAAAATGGGTAAGGTGTCCATGTTTAGATACAAACTAAAAGCACATAATTATTCATTTGTGATTTTTCATTCCTGTTTATGAGGCCAAATTCATGAAATCCCACCTTTTAGCAAGCGTGGCAGAAAGCAGTTGGTTCACTTTCTGGTTCCTAAATGAGGTGTACCTTTCCATTTAGGCACAAACTTCACAGCTCTCCAATCTCTTACACCTGCATCCCTGCACTGCCTAAATGAGGTCCTAGTCACAATCACTTCAGAGCAAGTGTGTGAAGCCCAGGATGGGAGAACTACTCTCCCTTACCTGTAATCAACTACCATTCCGCACTGGTCCAGGGCTTAAGGGACTATTTCAAACATTTGTATACAAAGGAAAAGTCAGAATACTACTTTCCTTTTCCATTTTAGTGTGAGCACATGTTTACTGTTTTCTGCTCTGAAGAATCATTAAGAGATGGAAAGAATTTTTCACTAAATTATTCGTGCACTTTCAACTTCTGGTTAACTGGGCTTGGCATATGAAAACAAATGCTTGACTTCGTATCCCTCCACATGACAAGAACAAAGGGAAGCAGTTTTCATAACATTTCCTTAAAACTAGAAATGACTTCAGATTGGAACCAACTCCATTCCTCATAGGCTTTGAGGGCCGCTGCAACCTTAAAAGTAGTGGGTTTTCTTCCATTTTGAAAAGAAATTTTATTTTACCATTATATCAAAATTAAGAGCGTATCATCATCACACGCTGAGCTTTTTAAAGCAGCCTGCACAGCTGACAAACATTACATGGCAGTGAGGGCGGGGGCAGCAACTCACAAAGCACATTTCCCTATTTAAAAATACCCTTTAGCCAACTCAAGGGAACTGGATTCGGTCTAATAGCAACACTATTAAACTTCTTTTCCGTATCTATCCATTTGTGGACGAAAACAGACTTCAGAAAACAAACAACTAAACGCTGGATCTATAAAGCTCAGAGTGAGGCCAGAGAGCTGGGGTTCCCAGTGGGGAAGAGGAAATGTCCGATGATGTCACTCCTGGATACTCCCTAGTGATGAACACTAACTACTGGCCTTTCAAAGAGGGACCGTTTTCCTGCAAACCGTCACACGGCCGCAGAGCTTGGCTCAAACCTTCTCCCGCTCAAATCAGGGAAGAGGGGGTGACCCAGGGCCCCGGACTAGCAATCCAGGAGGGACGCCGGTCCTCCGACCCCAGGCCCCAATCAGCCCGACCCACAGAGTTAGGACCCGGGAGCGGCCCGGCTACACCTGCTCCTCCCGCAGCCGACGGCTCCGGGGCGGGACGGGGCCTGAGGGCGCGCGGTCCCCCCACTGAGGCCCAGCCCGGCCCCGGGGGCCCGAGGCCGAATCCCCGCTCCCCATCTCGCCCGGGTCCCCGGAGAAAAAGACAATACATTTTAACGCCATTGGAGCTGCTGGGGTGTGACTGCTGCTTCTCCTGCTCGCCCGGCGTCACCGCGGGCTGCTGTTGCGGGCTGTCGTTGCCAGCGGACCCAGACACCTCGGGCTTGTCGGCGTCCGCCATCCCAACGCCGCTGCCTCTGCTGCCTGCACTGAGGTGCTCCGAGCGCGACAATGGCGGCGGCCAAGGAAGCGGTAACGGATCCCGATTTGAAAAGGCCCCGAGCGCTCAGCCGTCCGGATCTCGCGAGATCCGGTCGGGACTGGGCGACTGGGAGATGGTGTGAGCCGAGCGCGGGGGGTGGGAGTAAGGTGTGGGGGAAGGGAGGGACGGGGTGGTGGGTCAGGGCCGCCATTGCTGCGCCGCCCTTGCTGTAGCGGGAAGAAGACTAGCGCTTCCTTAAAGCCCACAGTGGGGTCACGTTCTGACTACAAGCCCGGCTGCCGCTTGGCGTCCGATGGGGTCTTCGCCTACAAATAGTCGTCCTAGGGTTAGAAATCTTTGGCTGGGGCAATTTAAGTTAAAGAAATGCATCTTTGAAGACATCTGCAAATCTTCGGATTCCCCTTGGAACTTCAGTGAATAATGCTGTTAAATCATTCGTGACTTCTGATTCAAATGCGAAGACACCCAGTGAACATTCAACAGTCATTGATGATTGGTTGCAGTTCACCAGGGTGAATGGTTTTGAATTTCTTTGAGATCTGGCGGATCCTAAGAGTGAAGCTTTTAGTGGAACTCAGCTATCTGCCTATCAAAAAAAAAAAAAAATTTTTTTTTTGAAGCTTTTATTTCTTTCGGTAGCAATGGTGAAAATCTATAATTTTCTTAACCAATCTTCTGCTAGCTTGGCTAATAATGAACATTTGGGGATTTGATTGTATGCTTACTATATGATGATGAAAATTATAAATGAATCAGTTATAGACTTTAATCTTAGTTACTGTATGGAGTTTTAAAATATACAGTAAAAAACAAACCAACAAACAAACATGGATTTTTACCGTAAGTATGAAAAAGAAGCCTATTAAACTTAAAATCAATTCCTAACTCTGGAGGAAATAGAACTATGAGCTCTGGTGGCGTAGTGGTTACCAATCGGGCTGCGAGCCGCAAGGTCAGCAGTTCGAAACTACCAGCGGTTCCGCGGGAGAAAGATGAGGCTCCCGTAAAGATTTACAGCCTCGGAAACCCTGTGTAGGGTCACTATGAGTCGGAACCGACTCCACGGCACATAACAACAACAATATTTCACAGTGAAATCACCCTTTTCAGCTAGAGTTCAAAGACCCTAAATATTTCTTTTCACAAGGAAGCAAACATGCATGGGTCATGCGCTTTGCTGAATACCAGACATGTTGGTTTTCATTAAAAATAATATTCAGGTACTAAGCACATCATTTCCTCAACTTCTCTCCCCCCCTCCCATCTTTGGTTATTTCAATATGTAAATTCCTGCCCCCTCTACTACAAAATAGCATAAACCAACCAATCCTATTTCTGAAGGGTTGAACTGTTAGATCAAACACACCCACAGAACAATTTTAATCATAAAGAGAATACATATATAGCAAAATACAGTTGTTAGGATGTTGCCTACATTCTATTTCATAGACACAACTGATGCTTTTGTAATTGTTATATAGACTGTTTCCCATCAATCAGTCCTGGAGTAACAGATGGTAGTTGATTTTGAGATAAAAAACCTGGATTAGGATCTCAGCTCTGACACTTCCTGCTTGTAACTCCTCTGGCAAGTCTCTTAACTTCTCAATCCCTCCACAATAAATATGTATAATAATACCTACCTTGAAGGATTAAGATGAAGATTAAATGAAAGCACTTTTTGTAAGGCTAAGTGCTACAGACATGTAAAGTAGCATTGGTTAGAATTCATAGTTGTCCAAGCTGGTCAGGGTTTTAGTCAAAGAGAAAGGAGATCTTTTCCCCATAGCGCTGACTTTTAACTACTCTGAAAACATAAATTGAATGATGAAAACTTAACCCCTCAGTCCCTAGTATACTCTTGCAAAATCCTTGAACAGATTGAATTCATCATAGATTAAGAAACAAGCCGTTATGCTTAAAACAAAGTAGGCAAATGAGAAATTCAAAAATGATTATTGTTCTGATGGGTTGTTGTTGTTAAGTGCCTTGGAATGGGTTCCAACTCCTAGGGATCTTGTATAGGGTTTCCCAGGAGCAGCTGGCTACTTTGAAACACCAAACTTGCAGTTCAAATGACATTGCATTCCAATGCTTTATCCCACAGAGAGCTTTTCGAAAAAGTACTAGTTATGTGCTGTAATAAAAATAAAACTTAAACGTAGTTAAAACTGTACTTACAAAGACAGGAAGCAGTTTCACATACCAGTAGGTGCCAATTTGATTTTTCCTTAATCTTACATTGAAATATTATTTGTCTTAGTTGTTGAGATTTTGGCACTCCTTTAAATTTTGTGCCTGAGACAAATGTCTCTCTCCTCATACCCTATGTCTGTTGTTGTTAAGTGCCGTCGAGTCCGTTCCAACCCATAGCGACCCTGTACAGGGTTTCCGAGGGTGTAAATCTTTACGGGAGTAGAAAGCCTCATCTTTCTCCCGCGGAACGGCTGGTAGTTTCGAACCGCTGACCTTAAGGTTCGCAGCCCGATTCATAACCACTACGCTACCAGAGCTCCTTTACCCTATGTCTACACCTGATAAATACATAGAGAAAATGTTAGTTCCTATGGAATGAAATATTGGTAGTCAAAGACAGACTTCATAGAAATGCTGGATCTTAAAAGATAGGGGAGAATTGAGACAGTTCCTGATAAAAAGAAAATGATTTCTCCTTACCACTCGTATCTCCATTGTTCTGTACTTTAGTTGCTCCTTCTTTTGCCACTAATGTTATATTTACCTTAGTTAATTCTGAAAATAAACATATATATATTTTAAAACTGTTAAGATGCTACGTTGCAGGTAAAAGACTTGACGTACAAAGGAAAGAAAGGAAATTACTATAGTGTATGCTTTTTGTCAGAGGATGTGAAGGTGATTCGAATGAAGTTTTAGGATTAATGATGAATTTTAACTTGTTTCTATGATTACCTGAAGAAGACTGGTATTGCATAACTCATTTGGAAATAATTAATCAGATGAATATATGACATAATCCATAGGGAGCAGTAAAGGAGTCATAGGAGCAAAAAAAAGAAAAGATTCTACGTTGAATTCCATTTCTGTACTGTTATTCTTTCTTCTCTTTTTTTCTCAGCTGAGTACACTGCCCAGGTTTCTGTTACGGAAGAAGAGAAGGAATGTAGAAAGGCAGCTAGGATGTCATCATTTTCCTTCATCTTTAAATATTAAGAGGCAAAGAATGATACTATGTAATAAAACAAGAAGTATACTTGGGTTTTCTTCAGTCCATTCGATTTTATTTATAGTAAATGCCTGAATTTGGAGCCACTAAGTTTGGAAGTTTTCGAGAGTTAGAGATTTAAAAGGTTATATATAGCTTTAGAAATATGACAGGGCTTTAAAAAATTTATGGAAAAGTGGAATTATAAAATCAGGAAATATGGGTTAGATTTGAGAACCATGTCTATTTTCTCTTTTTTCCCCTAAGAAGTTTATTCCATGATTTAAAAAAAAAAAAATGGATGCTGGTTATTGTTACTAGAGAAAAGAAAAGTGTAATCTTTTCTAGGGAGTGTGGTAGCTCTACAGGATAAGCATTGGACTGAGAAACGTAAGGTCTGCAGTTTGAGCCCACCAGCTGTTCCTCAGGAGAAAGATGAGCATTTCTGTTCCTGCAAAGATTTAAAGCCTCAGAAACCCTATCCAGGGTCACTTGAAGGCACTTAACAATTTTACTATCTGGTGTGGTGCTATGTTAATGCGCCAGACTGCAAAGCCAAGCCATTTGAACTGCAAGGTAGGCAGTTCAAGCTCACCACCTGCTCCTCAGAAACCCTATACAGGGTCTCTATGAGTCAGAACTGACTCCACGGCACTTCACAACAACAACATTCTGATGTGGCAGGAGTCCTGGTATGGCACTGTGGGTTAATGTGCTGGGCTGCAAAGTTGGATTGATATGCAAGTTTGGTAGTTCAAACTCACCAGATGCTCCACAGAAACCCTATACAGGGTCACTATAGGTCAGAACTGACTTGATAGCAAGCACACAACAATATTCTGATGTGGTACTGAAGGATAAGTACTAGACTGCAAAATTGGTTTGAACTGCAAGATTGGCAGTTCAAGTCCACCAATGCTCCTTGGAAACCCTATAGTGGGTCGGTGTGAGTCGGAAGCACCTCAATGGCATGCAGCAAAAACAACAATTCTGACAATCAACTATTGCAAACGACTTAATATTTTCCATTCTCCGTGTTATCTCTCTATGTCTCTCCTACACCCTTTTCTATTGCTCTGCTCATTTTAAGAATTCATTTTGGGGGCATTTAGCTTTCCAAAAAGGCATCCTATAGAAAGGTCTTCACCAGATAAGTGAAGTTTATAATTAAGGCAATTATCTGAAATTTTCAAGTAGAAACTCCATTTTCACATCAATTATTAAAATAATTCAGATAATACCATAGGATCTGCTTGAATTCATTAGATAATTGTTTCACCTTTCAACCTTAAATGTGTTTTCTTGCAATAACAGATTTTTTTTTCTTTTTTTAAATTATAAGCCATATTTGGGACAGGATTTTTTTCCTTTGAAGAATAAAGACTTCTATAATTCCCTAAATTTTGAGTATCAAATTTCTAGTTTATTAATGTAAATCACTGTTCCTTTTTTCTCAATTTCACCCCAGTATTCCATTAAAAGGCTTAGTAGAAAGGACAAATTTCCAGGAATGCTATTTTCCTGCAAGTGCAGCTGCCCCTGCCGCTACCATCACCTCCACCACCTCCGCTACCCAACCCTGACTTTAATTATCTCTAGGAGTTGGGCCATTTCTGTCTAAAGCCAAGACTATTTATTGTGTGGTAATCTTTTTGTTTGTTTGTTTTGTTTTTTGTTTTTCTTAAATGTTTTATTGTGAATTATGTGATAGTTTACATGGGAGAACATTAGTTTTACATTCATTCTATCAGATATCCTCTCATTGCCATGGTTACAATCCCCTCCATGCAATCCTTCCCCCGTAACCCCCAGGTCTTCAGCACACAGTCGCTCTCCCTCTCTGGATCTAAAGTCTCCAGCTGCTCCATCGCTCCACGTCATCATCTCTGCCTCCATTTCAGGCATCACTGCTTCTCTGGGTAGGGTCCTGCTCTCTGCTCTTCTCCCTTGATGGTCCTAGGGACCTCCGCTCCTAGACTGAAAAGTTAATCACTCCCCTCCTTGCTATAAATCATCTACCTTTTCATTTCCAACCCTCACAATCAGTCCTGATAACAATTATTCACTATTGTATCACAATAGACCCTTCTGCATTTCATTGCATTAGCCCGGCCTAGTCAGATTGAATACTCCTCACTGGAGATTCTACCTTCCTCCAGGCCCTCTGGATCTAGGTTCCTCTTGAAAGCTTGTAAGCCAGTCACTTCTTGCCTTTGTAGCCCCTCCGCCCCCCATTTTGGGTAGCCAATGTCCAAGTTGCCCATCCCTGTCTACTCTGTGTGTGGAGGGGGTGGGAATGATTCTTGCTGTAAGGACTTGTTCCCTCTTTTGAGCTACTGCTTCCATAGGTGTAGGTCAAGTTCATCAAATTGTATGAGAATACTTTTTTTTTTCCTCTTATTTTTACTTCTGGTTGAGCTCTGATCATCCAGTCACTGAAGCCAGGATAAGTGGGTATTATCTGCAAGTGTGGGTGTTCTTATGCATATGCCCTCTCTTCTTATCAGCTGGACGTTTGACTCTCCACTCTAGTCCTCTGTGGCTATGTCACTGACTCTGGGCCCAAGAGTCCCCAGGTCTTGCCACACTGCTGGCCAACCAGGTCTTCACCTGGGTTCACAGAAGTCTATTGAATGTTGTAGGGCTTAGCTCACCGCTTCGTTGCTGTTTTTCCCTCACTTCCCCTTATCGGTGTCGAGTGTGGTCACCAATCACAGCATGTATTCCCATTGAATCTTAGTCTTGGAAGGGGGTTTGCACTGAGGGGACCCGGCCACTTGCCTTGATGTTTCCTGGGCAAGCAAGTTGCTTGTTCTTGTAGTAACAGTTCGTCTCCTTATGTTGATTTATATTTTTCCTGTAGGTCTTTCTTTCAAGAAGTATCTTCTGTTCTTCTAGCCACTCCAGGTTGGTCTGCTTGTCCTTTCAAGTGGGAGTTTCCCATCTCTGGAGATCTGGATGTGGTTCAGACTTGCACCTATAGTCTTATGTATTGCAGAGGCTCCACAGGAAGCCTCCTTCACTGGGCACATTGTAGCCTCATTTTAGGTATTCCAATCAGTTATAGGCAGAAGACAGACTTACAAGCTTTCTATGGTGATGCTTTTCACTATTCCTGTCTCTCCCCCTCCATTGTGTGGTAATCTTTTAAACTATCCTCAAATTGAACTATCCTCAAATTTGAACTATCCAAACTCAGAGTATTAATTCAAATGGCTACTTTACATCACATATTGTTTTAGATCATTTCCTTATTTTATTTATTTATTTATTTATTTATTTATTTATTTATTTTGGTAACATCATTTTCAGTGTTCAATTACAATATTGGTAAGAGAGAATAGATTTCTGAGAGCAATATTATAAAGGTCAATTCATATGCTGGCCTACCTATTTAAAGATAATCTTATAAACAATGATGACAGAGATCAGATCACAATACATCTTCCTCTTCTTACTTGCTATTAGAAACCCAATTTATTCATGAAGAATATGAATTCTACTAAAAGTCTGCATTTCCTAGCCTCATTTACTGCTAAGCATGGCCATGTGACTATTCTCTAGCCAATAAGATATAAGCAGAAGTGTTGGAGGTTCCTTAGTAGGGACTGACTTAGCTGAGAGAAAGTCCTCTTGTCTTCCCTTGCCTCCTGATGCTGTCTTGGCATGGACATGATCTCTGTAGCACCAGCCACCACTTTGGACAGTGAAATGACCTTGTGCTTGGAAGTTAAGTGCTGAGGATGGTGGAGCAAAGATTGAATTAGCCATTCTGAAGCCATAATGATACCCTGGAATTCCTAACCCAGACTTGTTTTCAAGAGGAAGAAATATATTTTTATCCTGATTAAATTGCTGCCATTTCATGATGTCTTGTTATGCACAATTGAATTTAATCCTAATGACCCTTTTTTTTTTCTTTTTAAATGACTGATTTCCTTCAATGGTTTCTTCTACACTGTGGCCATACAAACACTACTTTTAAAATGTTTTTCTGGGGACATCATTTTCATTGGTTTTTGTTTGCTCTTTTGCTTTATGCACTGCTGATCTGATAACGATTCTCTCCTTCCTAACTAACAGAACCATATTTGTGTTTGGTGTTGCAAAGTGCACAGTTAAAATACTGGGAATGATCATAGAATACAACTGCACCTAATGAGTTGTAAAGAGACTATGCTAGGAATTCTAGGAGTATCTTTGTCTTCTAATCATTTGATTCCCTTCCTTCTCTTTGCTTTGCTTCTCTCCTATGAGGCTACAGGTTGGAGACTCTGTCTTAAAACCAGGAGACAGTAGGCAAAAGTACAAAAATACAAGTTAACAATGACACAGCAACAAGATAGAAGACTGAAGCAATGATGACCTCACAGAGCCATTGTATAAACCCTGGAATTCCTCCATCCAAACTTCTTATCTGGAGAGAAAAACAACTTCCATTGCCTTTAAGCACTACCATTGGATTTCTGTGACATCAGTTTCACATAACTTAATACTCTTTTGCTTGATTACAGCTCTTTCAAAAAGAGTCACTCCATTCCTGATGGCTGCTCTCCAGTCTACTTTGTTAGAAGTAGCAGGTGTTTTTCAGTAATATATAAATGGGATGCATTGTTTTGTTACCGGAGTCCTCTGAAGGAGTTGCCAATGCCATGTGGGTTAACCCATAACATAGGAAGGGCTTTACTGTGCTAGCACATGGCTCAGTGGATCCGTATCCAGAGACTGAGCCCCTTTTTCTCTGTGTGAGGATATTTTATAGTGACTAGGAGATGCATACATAAATTCATTTGGGATTGGTTAGTGGGGGCCAACAGCTTCATGGGGCTACCTGGGATTGGTTGGTTCAAACATATGGTGGGGAAGGATGTATGAGCATACAAAACAGAAGCGGAAGCAGGTAAACATTAGCTCGGGGCTCTGTTCCCTCCTGGAGGTGGGTCAGGAGCAAGAGATTAGCCTGGGTAATCAAATGAGGCTGAGGTGGTCTGTTGCTTATTACCTGGAATGTGAACCTTGCTCCAGGAATGAGCTATGAGCCTGGGGGACATGGGGGGCCAGCGCCTATTTCCACAGGCCGGCCTGCCTGAGTTTCATTGTTAAGTTCCATAATGGTAAATTATTTAGAATGAAGTGAGTTCTTGTCACAAATTAATTGTTTGAATAGGAATATATATATATATATACATACAGGGTGTGTTGCTGTTGAGTATTGTTGAATTGTTTCTGACTCATATCAACCCTGATAGGGTTTCCAAGGACCACTGATAGGTTTGAACTACTGACCTATGGTTCAAAGTACAGTGCCTATCTTATAGTGATATATATATATATATGCTCCTGGTGTGGCACTGCAGGATAATGTTGTGTGTAAATCAATTGACTTCCACATTCTACTCACATCCCTATTTGCACATTACGTATAAACTGATAATGCACTGGACTGATCGCAAGGTCAGTTTGAAATGCTCCTCAGAAACCCTATACAGGGTGGCTATGTGTAGGATCTGACTTGTTGGCACTAAACAACAACAAATATATATATGTGTGTGTGTGTATTTTCATTTCTAACTTTATTTAGCATTCTGTCAGAAAAAGAAATAAAGCTTTTGATGAAGTGAGCTATGTAGAAATTTCAAGTAGGAAAGGATTTAATACACAAAGACTTAGAGGTTTTTATAATCAGTAGTAGGGCAGGGGGACAAACTGCTATAGAGTTTAAAAAAATAAGAAAGGACAAGAATTACAGGAAACCACCTTCAGTGGCCTCCATGGCCTATGGCAGCAAGAAAAATCTCAAGACTTCCATATTGCTAGAAGCTTCTGACCAGCTGCCATTTTCTGATATCTACTGCATGAATTAACTTCTCCTCTTCTTCCTCCCAAATGTCCTACCAGGGCTTCATACTGGTTGAATTTAAAGTTGGCATACTGCTGGCAGCAGAGGTTGAGAACTATCTCTTGACTCCATCAGCAAATCTCAGGAGCTATATCCTTCAAGTACCTAAGGAGACCACATGGTAGGTAGTAACACCAGAATAGATGTTCTGACAGTGCCCACTGAGCAAGTGTAGGTTTTCAGAAGTAGTCATTAATGTCAATCTAGAGCTTGGCATTTGGAAGTTTAATAGTCCTGGGAATTTATGTCAAAAAACATTCCACAAAATAGGGTTCTTATTAAGCCTTTGTGGATTATGGTACCTTAAGTGGAATCTTGAACCTCACCCAGAACCTTCTGAAGTGGGACATTCCACTTTAAAAGACATGCCAAGTAACCCAGAAAGGCTGTGAGAATAGAAGATTCTTATTGTAAGAAAGACCAACAGAAGAAAAGCAGACTGTCTGGCTGCTAGGATATCAAGAAAGCTGTTTGCTTTGGAGGCATATAGATAAGAAAAATCAGCCCATCAGGGGAAAACCCCCTTCTAAGACTGAAACAAAGAGACCCCACAAGCAGTCTAGTATGCTCATAGGTGGCCACTCTCATCTACTTTTGACTGGATGGGGGAAATGCAGCAATGAAAAAAAATGGGCTGAGTTTGGCCATGCTCTAGTGACACCCATTGACCTTGAGATGAGAGAGAGAAGAAGAATGGCTTGCTGGTCTGAAGTTTAGGGAGATGTGTGAACTCCTGAGTGCATGGACACTGACCTAGCCACTGGGGGCTAGAGCTGAGAGTGAAGCAACCAGCTAGTCTGAAGTGTAGGGAGACACTTGGCAGCTAGTACCCATTTGACCTAGCTTGGATGGCTAGCTGACTAGAACTTGACCAGGTGGAGATAAAGATGCTTGATACTGTGAGCAAGTATAAATTGTTACAATTTGATGAACTGAAACTTTGCTTATGGATGCAGTTTCTCAAAACTCCAACTGGAATGGATGGATTCTTCATACCAAGGAACACACTTGTTTCCTCAGTGCACTGTGTTGATAGGGATGGACAATTTAGAGATTGGCTATCAAAAAGTGGGGCTATAAAGGCATGAAGTGGCTGGCTTACAAGCTTTCATAAGTGTGCTTAGTTTCAGAACAAGGTGGGTAATATAGAAGTCCCACTGAATAATTATCCTCTTTTCCAGATGAATCTGGTGAAAGGGGACTGCGGATGATGCTGACAGGATTTTATGATTCAATTGTGACTAATTGTTAGCAGGATTACAACTATAATTGTGGAAGATGTATACCTAAAGAGGGGGTGATAAAGTCACCTTCCTGGCTTTCCAATTGCCTTCTAAGTTGCCTAAAGTGACTTTATATTTTACTAGAAAAACATTCATTTCATTTGCATCCAATATGAGCCATATTGATGTGGCACTGTGGGTTAATGTACTGGACTGCAAAGTTGGTTTGAACCATAAGGTCGCAGTTCAAGCTCACCAGCTGCTCCTAAGAAACCCTATACAGGGTTGCTATGGGTTGAAACTCACTCAATGGCACTTAATACCAGCAACAACAAATTTTATTTGACTACTATAGTTTCAGGAACCCTGGTGGCACATTGGCCTGTTAACTGCAGGGTCAGTGGTTAGAGTCCACCCATCCCTCCAAGGAAGAAAGATGAAGTTTTCTGCTCCTGTAGAGATTCACAACCTCAGGAACGCTTTATAGGGTTGCTATGTGTCAAAACGGTTACAACAGCACACAACAATAATAAGTAGAATTTTAGAAACCCAACATCCAGTTTAGAAATCTGATATAAAGAAATCTTATAATGAAGTTATCTCAGGCATTTCTCTCTCTCTCTCTCTCTCTCTCTCTCTCTCTCTCTCTCTCTCTCTCTCTTTTAACAATGTATGCTTTCTAGGAAAAATCAAGCATATAAATAAACTCATGTTCTACAAAATCAGGCACAAAAAATAATGGGTAATATGTTTCGAGAAAAAACAATGTAAAGCCTATGCAACTTCATAAGCAGAGCATTACAAAAACATTAAAAAGCCCAATGAAATACTATCCCAAATAAAAGTATAAGTATACACTACATGTGATAAAATATCTAGAATTCCATAAAATAAATTTTAATTAAAAAATAATAGTGGAAAGAACAAATAAGATGGTGAATCAGGTGGAACTGCAGTGAGGAGGTCCGTCAGCAACAACACAGAATATCAGACCAAGCAGGCTCAGGAGATGGTGCCAGAACTCTGAACCACATATAAAGGAATATTTAGAATGTTGGAAGGCTTACAGCTAGAGGAATTTGTAGCAGAAGCAAGAACTCCATTGCTTTCTAATTCAAGATGCTCAGCTGCTCCTGCAGCCACCATCTTGGGCGAGACCAAGTAGGGGAAGGATCAGAGCAGCCACAGATGCCTGACAGAACCTCAGAGATAAAGGTGTGGATATTCTTTTTTTTTTTTTGGTATCTGTTCATTGGTCTCATGTTGTCTGTGCACCTCCATTCTGGTGACTAGAGAGCGTGCCAGAGCAAGTGGACATCCCACACCCACCCCTGGAGAGTTCTACTACACAAGCGCACAGATATCCTCAAAATTTAAAGGTACAGTTTCCAATTAAAACCAAATGGCCACAGCCAGCCCTGAACTGTTTTTAACTAGAAAAAAAAAAATGGCCTGAATGGAGATTATGGAGTGGGACAGTCAGACTAAAAAAGGAAATAGGCTGAAAATTAAATCCTGAGTTATGTCACAATGACCAAAAGTGGCATCTTGAAATTTCTAAGGAAGAAGAGTGCAAAGGGAAGCCCATTTCCTGATCACATCTACCTGGAGGCAATCAAAAAGTATTTAAAAAACCAAAATACACGCCCATCTAAGTATTAAGACCACAGATAACTCCTGAATATTCCCAAAAAACAGAAACAGATGGCCATATCTGCACATGTCCAGAAACGAGATAAAGTGACTGAGGCAAATGAGCTGAAAGTAGACATACACTCTTCTGGAAATACCTGAAAAGGAATTCAGAAAATGATTATAAAATGTATCAAAACACTATACAATGGAGTTGAGAAAAATAAGAAAGAAGTTAGGAAAGCATTACAAGAATAATCAAATAAGATAGATAGAGCATTGGAAACAATTCAAAACCTACAGAAAGAGGTCCAAACGATTAATAATTGAATATCAGAAATGGACAATACACTGAAAGGGCAAAGGTGTAGAATTAGAGAGATAGAAGCCAGAACTAGTGAGCTGGAAGATATAGCTCTCAACACTACTGACATAGAAGAGCAAACACAAAAAAGGACAAAAAATTCTGAAGAAGGCCTCACATTCTTATTGGACAACATGAAGAGGAATAACTTAGAAATTATTGGCATTCCAGAACAGGAACAATCACAGAAGTCCACAGAGGAGATAGTTGAAGAGCTTCTGGAAGAAAAATTTCCTAGCATCATGAAAAGTGAAAAGATAAGCATTCAAGAAGCTCAACAAACCACAGGAAGGCTAGACACCAAAAGACAGTCACCAAGGCATATCATAATCAAGCTCTCCAAAATCAAAGATAAGGACAGGATCCTGAAAGCAGCTAGGGAAAAGAGAAGTGTAACATACAAAGGCAAGCAAATCAGATTAAGCTTGGATCTCTCAACAGAAACCATGCTGGCAAGAAGGCAATAGGGAGACATACATAAAACCCTGAAAGAAAAAAACTGCCACCCAAGAATCCTCTACCCAGCAAAGCTGTCAATCAAATACAATGGTGTAATCAAAAATTCCAGGATAAACAGAAGCTAAGGGATTTTGCCAAAGCCAACCCTGCTATGAAAAACATACTAAAGGAATTTCTGTGGACTGAGAACCAACAAGAACTGACAACAACTAGAGAATGACATACATGGCAGCATCAACCTGAACTCAATTGACAAATGGAAGAGTCAAGAACAGAATAAAATTATAAGAACAGAGGATCTGGGAGGTCAGTCTATGATCAAAACAATTACAATGTGAGTGACGGTAAACACAGAGGAACAGAGATGCAGGTTGTGGGAAGGTCAGGTAGATTACTGGATAAAATAGACTGTCTTAAATGGAGGGAAAAATTAATGGAATATAAGGTAACCACAACAATGGGGTTGGGATGGGGAGTTTAGTTCTGGTGTTGGGGAGGGCAATACAAGAAGGGGGAGGAGGCAGAAGAACAAGATAGATAGGGGAACACCAAGACAGGTTTTCATGGCGTAAGTGGGACAGAGGTAAATAGTGATGCATGCTCAACCTTGGAACAACAGGGCTCTGGAATAGAGCGATATAGGTATAGCTTTAAGAGGGTAAATAATACTAAAATGCTTGACTGTCTTATGAATATTGGTTTCCCTTGCCTAATATTGTAAAATAGACAATTGAGTGGGATAGAAAGGAATGTTGGGAGACATGAATAGAGAAAACGTGTAAACCCGTCTTCAGCCTATAACTGATTGGAATACTTAAAAGGTGTTCTAGAACTTGCCCAGTGAAATAGGCCTCGTGCAAAGCCTTTACAGAGTATAGGACCTTAGGTGAAATCCTTAGTCCCATCTGAAACCTTATGAGGTTGGACATTCTTACTAGAAAGGACAAGCAGACCAGCCTGGAACAGTTACAGTGACAGAAGATACCTCTTCAAAGAAAGATCATCAGGAAAAACCCTAAACAAAAATGTCAGCATGACTGGCTATTACAAGAATAAGCAAACTGTTGGCCAGGAAGACATCAAGGCTAGCAATCAAGTTCCTTCAGGATAAACTCCCCTCTAAGACTGAAACTCAAAGGGAACACACAAACAAGAATGTAAACTTGCTGGCAACCATCTGGTCTATTGGTGAGTGGAAGAGGGGGAAAGGCAGCAAAGAAGAAATGTGCTGAATCAACCACAGTCAGTTGACTCCCGTTGACCTGGAGATGAGAGAGAGAAGAGGAAGGGCTGGTTTGTCCAAAGTGTGGTGAGACTGGAGGACACTTGAGCTCATGGAAAAGGACATAGTCACAGAGAGCTAGAGCTGAGAGTGAAGCATCCAGCTGATATAAAACGAGGGGAGATGCACAAGAACACCCAAACTTGCAGACAGTACCCTTTTCACCTAGCCTCCATGGCTCAACAATCAGAACTCAATTAGAGGAAGATGACCAAAAAAAAATTTTTTTTTTTTTTTGATAAAGGAAACAAGGGTAAATTGCTACAATTTGATGAACCTGACCTATACTCAAGAGGTAATTACTCTAAATATCAGCAAAGAGGAAAGGAGTCTTCACATCAAGTATCAACGCTATCTCTTCCATACACAGGGTAGCTAGGGATGGGCAACTTAGACATTGGCTACCTAAAATGAGGGAGCGATAAAGGCAAGTGACTGACTTACAAGGTTTCAAGAGGGAATTTAGTTTAAGAGTATGAAGAAAGAGTCCCCACTGAATAGCTGTCATCTTGTCTAGATGGGTCTGGTGAAAAGAGATGGGGATAAGATTCATATGATTCAATAGTGAATAACTGTTATCATGACTAATCGCGACTGTCACAATTGTAAAGGTAGAAGTTTTGTAACAAAAACAGGGAAGTGGTTAATCTTGCAGTCCAGAAACAGAGACCATCAAGGGAGAAGCGCACAAGCAGAATGCAGGACATTATTCAGAGAAGCTTTGAAGCCAGAAACGGAAGCAGAGATGGGGGCATGGAGAGGGGGAGCGGCTGAGGACTCTAGATTCATGGGAAGTGAGGGTCTAAGAGCTGGTGGTCAGGAGGCAGACTGGTAGAATGTGCCCTTTGGAGACGTAAATATATGCCTGAGTGTTTTGTTTTGTTGTTGTTGTTTTTTAAAAAAAGCTAAAGTGGATAGAGAGAAATACTGTTAACTGATGGTACATGTAGGGGATTATGATCATTGTAATGAAACAAAGTGTATGATTTGTTGACTGTAAAACTGATGATCTGTCCTGTAAACTTTCACTCAATCCACAATAAAAACCTTAAAAATATATATAATAGTGGAATAAATATAAAGGTAGGTTGCATTATGAATAGAAGAGTAAGTTAATATACAAAGATCAAGAACAACGGTTCAACACGCATTTCATCAATTCCGACTCATAGTGACCATGCATAGGGTTTCCAAGGCTGTAAATATCTACGGGAGCAGAAAGCCTAATCTTTCTTCTGCATAACGGCTGATAGTTTCAAACTGTTGACCAATAGGTTAACGGACCGACTCGTAACCACTATGCTAGCAGCGCTCCTTTTACAGACATGTGGACAAATTGAGACAAGAGGAAGAACCAAGTATGGGTGGGCAGTTTGTATAGGACTACTTTCCTCTACAGTTTACTGAACGCAGCTGGGTTAGCGGATTTGGAGTTCACCTGCTTTTACTTAGTATTCAAAGCACTAATGTACTAGGAAAACTGTATGTAAATCAGTTGACTTTCACATTCTGCTGACATCCCTATTTGCCAATTATGTATGAACTAATTCAAATTACAGAAACACAAACATACATAAGTCTAGTAGAATTCACTGTTTTTATTTCTCTGTTTCTGTAGCCCTAGAAAAATAATTTAAGCCAATTAATATATAGTTGTGGTTATTGTTCACACATTCATGGAGATTGTGCCCAAGGTACCCTATCATACTCATTAGATTCAACAGTAAATATAGTAGAGGGCTTGAAGTACACTTTAAATGAAACAATTTAAGGCTTATGAGCAGTAAAATTAAAACCAATTAAATTAAACGTCATTTAAATGGATCGTTCTGAACGGAAACAATTAGTAGATTTTTTCTTTGTAGAAAAGTTTATAGGCAAAACAAAACATTTCATTTTCAAATGGACCATTATCTAAACTGAAGTGTCATCATGTTCAATTCACTATGAGTTCACTTTAATATCTTCACTGTTGACAAAATCCCAGTCGTTTTTAATCAAATCTAATCAGCCAATTACTGTACTCTACTCCTATTTCAGCACATTCAGCATTGGCTACTCTATAGAGTAAAATGACCTGGAGAAAGAATTGTGAGCAAATAAAATAGAAAACTAACACTGTGGTAATAGAATACAGAATTTTAAGCCGATCAATACTTAGCTGCAAAACTGAGAATGAGGCTAGGGACCATTCATTTAAAGCAGAAGTTTTCAAGTGGGCTCCTTGAACTACTTTGGAATTCCAGAGATGGACTTCCAGGGGTCTATGAATGATCCAAGTTGTTAGCAAAATTATCCTCATATTTGTATTATTAGGGTGAAGACATAAGTTTCTTACCAGAATTTCAAACCATTCTTAATCCCCAAAAGATTAAAGTCAGGCATAAATGTCAGGTGGGAGAGGAAGGGAAGAAGCTAAAAATTACACTAAAAATAGTTAGGGGTACTTTAAAAAAAAAAATAAACAAATAACTTTTGAGTATAAGGAGCTCTGGTAGCATAGTGGTTACGAATTGGGCTGTGAACCTTAAGGTCAGCGGTTCGAAACTACCAGCCACTCCGCGGGAGAAAGATGAGGCTTTCTACTCCCGTAAAGATTTACACCCTCGGAAACCCTGTACAGGGTCGCTATGGGTTGGAACCGACTCGATGGCACTTAACAACAACAACAAGTCCTGTATTATCCTCTGAAGTCCAATAAGCATTGACTACATGTTAAACATATGTATACCAGATTCTGAGGCGATCTCTTCGCAGAGTGGAAGCAGATTAGCAGGTGGTAGAAGTGACCTAAGCTCCTGGGTAATTCGCTCCCTTCTTGGTTCATTTTCTCTTTCCACCACATTCAACATGAAAACATTCCATCTAGTGAAGTCTGTTAGGAAAAACAGCCTTTCAGACCACAATCTGGATATTTCCCAGATCAAAATCCCAGTGAGTCTGCTGTAGAACATGAAAGACTGTTAATTAAAGCTTAAGGAGTTGGTGCCCAGCATTCCCCAAAAAAGAAGGCGAGCAAGCAAAGATGGCAACTGATCACGCCACTTTGAATATGTGTCACTCACCATCTTTGAGCAGGGCACCTCTGCTTGTTTTCTCCTTGGGTCAAAATCCCACTTGCAAGAGACTTGTCTGCTATGCAATGCTTATGTTCTATGGACCATGACTGAAACCTTTCAAACCATTTCAAAGCCCTAACTGAAATACATCAAAAATGTAAATCAATAAACTCATAATGATACTCAAAATAATAAAGCATAAATAAAACAATGAAGAAAAACACAGTTTGAGTCCCTGTGCCCTTTGGCATATCCTTCATTTGCTACCTTTGGAGGAACCTGCCACTTTTGATTATCCTGAAAACTAATAAATAAAGGAAAACATCAGAAGAAAAAAAAAAAAAGAAGAAGAAGAAGAAAGTGAGCAAGATGGAAATCCTGCAGCAGGTCATTGACTACATCTTGGACCTGCAGATTGCCCTGGATTCTCACCCTGCTATTGTCAGCCTTCACCACCAGAAGCCCCAGGCAAAATGCATCCTCCAGTACCACTGGCCTCTGACCACCCTCAACACAGACATCAGTAGTCTGTCCTTACAGGCTTCTGAGTTCCCATCTGATTTAATATCAAATAACAGCAAAGCACTCTGTGGCCAAGTAAACAGTGTTCATGACATTTTCTTTTCTTTTTCTGTACAATAACAGATTCACTAGATCTTTTAAGGCATTGAACTTAATTTTTAATTTTTCAACCATTTCCCAGAGGAGGACAACAACAAATTGAACGGACCATTAAAAATGGAAGGAAAACTAAAGGATCATCTTCCCTAGGGTCCTATCTGACCTGAACTGATAATAGTTACAAAGAGTGTGTTTAGAAATAAGATGGCGGATAGAGTGGAAGTACAGTAAGGAGCTCCGTCAGCAACAACACAAAACACCTGACCAAGCAGTCTCAGGGGATGGTTCCAGAACTCTGAACCACAAATAAAGGACTATTTAGAAGGTTGGAAGGCTTACAGCTGGGGGAATTTGTGGCAGAAGCAAGAAATACATTGCTTTCTAGTTCAGGATGCTCGGCTGCTCCAGGAGCTGCCATCTTGGGTGAGACCAAGTAGGGAAAGGATTGGAGTATGCCACAGATGCCTGGCAGAACCGCAGAGATAAAGGTGTGGACATTCTTTTCTTTTGGTATATGTTCATTGGTCCGTTGCTTTCTGCACACCTCCATTCTGGTGACTATAGGGGTACCTGAGCTAGTGGACACCCCAGCCCCACCCTCGGAGGGTTCTACTATGCATGCTCACAGATCTCCTCAAAATCTAAAGAGATAGTTTCCACTTAAAACCAAATGGCCACAGCTGGCCCTGACTGTTTATAACAACAACAAAAAAGGCCTAAATGGGGATTGTGGAGCAGGACAAGCAGACAAAAAAGAAAATAGGCCAAAAATCAAATCCTAAATTACTTCAAAATGACCAACAATGGCATCTTGAAATTTCTCAAGAAGAAGAGTGAAAAGGGAAGCCCATTTCCTGATCACATCTACCTGGAGGCAGTCAGAAAGCATAAAAAATACCAAAATACATACCCATCTAAATATTAAGGCCACAGATAACCCCTGAATATACCCAAAAAACAGAAGCAGATGACCATATCTGCACATGCCCAGAAACTAGATAAAGTGACAGAGGCAAATGAGCTGGAAGTAGACCTACACTCCATACTGGAAGATGGGCAGGCTTTGGAAAGGCCAGAGAAGGTATTCAGAAAAATGATTATAAAATGTATCAAAACACTATACAATGGAGTTGAGAAAAATAAGAAAGAAGTCAAGAAAGCGCTACAGGAACAATCAAATAAGATAAATACAGCATTGGAAACAATTCAAAACCTACAGAAAGAAATCCAAATGATTAATAATAGAATATCAGAAATGGACAATACACTCAAAGGGCAAAGGAGTAGAATTGAAGAGATAGAAGCCAGAACTAGTGAGTTAGACTATAAATCTCTCAACACTACTA
>NW_006408522.1:26356516-26410656 GCF_000296735.1 Chrysochloris asiatica | reverse complement strand
TGGGGGTAAGATTCATAAGATTCAATAGTGAATAAATGTTATCATGACTAATCGCAACTGTCACAATTGTAAAGGTAGAAGTTTTGTAACAAAAAAGGGGAGTGGTTAATCTTACAGTCCAGAAACAGAGGACCCTAGGACCATCAAGAGAGAAGCGCATGAGCAAAATGCGGGACCTTATCCAGAGAAGCAGCAGCGCCAGAGATGGGGGCATGGAGAAGGCGGCTGAGGACTCTAGATTCATGAACTAAGAAGAGAGGGACTAAGAGCTGGTGGCTAGGAGCAGATGTGCAGAATGTACCCTTTGGAGATGTAAATTATTATATATGCTTGAGTGGGTTGCTTTCTTGTTTGTTTTTTAAAAAGCTAAAGTGGATAGAGAGAAATACTGTTAACTGATGGTACATGGAGGGGATTATAATCAATGTAATGAAACAATGTATATGATTTGTTGAATATAAAACTGATGATATGCCCTGCAAACTTTTACTCAATCCACAATAAAAACCTTAAGTAAATTAAAAACAAAGCAAAACAAAACTTATGCAACAAAAGAAAAAAAAAGTGTGTTTATTGAATGGTGATGGCCTACTTTATTTGAGAGGATCAATGTTTTGATTTTACTATGCAATGTTATAACTAAACCCAAATAAATACAAGTTCAAATTGATGTAGACTGTATAAAATTATAATAACACATGTCTGAAGTTAAAAAAATTATACCAAAAGTAATTTGTATTTGTTCTGCAAAGTCTTGCATTTGAATTATCCAATGTTTGAGTAAATAGCAACATTTGAAATAAAAAGGCATAGATACCCTAAAATATTTTAGATCAGGAAAAATTCTCAAGCTTCAGCCACAAAAGATATCCCTGAAAACTTGAAGGTAGTATATTTACGTCATAAATTTAATAAGTGATAATGTTATACAAACCTTGGGAACAAGAAAATAACAGGAACAAGAATGGCCAGAATACAGGGAAAACAAAATTTCCTTCTGAAAAGAATCCTGAGATGACTTATTAGAGTAAAAACTTGCTTTCAGTTTCTTTGTAGTACTTAATTATAAAGTGTGTTCATTGGGGTGGGATTGTCCTGCTCTCCAAATTCCAATGGTTGGCTGGTTGGCTATGTGTAGTAGAGTTGATTCCAACTCATAGCGACCCTGTATAGGGTTTCCGGGGCTGTAAATCTTTATGGGGGGCAGAAAGCCTCATCTTTCGCCCATAAAATAGCTGGTAGTTTCGAGCTTCTTGCCTTGAGGTTAGCCACCCAACTTGAAACCACTACACCACCAGTTACCATTTATTCTAGCAAGTGTTACAGCGGTTTTAGATTCGAGAGTCTCACAGCAGCTCTTGATCCATGGTCAAAGAAACCCAGGCCACTCTGAGAGGTGAAGCAGAGTTTCAGATTTTATTAAGCTAGGCTCAGAGAAGCTAATTTCTCCAGATTCTGAGCATTGAATTGAGGGCAACACAGGCTTATATGGGGTCAAAGTTGGGGAGAGGCTAGGGTGCTGACCTGTTTGAGGACAGGAGGGGGATTGGTGCTGCTCAGTAACCTGATTAGCATTCTAGCTTGTCTCCTGGGTGGGGAAGATTGGCCCTGCTCAGTAACCTGATTAGCATTGGCGAGGAAGAGCGAGTTAACGTTTCTACCTTTTCCTGTTCATTAAACAAACACTTTTGCTCTCTGACATAGCAAAAAGTCCTAGTTATATAAGTGTGAGAAATGTTGTCCATACCAACAAATGCTCAAGTAATCCAATCTGTATTAATTGTAGTGAGAGTGAGGTTTTCTTTATTCAGTTTTGCAAAATTGTAGACATGGCAGATGCGCTGCATGACCAGTCCACAAACAGTTTTAGTTCCCTGTCCCAAATAACCCCTCCTCCAGTGGAGCTCTGGTAGCATAGTGGCTGGAAACCTCAAGGTCGGGAGTTCGAAACTACCAGTGGTTCCGTGGGAAAAAGAGGAGGCAATCAGCTCCTGTAAAGATTACAGCCTCAGTAACCCTGTACAGGGTCACTATGGGTCGGAATCGACTCGACAGCACTTAACAACAACAACAACAACAACAACCAGTGCCAGTTACCCATTCACAATTCTATCGCAAGTCCCATTTTCCCTCCCTGCAGAGAAGCCAAAATGGCTTGCCCATGGTCTTAATGACTGCATTCTTATTTAAAGTTTCTAGTCCTAGAACAGATTTCTCTCCTGCCTTCCCCTAATTCATCCTTCTTACATATCCCTGGATGTAAATAAGCAATCTGTGTCTAGGAATCTCATGAGCCTTTATATTTCTGAAGATGGACCATGTCCACGAGTTATTTCTCACATAAGGGACACTATTTAGGGTCCAGAAGAAGAAACAACTAAACTGTTTTGAAGTTAACCTGATCTGTAAGTATATGAATTGAAATTTCATTTACCAAGTTAACGTTTTAATACTTGTACATACTAAATTAGATTTTAGTTTCCATAGCTAATTGCATTATTTTTATATATTTTGGTATAAAATATAGTCATGTATAGTCCCCCAAACATCTTTTTCTTTTTTTTTTAACCTTAAGAAGAAAAAAATTATTTGTTTGCTCCACTTCTGATTTTATTAGGAAATTTACATAAGGAAATCTATTAACACAGATTAAAATTTTAAAAATAATGTTTTCACAGGTAATATATCATTATTTGAGAAAACATAATTATAGTAGTCACAGAACTGAGTAAGAATAGATATAAAGGGCTGAAGTTCTGGTACAGTTATTAATTTTAGCTGTTAAATTGGCTCTGAGATCTTGAAAAAGTAAAACACGAAAGCAAATGTGATCAGTTACATGATTTACACTGTGTATAAGGAGAGAGTGGAGTCCTGGTGTGGCACTGTGGGATTAAAGCACTGGATAGCAAGATCAGTTCAAACCACAAGGTCGGTGGTTCAAACTCACCAGCTACTCCTTGGAAACCCTATACAGTGTTGCTATGAGTTGGAACCAACTTGACGGTGCTTAACAAATCAGCAACATAAGGAGAGAACACACCACTTATTTTAGGGTGAATTAGAAAAAGAAGTGTATAAATTTAATTTATGAAACTAGTGTTTATAGAGGGATGTCATATGAGGGATAGTAAGTAATGTGTTAGCCAAGTCCTTAGTGATATATATCCCTAGAGTAGACATGGAGTCGGTTGTGGAAGCTGGGCATTGTTTCATACAGAATACGGTATATATTGAGAGAGCATAATATCAATGCAAAATAATGAAAATTCTGTTTGGGAGAGGTCTAACCAATGTCACCTACATATTTATCAATTTGGATAGTGCTGAAAAGAAATCATAGACTATCCAGGAATATAGGTTAACCATGTACTTTAGGAAAACATTCATATATTTCATATCATTCAATAATTAAAATTTAAAAAAAAAGCTGGTTAGTAGGACTTGAAATGTAAGTATTCTGAATTTTACCTATTTTGAAATTCATCACTCCCTTTGTTGTTGTTAAGTGCTGTCAAGTCAATTCTGACACATAGTAACCCTATATAGGGTTTCCAAGGAACGGTTGGTGAGTTTGAACCGCCGACCATGTGGTTCAAACGGAACTTGAAGTCGAGTGCTTTATCCCACAGCACCACATCAAGACTCCTTGGCATTGGAGAATAAAATATAAAGAGTATATTAATCTCTGTGCTTCTAGAACTTGTTATGTTGTTTTGTTTTTTTGAAAAGTTTGTGTTGTGAATTGAGTGAAAGTTTACAGGGCAGATCATCAGTTTTATATTCAATGAATTATATACTTTTGTTCATTACAATGATTATAGTCCCCTGGTGCAGTGCTGTGGGTTAATGCACCAGACTACAAAGCTGTTTGAACTGCAAAGTTGGTGGTTCAAGCTCACCAGCTGCTCCTAGTAAACCCTATACAGGGTCACTATGGGTCGGAATCAACTTGACGGCACTTAACAACAACAACAATGTACCATCTGTTAGCAGTATTTTTCTCTGTTCATTTTAGCTTTTTTTTTAAAACACTCAGGCATATATAATAATTTAACCACCAAAGGAAACATTCTGCAAACCTGCTTCCTGGCTGCCAGTTCTCAGTCCCTCTTTTGCCATGAATCTAGAGTCCTCAGCTGCTCTCTCTCTCCATGTCCCCATCTCTGCCTCCATCTCTGGTGTCACAGCTTCTCTGGATAGAGTCCCACATTCCGCATGTGCTCTTTTTCTTTGATAGTCATAGGGTCCTCTATTTTTGGACTGTAAGATTAACTACTCCCCCATTTTTGGTATAAAACTTCTACCTTTACAGTTGTAACAGTTTCAAATTTTCATAACAATTACTCACTACTCAATCATTAAGAATCTTATCCCCAGCTCTTTTCACCAGACCCATATAGACAAGATGAAAACTATTCAATGGGGACTCTATCTTCCCCTGCACACTTTTAAAGTATACTCCCTCTTGAAAACTTATAAGCAAGTCGCTTTATGCCTTTCTCATGCCCTCATTTAGGTAGCCAATGTCTAAGTTGCCCATCCTTATCAACCCTGTATACAGAGAGGATAGCATTGATACTTGATGTGAAGATTCCTTCCCTCTCAGTTGGCATTTTGAGCTACTACCTCCATGAGTATAAGCCAAGTTCATCAAATTGTAGCAATTTACCTTAATTTCTTTTATCAAAAAAAAAAATTTTTTTTTTTTTATGTTCCTCTAGTTGAATTCTGATTATCAAGCTATCAAGGCTAGGTCAAATGGGTTCTATCTGCAAGTTTGGGGTTTCTTGGGCATGTTGTTTTGCAATGTATCTCCTCAAGGGCAGAGGCTAAATCTCATTTGTCTTCGTAGTATCCCAGCATCCAGTAAATGTCGTGGAACGTAATGACTTCTTAATCCACTATGCTTTCCTGAATGAGCCACTTTCCACATTTTTCAGAGCATCATCACCTGTCAAAAACCTTGAAAAAGGTTAAAGTCATCCACAAACTATCACTAAAAAGCCTAATTAGTAATCAAAGCTTTCCTTTGCCATCAAGTCAGAAAGCATTAGTTGGAAGCACTCTATCAAATGATATAGGCTATGAGTTGAAAAAGAAAAAAAATTTAAAAACCACCCAGAACTACCTCTAAACATTTGTGCAAGAGGGCAGCACCAGATCAGTAGTCACGGTTTTTATGAAACAATGGCCCTATCTAAACTAATTGAGAATTAGCTTGGTAGCATCCAGATTTTTAAAATAAATTGCACCAGCATTTATCATGGAACCATATCTAAATTTATAAAATGACAAGCTAATATCACTACCATAATAAACAATTCTTGGCATGGTTCCCATATATCAGCAATGGAATCATGTAAATTTGTTCTGTTCCCTTGTACTGGGCTTGTAAAGAGAATGGACGATTGTGTATCATACTATGGATATGTATACTGGACTAAATCAGACTGTGTGTTCAGACTATGTTAAAAATTAAATTAATTAAATTCATAATAGTTTGTTAATACTGTACCAAAAAAATGTTTACATGATTTACATCTGAAATGATTTGAACAAATACTTTTTTCAACAGGCTAGAAATATACAGGAAATAATGGATAGGAAAATAAATGACTTCCTTTCTCATACTTGCCAGAATAGAAAATCTCTAGCATCGTGGTGCCAGAAGTACAGTCCTCAGACAAGCAGACTCTGACATCAACTAAGAGATTGTTAACATACACAATCTAAGACCCAGCCCTATACCAACTGAATCAGAATCTGCTTTTAAGCAAGATTCGAAGAGGATTCATCGGTGCATTCAATTGCAAGAAACCTTGCTCCAGTAAAGCAGTAGAATACTAACAAAATACACAGTTCTTGTTGTTGTTATTAAGTGCCTTCGAGTCAGTTCCAACCCATAGTGACTCTGTATAGGGTTTCCAAGGAGCAACTGGTGAGCTTGAAACACTGACCTTGCAGTTCAAACAGCTTTGCAGTCTGGTGCATTAACTCACTGCACCACACCAGGTCTTCATGTGGTTCTTATCAAGCTTTAAAAAGAATCAATAAAGCCATGCATGTATAGTCAATGGATTTTCTATAAGGGTGCTAGATTCATCCAATAGGGAAAAAGAGTCTCTTCAATAAATGGTAGTGGTGGTTGTGTGCCACCGAGTCAGTTCCAACTCAAATCAATCCTGTGTAGGGTTTCCAAGGCTGTAAATCTTTATGGGCGTAGAAAGCCTCATCTTTCCTCTCAGGATGGCTGGTAGATTGAAACTATTGACCTTGTAGTTAGCAGCCCAGCTTGTAATCAATCCACTACACTACTAAATCTCCATCAATAAACAATGCAGGGAAAGCTGGATATCCACAAGCAGAAGAATCAATTAGGACCTAGTGCTCACCTCATGCAGATCATAATAATAATTACAGTGGATCGAGGACCTTAATTTGAAAACTAAAACCATGAAATTCATACAAGATAATAGAAGGGAAGAGCTGGGGGACCTAAGTTTTTTAGCTGGGCTATAACAATAAAGGGAGTCCTGGTGTGGCGCTGTGGGTTAATGTGCCAGACTGCAAAGCCATTTGAACTGCAAGGTTGACAGTTCTAGCTCACCAGCCACTCCTCAGAAACCCTATACAGGGTTAGTATGGGTTGGAACCAACTAGATGGCATTTAACAACATAACAATAAAAGCACGAGCACCAAATGGTAACCGACTGTTGTCTAGTATGGTGCCTTCAATTTACTTGAAATGGCTTTTCTATCCAATATCTTCTTAATTCCCACCAAGTGATTGATTGGAACCATGCAAATAAGGCATAATAGGATTGGTTAATTTTGCCCTCCAGTTAGGTTTAAAAGGAATCATCTCAGAGGCAGAGATGGACGATTCCAAGACTATTAAGAAGGAAGAGTATGGATAAAGCATAAATTTCCTATCTAGAGAAACAGAGACTGCAGAGGCAGTGGCATGGAGAGCCAGGCTCTAGGCCTATGGACTGAGTAAAGCTGAGGGCCTACCAGCAGGAGAATAGCTTAAAGAATGTGCCCTTTGGGCATTCACAGGCTGGCTAAAAGAACTTTGTAACAGAGCCGGAGGGACCGCATGGCTAAAAGACTGAAAACAAAAGTGAAGTGTGCCTGCAGTATGGGAGACAAGAGGCATTGCTGGCTGGAGAACTTCTGAGTCCTGAGTTGATTTGGATCCTGAATTGCACCCTGATCACTTCCCTAATAAACCCCATAATCATGAGTATTGTTATGAGTTCTGTGTGACCAATGCAGTGGATTATCCAACCCAAATGGAAAGCAGTGAGTGCTGTGGGAGGAATGGCTGGTGTCAGAACAGGGTAAAGAAAGTTGTAGGGCGGCAGCCGCTTCATTGGAATTGGCCTTTAGCTGATTTTGAGTTTGATTCTCTTTCTCCCTTGTGAAGACAAGAGTAATCAGACATGCTCCTCACATTTGCATCTAGTCAATTCTAACTTATTGCAACCCTATAAAACCAAGTGTTGTTGTTAAGTGCCATTGAGTTGGTTCCAACCCACAGTGACCCTGTATAGGGTTTCCAAAGAGCAGCTGGTGAACTTGAACTGCCGACCTTGTAGTTCAAGCTGACTTTGCAGTCCAGCACAGCACCACGCCAGGGTTTTGTCCTATATGGTTTCCAAGGCTGTAAATCTTTATAGAAGCAGACTGCTACATTTTTCTCAAGTGAAACTGTTGGTGGTTTCCAACCACTGACATTCTGTTTAGCAGAAAAAATATTTAACCAGGAATCCCTAGAACCTAGACAAATGGAACCACATAAAATTAAATATTTTTGTTCTTCGAAAGACTCTTTAAAAAGTGAAAAACAGCCTACAAAATTGAAGAAAAATTTTGTAAATAACACATCCTATAAAAATCTAATATCCAAAATTTATAAAATACTTCCACAACTTAAAAAAAATAACAAAAAAATACAACTCAATAACAAAAGGGATATGTAGGGAATGGCAATGGATTTGAACACACATTTCAACAAGGAAAATATTCAAATGGCCAACAATTACATGAATAAAATAATCAAATTTATTAGCTATTGTTGTTGTTGTTGGGTGCCATCGAGTTGATATCAACTCATAGTAACCATATGCACAACAGAACAAAACACTGCCTGGTCCTGGGCCAACCTCACAATTGTTGCCACGCTTGAGCCCATTGATGCTACCACTTTGCCAATCCATCTCGTTGGGGGTCTTCCTCTTTTCCTCTGACCCTCCACCTTACCAAACATGATATCCTTTTCCAGCGACTGGTCCGTCCTGACAGTATGTCCAAAGTATGAGAGACAAAGTTTGGCCATCCTGGCCTCCAAGGAGCACTCTGGTTGCATTTCTTCCAACACAGATCTGTTGGTTCTTTTGACAGCCCATAGTACTTTCAATATTCTCCTCCAACACCATAACTCAAAAGCATCAATTCTTCTACGGTCTTCCTTATTCACTGTCCAGCTTTTGCATGCATATGAGGTTATTGAAAACACCATGGCTTGGGTCAGGCACACCTTAGTCCTTAAGCTGACTTCTTTACTCTTCAACACTTTAAAAAGGTCTTGGGCAGCAGATTTGTCTAATGCAATATGTCATTTGATTTCTTGACTGCTGCTTCCATGAGTGTTGATGTTTGATCCAAGAAGAATAAAGTCCTTGACAACTTCAATATTTTCTCCATTGATAAAAATGCTGTTTATTGGTCCAGTGGTGAGGATTTTTGTTTTCTTTACATTGAGTTGCAATCCATACTGAAGGCTGTGGTCTTTGATCTTCATCGATAAGTATTTTAAGTTCTCTTCATTTTCAGCAAGCAGGGTTGTGTCATCTGCATATCACAGGCTGTTAATGAGTCTTCCTCCAATCCTGATGCCACGTTTTCCTTCATATAATCCAGTTTCTCAGATGATTTGCTCAGCATACAGATTGAATAAGTATGGTGAAAGAATACAACCTTGTCGCACACCTTTCCTAATTTTAAACCATTCAGTATTTCCATGTTCTGTTCCAACAACTGCCTCTTGGTCCATGCACAGATTCCTCGTGAGCACAATTAGTGTTCAGGAATACTCATACTTCAAAATGTTGTACATAGCTTGTCATGATCCACACAATCAAAAGCCTTTGCATAGTCAATAAAGCACAGGTAAACATCTGTCTGCTATTCTCTGCTTTCAGCCAAGATTCATTGGATATCAGCAGTGATATTTCCCATTCTAAACCACAATGAGACATCATCTTATCCCCATAAAAATGGCTATGACAAAAAAATTTTTTTTTTTTTTAAGGAAAACACTAGGTGTGTTTACTAGACCATGGGGAAACAGGAACCCTCATCTGTTGCTAGTGAGAATGCAAAATGGTACAGCCACTATAGAGAGCAGTTTGGTAGTTCATCAAAATGTTGAACATAGAAATACCATGCAATTCAGCTGTTCCACTCTTCAGTAGACCTGAAAGCAGTGAAGGGAACAGAGATATGTGCACCAATGTTCATTACAGCACAATTCACAGTAATCCAAAGGAGGAAATAGCCAAAATATCAATCAACTGATGAATGGATATGTGAAAAACACTTTGTAAATACAATGGGATATTAGTCAGACATAAAGAGCAATGAAGTTCTGATGCGAGCCACAACATAGAAGGATGAGGACATTTATGCTGAGTAAAGTAAGTCAGTCACAAAAAAATCCAAGTGATGTATGCTAGGATGCATATGAAATAAGCAAATACATTGAAACCAAAAGTAATTAGTGCTTACTAGCGGGGGTGAGGGAGCAGAGAAGAGAAAATTTTTGCTCAGAGTGCATTGCCAGTATGTAAATGGTGGTGAGATAATTTAGAAAATGAGAGCAAATAGTCCCCCAAAAGATTAAATATTAGGAATAAATCTAACCAGAGATACAAAAGATCTCTCTATAAAATACAAAATTATAAAGCACTACTATAAGAAATCTGAAGTGATCTTCACAAATGAAAGACTATACGATGGTCATATGGCACTGTAAGATAAGCACTGGACTGCTAACTGCAAGGTCAGCAGTTCAAACCCATAAGCTGCTCTTGAAAACTCTATACAGGTTTGCTGTGAATCAGACTGGATTTGATAGCACACAACAAACAGCAGAAACAGTACATAGGAAGACTTCACATTGTAAAAATATCAATACTACACAAAGTGATACACAGATACAATGCAGTCCCAATGCAGAGTCTATCATTCTTTAAAGAGATGGAAAAATGAAAGAGACCCTAAATAACAAAGAACAAAGTAGCAGGTCTCACATTTTCTGATCTCAAATTCTACTACATTGTTATAGTAGTCAAAAGAGTCTGTTAGTGGCATGACAACAAACATATAGATCAATGGAACAGAATTCAGAACCCATAGTTGAATCCATCCACTAATGGATAGCTGATCTTTGTTAAACGAGAAGGAAATCTTCTCTTTTAACAAATGGTGCTAACAAAACTACATATCCATTTGCAAATAGAAAGAAAGAAAGAAACAGGACCTATATATCATACCTTATGCAAAAACAAACTCAAGGTGGATCAAAGACCCAAATGAAAACCTAAAATGATAAAGACCATCAAAGAAAAAATAAGGACAAACTTAGGAGCCCAATACACGGTGTAAACATAACTAAAAACACACAAATATCAGAAGACAAACTAAATTCCTGGGACCTCCCAAAAATGAGGCACTTACATGAATCCACAGGTTCACCAAAAGAATAGAAAGAGAACCCATAGACTGAGGGAAAAAATGTTAACAAAAACATATCAGACAAAAAAATGGAAGAATATATTGTTCTTATAGGTAGGAAGACTTAACATGTGAAAATGTCAACACTACTCAAAGCAATGTATGGATAAAATGCAATCCTAATCCAGTTCCTTTAAAAAAATGGAAAAACTGGTCACTGGTTTTATATGGAAAGGAAAGAGACCTCAAATAATTAAAGCATTGCTTAAGAAGAAGAACAAAATTGGAGACCTTTCAACTCTGATCTCAAAATATATTCCACAGTCACAGTGGTCAAAACAGCTTGGTACTGGTACAACGAAAGATCCGTAGAATAGAATTGAAAACTCCGAAGTAAATTCATCCTCATACAGTTAAGTGATCTTTGACAAAGGGCCAAAACACATCCCAAACCCCTATTCCTACTCTCTACCTCCATTCCTTCAACCTCGGTGGCTCACTTTAGCTAAATAACCAATAGGTCTATATGGTGAATAATAGCACTAGAGAAGTAGCATTCCTTAGAACAATCAACCATTGGAGATCAAAAGGCCTTTATTTGCCCAAGGACTAAGTTCAGAGGCAGGAAGTGTTAGGAAAGAAGGAAGAATGGAAATGGGAAACACAGGAAGGAAGAGGGACTGCAATCAATGGCATGAAACAAAATGTGTGTAAGTTATTGAATGGAAATCTGATTTTTTTTCCTATAAATCTTGACCCAATTTACATTAAAAAGTTTTCAAAAATGAATTAATAAAAAAGAGATAACAGTTTTTAAAAGAGTACATAAATGGATGTACAACTTAAAGAATGTAATCAATATAACTGAAATGGACATGCAGATGCTGAAACATTGTATGTGCTGCTATGTGTGCATTATCATAATTTGAAAAAGTAAAAATTTTTTAAAAATCAATAAATCATGACTATGAAAATGTTACTGTAAAAAGATACTTCTTCCACTCTTTTCCGTGGTGACCAGGTAATTCACTTACATTTTAGGATATTTAACACTTTTTAAATTAAAAAAACAATAATTTTTATTTAAGTGTTTTTTGTTTTTAAATGATCTTCCAGTTATATCTTTTACATTTTGGTAAGACAATTTTTCTAAACTAAGAAATAACCAGAAGACTTGTAGTCACTTCAATAGAGAACTGTAAGAACACCTAGTAACATTTACATTCTGTGTTTTCAGCACTTTTTTTAACATGAAAAATGAGCCAGCTCCACATTTACATTTCACCAAACGGTGAACAGTTCAACAGTTCATAAGGTGTTAATTACGTTTGAAGAGAATCTACAGGTGCATGAAACTTGTAGGATCTGGATATAGTATCAAAACAGGAATAGAACTAGAACCTAAAGATAGAAGGTGAAAACCAGTCAGATTCTCAAATAGGAATGAAGGGAGAGGGTTTTTGTCATTTTTATTTTGCTTTCAGCCCTGCTTAGATTTGGAATCTCCGTATTCAACACTTTTTATAAAATGTACATTGCAACTACAAATGGGTTTTATTGGGACGTTCTTCGCTACAATTTTGATGTCTGACACGTATTTGGGAGCTAGCTCAATGCCCTGGAGGCGCAGTGGTTAAAGCACTTGGCTGCTAACCAAAAGGTCAGTAGTTGAACCACCAGATGCTCTCTGGGAGAAACACATCGTCATCTGCTTCCCTAACCATTACAGTCTTGGAAGTCCTATGCGGTAATTCTATTCTATTCTAAAGGGTCTCTACGAGTCGAAATACACTCCATGACAGAGGGTTTGGGTTTGTTTTTGTTTTAATTTTTTAACGCAACATTTCGGAACCAAGGACAGCGTACAGACACTTTTTCATAGGAAGGGGAGGATTTAGTTTGTGTAGGAGAAAAAGGGTAAAAAAAAGCTCCAAACGATGTATCCAGTCTTCAGGCAAGGAATACAACGTTCACTCCCTTTCCCCAATACGTCTTTCTCTGATCGGCTGAGAAGACGCAAGTAAGAATTTAGCGCCTACTCTTCCACTGAGACTGTTGTCACCGAGCACTGCAAAATGCTCGCTGGAAAGATGCAGCAAGGAGAGGAAAACAAGGATTTTAGCATTGCATTCATTAACCCCCCACGGCCTCAGGAAGCTAAAATGGTGATGAATTCCGATTGGGCATGACACGAGCAAAATAAGCGCCTATCTTATTTTGTATCTCTCTTTTTAACAGAACGAAGGAGTCTATAGAGCCTGTTGCTGCTGTGCTGATCATTCCCTTCCCCCTCTCAGTTCCCACCTCCTCTCTGTCTCACGCACTGTCCGACACGGTCACATTCGCGCGCAAGCACACACACAAATATTTACACACTGCCACACTGAAGGAGTCCATGCACACTTTCCTGCAACACACACACACACGCGCGCATACGTACTTGGCGGGCGCCCACGTTCCCAATCACAAACACAAACATTTACACACGTAGGCCATGAAGCGCTAGCCACGGTACTGCGGACTCCACGCAGGTTCCCAGGGACACGTCTTATTACACTATTACTGAGCCGATCAGCCAACACAGACAATCCTGCCAACACTGAAGTCTACTCGCTGGATTTCATCTCCATGGCAACAGGCATGGAAGGTGAGCCATCGCTGCCTGCGAAGTAACTTTCTCCCCCTTCCCTCTGCATTAACTGACAGGGTTCCAGTGTAGGTCCAGATGAAAAGCAATCCTCATTCTCTTGTAATTCTGAAGCAAGGGGGCGGGCGGTCAGGGGATGGTGATCTGGTTAGTTCATATTCTAAAGGGAAAGAGTCCTAATTCTCCTCCTCCTGCTGCTGCTCAGAAAAGGATGTGGTTTGTATTTGGGGGTTAGCTTGCTGATATTTCTCCCATATTTTGTAGGAAGTTTCCATGCTGCTTTAGTTTAGTATGTAGAAAGAGAACTGGAAGTAAACACTGCAAAATGATAATCATGGTCTAATTTTTCTAGCGAGATATTTTGATAATTTTCAGATCAGTACTTTGAAAGGAATGAATGTCAGAATCCATGAAGAGCCATTCACATATACATGAATTAAGAGGGAAATTCTCTAAAAATTGAAATCTGAAGGTTTCTGGGGTGGATGCTGCAGATCCTATGGTTTGGGATCCTGGGAAGCCCTGAAATGTATCCACTTCATCCTGATGAAGACATCTGGGTTTGTACTACAAGATTTTCCTTTGACTCCAGCCTATTCTATTCCTAATGGTTAACTAGCTCTGTGCAGATATGGCCTTGACAGTACTTCTTATATCTCTTACTTTAAATAGGGTTTGATAACCTTGATATCTGGCATGGGGCATGTATGTGGATGTATGGAGGGATCATTATTTTAAGATTTGATTTTCTTGTATGCTTCATTTCATGAAATTATGAATATCTAATCATCAGCATTAGAGATTATATCTAATGACCTACATTAAAATATTCTTTATATAGAATACCATATTTCACTCTAATATTTGTTATTTCTGGTATATTGTTCGGAATACCACTATTAGATAAACAAGTAAGAGGGGAAAAAAAAACCTGTTGATGAAAATGATCACCAGGTTCTTTTGAAATAAACAAATACTTTTCCATATTGGCTTCTGCAATTGTACAGTGTTTAATGCAAATCAAATCATTATACTTCTGAAAAATACATTTTGTATCTATTTAGTAAGCAAAGAACTAAACATTACAAGTAGTATTCATGCATATAAAATGCTATAATATCAGGTATTAAAAATACCATTATTTTTGCTTAGCACTTCACAATGGCATAACATGATTTGTGTGGCTTACCATAGAAGCATATTTTTTCTTTTCATTTACTAGTTGCTGACTATGAAGCAACTTGGTGAGATTCAGGCCTTTTGGCAACTATAGGTATACCTTTCCTTCATCTAATCCTGTGACTCATCAGGATGTAGAAATCCCAGTGCCAGGCAATTGCCATGAGAAGATTGATGTGTTCTCAATTCAATTATTTATTTCTTAAGAAATTAAACATCTGCTCCACCTAATATGGCTTGAGACAATATTTTGTCATTTGTGCAGCATTATAAAAATGTATTTAAGTTCTTTAATGGTAATGCTTATAGAACATGACATTTAAACTGTGTGATTGAGAAATTTATCCATTTTAGCATATTTGAAGTAACTTTGCCACTACAAATGACCAAATTTTATATTTAAAACACAAAACAGAACATTTCTTTGTTATGTTTTCTTCTATGGGTTTATTTATCATGACTTTGTAACTAAAAGATCTAAATCTCTCTCATGTTTATTTCATTTTATATTTCTAAGTAAACAGGTTATGTTTTCCCTCAAAATGCACATGCAACTATCTGTTGTGTTGTTGTTGTTAAGTGTCATTGAGTCAGTTCTGACTCATAGTGACCCTGTATAGAGTTTCCGAGGAGGGGCTAGTGAGTTTGAACTGCCAACCTTGCAGTTCAAACTGACCTTATGGTTGAGTGCTTATCCTACAGTACTACACCAGGACTCCATCTGTTGAATAGAACCTAATATTTCCCCTCCATCTCTTCCTGTAATTAGAAAAACAAAAAAGAAACATTTTATTTTATCCAAAGTTTTGAATAATTTTGGATTCTTTATTAATTATAAAACAATAGACGGCTTCTATTTGTTTTTAGAATTTTATATCATATTATGCTCTATATCAATGAAAAAGAATAAAACATAGTATATTCTCCTGGTGTGGCGCTATAGTATAAGCACTGTACTACTAACCACAAGGTTGGAAGTTCAAACCCAGTAGATGCTAACTGGAACTCCTTTTAGGATCTCTATGAGTTAGAACTAACTCAAAAGTTATTTATTCCACAGGGCAAGTGAAATGAAAAGTTTAGGTGGAAAATACTGTTACCTAACAACTAAATCCATGGCTTAAATTACCAAGAACATCTACTTGCTGATCAAGTTGTTAGGCAATTAGCTACGGTTTTACTTTGATTAGCTGACACAGACAAAGCCTGCAGTGATTGCCAGATTTTTGTCAACATTTGAACTCTACCTCTTCATTTGCTTCCTTGACTTGCATTTTGTTTACATCTTTAGTATGAAGTAGAATTTTAAGACAAATAGAAATATCTAAGTTCTTTCTTTTAAGGTATTAAGAAACATCTGTCCTTTTCCAACTCAAATTTTTGTTAGAAATGACAATTTCATAGTTTTTGAAACTCAAGTGAATTTACAGGGCTCGTCTCTAAAATATTGAAAATAATCTAATGATCTAATCTTATTCAACTTTAACTTTTGTTAGGGGTAAAACTTCTTCCTGTCAGTTTCCTTTGCCACTTGTGACTCCCTTTTCTCATTATCCATGCACTCCTAAGTCTCCTTCTTTTTAGTGTCCCTCCTGAAAACTGAAATTCATATGATGATGAAAAAATTCTGAATGCCAGATCCAAGGCCCTCTTTTTCAAGAATTAGTTTTCACCTCCACTGCATAATTTGGCAATATTTACCAATGCCTCCTCTGAGAAAGCCTAGCTTCTTATGGTCCTGATGAATTCCCTACCTCAATTTTAATCAAGACCCTTATCACTCTTTATATAGCTCCACTAGAATATCCTCAGTTTTCCTCATAAGAGACGTATTCTTTGAGACTAATTGCTAGGCTTCTTTCATTTACAATCTTTTCTGGTAACTTCACACACTGCTTTAATGAAAGGGCAATACAAGTGCCCTCTGAGTTAACCCAAGACAAGTTGACCTGCCTTCATATAAGATAAAAACGAGTTGTCACTGAGTTGCCTCTGACTCATGGCACATTTATATGTGCCAGAGTAGAACTGTGCTTTCGTAGGGTTCTCAATGGCTGTTTTTTGGAAGCATATCACCAAGTCTTTCTACTGAGATACCGCTGAGTAAACTCCAGTCTCCAATATCTAGGTTAGCAGTCAAGCCCGTTAACCATTTGTACCACCAAGTACTCCTTCCTACAATATAACACTTCAAATATTTGAATGCAGTGACTATCTTACCTGGGGGAGAAAAATGAGACTTGCTACTCTGGTAAAGATTTACAGCCTTGGAAATCCTATACAGTGTTGCTATGGGCCAGAACCAACTCCAAGGCACACAACCACCACCACCGTCTTACTTGGTTTTCCCTTTCTTGCAAAACTGAGGAAACCATTCCATCTTTTATGGTAGGCTTTGATCTCCAAATGTTTCTCTGTACCGGACTCTCTACAACCTAGATATGTTCTTCTATGCAAACTGTATGTGACATTAATGCCCTTAAAGTATACTCCCCACTAGCAGTTTTATGCTGGACAAAATCACATGTATTAATATACTTAAAGGTCTATTGAATGTTCATTATATGCCAGGCATGAGCAACACAAATTTAGTAAGTTCAAAACAAAGTTCTTTGATTGCTTTCTAAATCTACACTTAGTTCATATTTTCTTCATTTTTTTTTTTTTTTTAATCATGAAAACACTATCTTGACACTTAACCAAGCTTAATAAAGTGGATTCAGTTTTGATGTCTCTCTTTTTGGATGCCTACATTTCATCTTACCAAATCCTATCTTTCCCATTTTTGTGCATATCTCTCAAACATACTCCTCTCTTCCATACATCTACTACTGAGTACAGCTCATAGAAAGACTATTTATCTCCCCAAATCGTCCTTCCCTCAAATTTATGTTTGTGGCGCTGTGGGTTAATGCGCCAGACTGCAAAGCCTTTTGAACCGCAAGGTCGGCGGTTGAAGCTCACCAGCTGCTCCTCGGAAACCCCATACAGGGTCGCTATAGGTCGGAATCGATTTGACGGCACTTAACAACATATCTTATTATCGGTTCTGGTGTGGTGCTGTGAGTTAGTGCGCCAGACTGCAAAGCGATTTGAACGGCAATGTCGGTGGTTCAAGCTTACCAGTGGCTCCTCAGAAACCCTATGGGTTGGAACCAACTCAATGGCACTTAACAACAACAACATGTCTCATTATCAAGCCGCTCAGCTTTTTGGATACCACATTAAACATCTGTCCCCATGATTGTAGAACCAGAAGCTTAACAAGCGTTGTTCAGTGAACTATAATTCTAAATAAAAGTATTATTATTCAAGCCTTTCTTATAATCTTTTCCACGAAGATTTCATGGGAGATTTCGTCAAATGCATTAATGAAATCACTAAACCTTAACTTCGTTATTTCCCTGGTGGTGGTATGTGCTGTGGAGTCGGTTCCGACTCATAGTGACCCTGTGCAGGGTTTCCGAGGCTGTAAATCTTTACGGGAGCAGAAAGCCTCATCTTTCTCCCATGGAATAGCTGGTAGTTTCCAACTGCTGATCTTAGGGTTCACAGCCGGATTTATAACCACTACCCTACCAGAGCTCCTTCATGACATTAGTAGAAAACTTAAAAAGGCAGTGAGTTGGGCATTTCTTCTTACTAAACTCATATTGACAAATTACGAACTTGCAACTAAGATAAATTCCAAGTTACCAATTTTCACAAAGTTATATAATTTTCACAACTCCTGTTTATACCTTTTGAAAATAGAGATATTTGTCTGTTCAGTTCCATGATTCTGGCAGCAACTTCAGAACCAATAATTTCTCAAAGGTCTTGAAATGATTACTACAAATTATAAATCATTTCAGTCTAGGAGTTTTAACTAATTTAATGTGCCTCCTATTATTTGTTATATCCTTGCCCTTTTATGTTGTTTATTTTTTCTGTCATTTTAAAAGACCCTTCTACTTTGATTCTAAAGGCAGACATAGGTTACATTATTGTTGTAAGATGCTGTTAAGTAGGTTCCCACTACTAGTGACCCTGTGCACAATAGAACAAAACACTGCCCAGTCCTTCGCCATCCTCACAATCCTTGTTACATTTGAGCCTATTGCTGCTGCCAGTGTGCCAATCTGTCTTGTTGGGGGGTCTTTCTTTTTTTGTTGTTGTTGAACTTCCACTTTACAAAGCATGTAGTCCTTCTCCAGGGATTGGTCCCTTCAGTAACATGTCCAAAGTATGAGAGATGAAGTCTGGACATACTGCTCCTTAAAGAGCATTCTGGCTGTACTTCTTCCAACACAGATTTTTTGTTCTACTGGCAGTCCTTGGTACTTTTGATATTCTCCTATAACACTATAACTTAAATGTATCAATTCTTCTAAGGTCTTCCTTATTCATTGTCTGACTTTCACAGGCATATGAGGCTATTGAGAGTACCATGGTCAGGCACCCCTTAGTCCTCAAACTGACATCTTTGTTCTTAAATACTTTAAAGAGGTCTTGTGTAACAGATTTGCCTATAGCATTACATCATTTCATTTCTTGACTTCCGTGAGTATTGTTTGTGGATCTAAACAAAATGAAGTCTTTGACAATTTCAATTGTTTTTCCATTTATCATTATGTTATTTATTGGTCCAGTTGTGAAGATTTTTATTTTCTTTACATTTAGGTACAACCCATACTGAAGGCTGTGGTCTTTGATCTTCATCAGTAAGTATTTTAAGTCCTCTTTGCATTTTTAGCAAGCACAGTTGTATCACCTGCATATTTCAGGTTGTTAATGAGTCTTCCTTCAATCCTGATGCCACACTCTTCTTCCTATAATCCAGCTTCTTGAATTATTTGCTCAGCATACAGATTGAATATGTGTGGTGAAACAGTGCAACCCTGGCACACACCTTTCCTAATTTGAAGCCACTCAGTGTTCCCTTGTTCTGTTTGAATGACTGCCTCTTATTCTATGTCCATGTTCCTCATGAGCACAATTAAGTGTTCCAAAATATCCATACTCTGCAATGTTGTCTATAGCTTGTTATGATCCACACAGTCAAAAGACTTAGCATAGTCAATAAGGCACAAGTAAACATCTTTCTGGTATTCTCTACTTTCAGCCAAGATCCATCTGATGTCAGCAATGATATCCCTCGTTTCACATCCTCATCTGAATCTGCCGTGAACCTCTAGCAGTTCCCTATCAATGTACTGTTGCAGCCATTTTTTAATTACCTTGAGCAAAACATTATTTGAATGTTATATCAATGATATTGCCCAATGATTTTCAAATTCTGTTGAATCACCTCACTTTGGCATGCTCCCAAATATGGATCTCTTCCAATCAATTGGCCAGGCAGCTGTCTTTCAAACTTCTTGGCATAGATGAGTGAGTATCTCCAGTGCTCATCAGCTTGTTGAAGGATTTCAATTCATATGCTACCTCTTGAAATAGTTGAACATCGACCATTTCTTTTGGGTACAGTGACTCCGAGCCTTGCTTCCATCATCTTATGACGATTTTTGCATCATTCAATATTTTGCTCATAGAATCCTTCAATATTGCAAGTCAAGGCTTGATTTTTTTTTTTCTTCAATTCTTTCAGTTTGAGAAATACTAAGTGTGTTATTCTCTTTTTGTTTTCTAACTCTGTTTTTTGCACATTTTATTATAATAATTGACTTTGTCTTTTCGAGCTGTCCTTTGAAACTTTGGAGTTTCAGAGTCTCTTTTAACATCCATTTTGGACTTCTTTTCCTTCTTTCTTGACTTCTTAATGACTTTTTGCTTTCTTCCTATATGATGTTCTTGATGTCATCCCACAACTTTTCTGGTCTTCAGTCCTTAGTGTTTAATGCATCAAATCTGTTCTTGAGATGATCTCTAAATTCAGGTGGGATACGTTCAAGGTCATGTTTTGGCTCTCATGTACTTGTTTTAATTTTCTTCAGCTTCAGTCTGAACTTGCATATATGAGCAATGTTCTGTTCCACACTCTGCCCCTGGCCTTGTTTTGGCTGATGATACAGAGCTTTTCCACTGTCTCTTCCCACATATGTAGTCAATTTGGTTTCTGTATCATCTATCTGGTGTGATCCATGTATAATCGTTTATGTTTTTAAAACACATATTTGAAATGAGCAAGTTATTAGTCTTGCAAAATTCTATACTGTGCACTCCAGCATCATTTCTATCACCAAGGCTATGTTTTCCAACTTCTTATCCTTTCTCTTTGTTTTCAGCATTTGCATTTCAATCACCAGTAACTATCAATACATCCTGATTGCATGTTTGATCAATTTCAGGCTAAAGAACTTGATTGTTGTTGTTGTTGTTAAGTGCCATCAAGTCTATTCCGACCCATAGTGACCTTGTATAGGCTTTCCGAGGAGCAGCTAGTGAGCTTGAACTGCCGACCTTACAGTTCAAACAGCTTTGCAGTCTGACACATTAACCCACAGTGCCACACCAGAAGTCTTCAATTTCCTCATCAATGGCTTTAGTGATTGGTGTGTGAATTTAGTAGTATTAACTGGTCTTCCTTGTAGGTATATGGATATTATCCTATCATAGACAGCATTGTGCTTCAAGATAGATCTTGAAATGTTCTTTTTGATGATGACTATGACACCATTCCTCTTCAATTTTTCATTCCTAGCATTGTAAACCATATGATTGTCAACATCAAAATGGCCACTACCAGTCCATTTCTGTTTTCTTATACCTAGGATGTTGATCTTTATGTATTGCATTCCATTTTTAACAACTTCCAACTTTCCTAGATTCACACTTAATACAGTCCATGTTCTAATTATTAATGGATATTTACAGCTGTTTCTCCTCAGTTTGACGTGTGCCCCATTATCAATTGAAGGTCCTGAAAACTTACTCCATTTGTGTCATCACCTTCAGCTCTACTTTAAGGAGGCAATTTTTTCCCCAGTCATGTTTTGAGTGCCTTCTAACCTGAGGGCTCATCTTTCAGCACTATATCTGATGGTATTCTGGTGTGATTCCTAATGTTCCAATATTCAATATTCTGGTTCTGACAGTGTTCCATTGCTATTCATAAGGTCTTCTTATTCATTTCATTTCAAATAAATGCCTTTTAGTGTTTTCTGAATACTAGAAAATTAGAGTTTTAAAAAACCCAAACTTTCCTTATCAAAAATTATATCCTTTGACAAATTTAGTTTTGTTCAATTCAAATATTTATTACTGTCAGAAACCATGGTAATCACTTGAGAAGCAATTATTACTCCACTAAAAATGGAGGTAATTAATTTACAGATTCTCAGAGAATCTAATAACAAAGAATTATCTAGTACATGCTATATAAAACATTGTTTTAATTTAACAACAACAAAGGATAAACTATCTTACTGCTACATCTAAAAAATACCTTTTAATTTTTGTTGTTGCTGGTTGGTGGCTTTTAATAAGAATAACAGCGTCTACTGGCTAAGTCACTGGCCAAGAATTAACAGACTTAATTTTTCCATTGATTAGTGTGAACGTATCTATGTCTGCATATATATTAAGATTTTAAAAGATAACCTAAATAAATGTAGATAATATCATAACTATCTCATAAATAGTTTAGATTATGTCTACATGAAGACAAAATAAAATTGATGAAAAATAAACAATTCACTTAAATTGCCCAGCACATAACAATAACATACCATCTTTTCTGTTGCTACTGTTGTTTGTTGATGAGTTGGTTCAGACTCACTACAACCTACGGACAGAGTAGAATTACCCCATAGGGTTCTCATGGTGATAAGCTTATGGAAGCAGATTTCCAGGTCTTTCTCCCACAGAACCTTTTGGTTAGCAGCTGAGTGCTTAACCATTGTGCATTTAGGGGTCCTTTCATGCTCACCAGGTCAGAAAAATGCAAATAGTATTTAATGGAAAGATGTTCAACAATAGAGTGTGAGACATTACATGCATTTATTTTTTCCTTTTCTTAGTTAAACAGAAAACTCAAATAAGGAGCATACTCTATCTAGGTGTTGAATATACCAACCAGCTACTTAAGGTTTGACGATAGAACTCTTTTGTAATATAACCCATTATAAAATAAAATCTTGGCTGTATTAGTTGGCGTATTAGTTGGTGAATACTTCTGCAAACTATAAGACTTATTAATTATCAGTTTCCTACTTCTTGCCTATACCATGCATTGTTCTGTCTCTGCTATTTTCTGAAAATTTAGACCAAAGAAATCTCAATTATCAGTCATTTTAATAGACATAATTAAACATTAACAGAGAAAACAACAGCAACAATAAAGGAAACACTAACAGTGTATCATCTCAATTATTGGATGTCAAGCTATTTGTTGACAGTTATTGCAAGAACATTGGCTATGGGTTAGTAATCATTTGATTTCAGTAAATGATAATTAGTCTGTTAAGACATCAAAAGATGACAAATAAAACTGTTTTACTTCTGTTCAACAGCTTTTGAACACTTCCATTGTAGTTTTAAACGTTAGTTGCTTATGAGTAGGGGATCTGGTTGGAAGAGGGACTGTTTGGAACACAATTTGCATAAAGAGACAAGCTGTTTAACTTGAATTTTATGTTTATTTCGGATGTTCTGATAGCTAATAGAAATGGTGAGGGTATGGACTAATGACAACGGCGCAAAGCTATTGGTGGTTATTATATGCAAGCTACTATGTTGGGCACTGCTTGTATTAACATAATTTTTAAAACGTAGTTTGTCTCTTTGAAGACATTGATATTTAGTGTATGGGACAGTGTTGGGGAAGAAAATACAAAGACATTGGTGTAAAAGTGAAGAAGGTAAAAAAGGCAGAAGACTATACATCTGTTTAAAGGGATCAGAATCTGTATCAAACAAAATGACACTGGAGATAAAATTTGAAACATGGCCTTTAAGCAGTTTGACCAGCTCACACTCAATGATTATGGGTGCTCGACTACTAGCTGAAAGGTTAGTGGTTTGAACCCACCTAGAGGTGACTGGAGTTCTATTTCTGACAGGTCACTGCCTTGAAAAACTTATGCGACAGTTGGAATCAACTCAACGACAAGTTATAACAACACAATGCAAAACTGAAAGGAAATTTCGATGACAATTCCAGTTAAAGGAGTAGTAACCTAACCATCCCACAATGGATAAGGCCCTTTAGTGCTGCTTGAATATTCACCTGCATGGTTGGTTTTAGTTTTAGAAAATATTGTCACATTGTGTTATGTGCACACAAGAGCAATTCTATAAATCCTATAGAAGTAGCATCTCCAATGCTAATTTGATTCTGATCCATATCTAAGGATGTTTTAAAATATCTTCTGTGATTTAAGTCAAGATGGTTTGAAAAATGCCAGATTTTATCAAATAACTGCCTGCCAATACCACAAATAGATAAAACTAAACTGAGTCCAATTTTGTACCTAGGGCAAGCAGTGACTCCAAAAGAAATTCTGAAGGCCCACAATGATGTGACAGCGAATGATGAGTAGTACCTACTGTGGCAACTCTTCAACTAAGATGAGCGTCAACGAAGTATCTGCATTCTCTTTGACTCTAGAGCAAAAAACTGGTTTTGCTTTTGTAGGGATTCTGTGTATCTTCTTGGGACTTCTTATTATCAGATGCTTCAAAATCCTCTTAGACCCATACAGCAGCATGCCTTCCTCCACATGGGAAGATGAAGTTGAAGAGTTTGACAAAGGGACATTTGAATATGCACTCGCATGACAGTTTCCATTTTATGCTTTTTATGGTTATACATTTGTAATTTCCATGAGTGTGCTGGAAGGAACATTCGTTTTCTTTACTGAATTCAATAAAAGTCTGTGATTCACTTATTTACCATGCTGTGTAAATGATGAACCATTGTTGGGGTTCCTCACTTTCCTCTGTTCCCACATTAAGGTTTCTAACGACTAGAACACAGGGATCCTTTGTACCATCTTTATTCTTATGTGTAGCTCTATGCTTCCAGTCTTGCTGATTATCTCTACTAAAGGCTTCCTGCTTCCTCCTCTCTACATTCCCAATTTGGGCCCATTAGGGTTAATGATGGAGTCCTGGTGTGGCACTGTAGGATATGCACTGGACCACAAGGTTGGTTTGGACCGCAAGGTCTACAGTTCAAAATCATCAGCTGCTCCTCAGAAACCCTATAGAGGGTCACTCACTATGTGTCAGAACCCACCACTTGTCTGTCAGTTTGTTATACTGGGGTGGCTTTTGAGTTGCTGTGATTCTGGAAGCTATGCCACGGGTATTTTAAATACTAGCAGGGTCACCCATGGTGGACAGGTTTCAGATGAGCTTCCAGATGAAGACAGACTAGGAAGAAGGAGAGATGAACTGCTTCTGAATATTTAGTTACCGAAAACCTTATGACTAGCAGAGAAACACTGTCAGATATAGTGCCAGAAAATGAGCCCCTATCAATGGGCTTAAGCATGGCAACAATTGTGAGGTTGGCCCAGGGCCAGGCATTGTTTTATTCTGTTGTGCATAGGGTTGCTATGGGTCAGTACCGACTCAATGTTACCTAACAACGTGTCAGAACATACTCGATTGCACTTAACAGCAACAACAGTAGGCTTAATGAATAGGTGTCTTAATCCCAGAGACCTTCAGATGAAAGAAAAAGCAAAATATGGTTTTCCTACTAATAACTCATAGGTCAAAAAGATTTAAATCAGGAACTAAACAAAACAAACTCTCAAGACTCTGATACCCAGAGCCAAAGTAGTAGCAACAGGCCTTAAAGAACCCTTAAATGAAAAGCTCTGTCCCTTCAACATCTTCTCATTTAAAATTCTCTTGCCACTCTTCTTCTACATATGATCTAGCTTCTTGGATTATTAGCTCAGCATACAGATTAAACACATATCGTGAAAGGATGCAGCCCTGACACACACCTTTCCTGATGTTAAACCATGAAGTATCTCCTTTTTCTGTTCAAATGACTGCTTGGTCTCTGTACAGGTTCTGCATGAGCACAATGAAGTGTTCTGGAATGCCCATTCTTCACAATGTTGTTCTTGGTATTTGTCATGATCCATTCTCTTCTGAGTCTAGTTTGAATTTCTGGTAGCTCCCTGTGAATGTACTGCTACAACCATTTTTGAATTATCTTCAGCACAATTTCATTTGTGTGTGATATTAATGATTTGTTGTTGTTAAATGCCGTCAAATCAATTCCGATCCATACTGTTTGATAATTTCCGCATTCATTCTGTTGAATCAACTTTCTTTAGAATGGGCACAAATATGGATGTCTTCTAGTCCGTTGGCCCATAACTGTCTTCCAAATTTCTTAGAGTAGACTTGTGAGCACTTCCAATATTGCAATGTTTGTTGAAATATCTCAGTTGCTATTGTCAGCTCCTATAGCCTTGTTTTTTGCCAGTACCTTCATTGCAGTTTGAACGTGTTTTTTCAATATCTTTGGTTTTTTTAATTATATATCACTTCCTTAAATAGTTGAATATTGACCAATTTTTGTGGTACAGTGACTCTGTATATTCCTTCCATCTTCTTTTGATGCTTCCTGAATCATCCAATATTGTGCCTCTCATATCCTTCAATGTTGCAACTAGACACTTGCTTTCTTCTTTTTTTTTCCCCTTCAGTTTTTTCAGCTTGAGAAATGTTGACCATTTTCCTCTGTTTTGGTCTAACTCCAGGTCTTCACACATTTCATTGTAATATTTGAATTTTCTTTGTCTTCTTAAGTTGTCCTTTGAAATGTTTTGTTCCGTTCTTTTACTTCATCATTTCTTCCATTGTCTTTAGCTACTCTATATTTCAAGAGCAAACTTCAGAATCTCTCTGACATCCATTTAGGTCTTTTCTTTCTTTTTAAGGACCTTTTGCTTTCTTCAAGTGTGATGTCCTTGATAACATTCCACAACCTGTGTGGTCTTCAGACATCAGTGTTCAATGTGTCAAATCTATTTTGTGTGTGTGTGAGGTTTCATTTATATCATGGTAAACAAAATCAGTCAAAACTAAGCAGAAATATTTGAGAAATACATGCTGAAGTGGTAAAATTATAAAGCAAATTTCACTTGCCCAGGAGATAATTACCATTGAAGTCAGGATGGTGATTTAGGGAGGAAAAGGTCAATGACTGGAAGGGGATGCCAGTGGAATTTGGGGGCTGTCTTTGCCAGGTTCCCTAATGTGGTTGCTGGCTATACAGGTTTTGGCTTTGTGATAACTAAGTTGTACAATTTTAAAAGACACAATTTACATACCAAACAATCAAATCTCACACCCACAAATAATTTAAAAAGTGGCAAAAGAGACTAACTCAAATTTGAAGCCAAAAATCTACGTCATCTGTCGTATTCTGAAGTAGGTCAATCATGATGCTAGGTGACATTGAGTTAGTTCTGACTCATAGAGACCCTATGCACAAAAGAACAAAACACTGCTCAGTCCTGTGCTACCCTCACAGTTGTTACACGTAAGCCCACTGTTGTTGCTACTGTAACAATCCACCTCATCGAGGGGTCTTCCTCTGTTTCATTGACCCTCCACTTTACCAAGCCTAATGTCCTTCTCTAGGGACTGATCCCTCCTGATAATATGTCTGAAGTATCAGAGACAAAGTCTTGCCATCCTTGCTTCTAAGAAGAATTCTTGCTGTACTTCTTCCAACAAAGATTTATTTATTCTTCTGACAGTCCATGGTACTTCCAACATTCTTCTCCAACACCATAATTCAAATTCATTAATATTTCTACAGTCTTCCTTATTCCTTGACCAACTTTCACAAGTGTATAATGCAACTAAAAATATCATAGCTTGGGTCAGGAACACCTTAGTCCGCCAATTAATATCCATGCTCTTGAATACTTTAATGCTTCCCTGAAAACAACTGTGGATAAAAGCAAAATGAAGTCTTTGACAGCTTCAAACTTACCTCCATTTATCATGATGCTATTTATTGCTCCAGTGGTGAAGATTTTTACATTGAGTTACAATCCATACTGAAGGCTGTGGTTTCTCTTTGGGGGAAGGGGGTTTAATGTTTCTGTTCCATTCATAGAGTTCATTTACTCTTTCCCCTCAGTCTTCATATCCAGTGTTTTCTCCACCTCGAACACATCCTCCCCATCTTCCTCGCTGTCTCCAGTGGCCTCCGCTACTTTGATGAGCAGGCCCTTCTCTTTGTCACTGCTCCAACTCCTTCCTCGTCCACTTCAGGAGACTCATCATTGCTGTTGGCACCTGGAACCAGAGCTGCAGGGGAGCTTACTCCCTCTGCAGCGGGAGCTGCAGCCATAACAAGAGGTCAGCCAAACCGCCAGAGGAAAACGGGCTGCGATGATCCTCAAATCTGTTTTTTTTTTTTTAATGTTTTATTGTGAATTATGTGATAGTTTACATGAGAGAAGATTAGTTTTACATTCATCCTATCATATATCGTTTCATTGCTATGGTTACAATCCGCTCCATGCATCATCAACCAACCAAAGGGTATATACCCTGCAAATCTGTCCCCTGGTGGTCAGCACACAGCCCCTCTTTCTCTCTGGGTCTAGAGTCCCCAGACACTCCATCTCTCCACATCATCGTCTCTGCCTCCATCTTTGGCGTCACTATTCCTCTGGGTAGGGTCCCGCACTCCTCTCGTCTCCCTTGATGGTCCCAGGGACCTCTGCTCCTGGACTGCAAAGTCAATCACTCCCCTCCATTTGCTACAAAACCTCTACCTTAAATTTCCAACCCTCACAGTCAGTCCTGATAACAATTATTCACTATTGTACTACAAGAGTCCTATCCCCATCTCCTTTCATCAGCCCTGCCTAGACAGATTGGATACTACTCAGTGGAGATTCTACCTTCCTCTGCATCCTCTGGAACTAGGCTCCCTCTTGAAAGCTTGTAAGCCAGTCACTTCTTGCCTTTGTAGCCCCCTCATTTTGGGTAGCCAATGTCCAAGTTGTCCATCCCTGTCTACCCTGTGTATGGAAGGGGTGGGAATGATCCTTGCTGTAAAGATTTGTTCCCTGTTTTGAGCTACTGCATCCATAGGTGTAGGTCAAGTTCATCAAATTGTATCAGATTACTCTTTTTCCTCTTCCTTCTTCTTCTAGTTGAATTGTGATCATCCAGCCATCAAATCTGTTTTTGAGATGGTATTTAAATTCAGGTGAAACATATTTTAGGTGGTATTTTGGTTTTTATGAGCTTATTTAAATTTTCTTCAACTTCAGCATTAACTTGCATCGGCGCAAAGGATGATTTGCTCCACAGTCGGCCCTTTGCCTTGTTCTGACTGATGATACTGAGTTTTCTACTTTCTTGTTCCACAAATGCAGTCAATTTGTTCTTTCATATACTGTCCACTAAGGTGCATGTGTATAGTTACCGTTTATTATGTTAAAAAGGTTGTTGTTAAGTGTCATTGAGTCAGTTCCAACTCAAAGGATCCCTGTATAGGTTGTATACAGGACTTCCAAGGAGTGACTGATAGGATTGGACAGCTAACCATTAGGTTAGCAGTCCAGTTCTTATCTACAGCACCACACCAGGACTCCTGTTAAAAAGGTATTTGCAATGAATTTGAACTGCTCACCTTGCAGTTAACAGCCCAACCTGTAACCTACTATACCACCATGGTTTGGAATAAGTCATTGGTATTGCAAAATTCTATAATGAAATCTCTAGCATAGTTTGTATCACAAATGCCATATTTTCCAACTACCAATCTTTCCTTCCTATTTCTAACTTTCATGTTGCAATCGCCATGATTATCAATGCATACTGATTGTATCAATTTCAGACTACAGAAGTTGATAAGAATCTTCTATTTTCTTATCTTTGTTACTGAGTAAATTTGAATATAGTTGTATTAATTGGTTTTTCATGTAGACATGCTAACATTGTCTCACAGTGTTGTACCTCAGGATAGATCTTGAAATATTCTATTTGACTATGAATGTGACACCATCTCTACTCTATTGGTCATTACTGGCATAATCGACCATATGATTGTCCGATTCAAAATAGCCAGTATCAGTTGATTTCAGCTCACTAAGGCTTCAGATGTTGATCTTTGTGAGTTCCATTTTATTTACTTATTTATTTTCCATTTTATTTTTTATAAATTTCCATTTTTGTAAATTTATACTTTGTACCCTCCATGTTCTGATGATTAATGGATGTTTGCCACTGTTTCTTCTCCTTTTGAGCTATGCCACATGAAAAATGAAGGTCCCAAAGGCTTTACTGCATTCACGTCATTCAGGTTGACTCTGCTTTGAGGAAGCAGTTCTTCCCCAGTCATATTTTGAGTGCTTTACAACCTGAGGATTTCATCTTCCTGATTATATCATAGAATGTCCCACTGCTATTCATAACATTTTCACTGGCCAATTATTTTCAGAAGAGTCCTCCTTCGTAGCCTGTCTTAATCTAGAAGCTCCACTGAAATCTGCCCAACATAGTCCGATTTGAAATACCAGTAGCACAGCTTCCAAGATCACAGCAATACGCACGCCACCACAATAGGACAAACTGATAGATTAGAAGTTCACACAGAGTAATTTGCCATTAAAGGTGCGGATAAGCTGCTGCAAAGTTCTGACAAGTTCAGACAGAGTCAACTGTCTGTGTTGTTGTTAAGTGCTGTTGAGTCGGTTCTGATGCATAGCGACCCTGTATAGGGTTTCGAGGAGCAGCTGGTGAGCTAGAACCACCAATCTTGCAGTTCAAACTGCTTTGCAGTCTGGGGCATTAACCCACAGAGCCACACCAGGACTCCTGTAGGGGGCAGAAAGAGAAATGACAGGCCCCTGCTATTGTAATTCTTTAAGTAGTTTAGTAAGTCTTAAGATTGTATCTTTCAGGGAACCACTGCTGACTCCCTTACTGTCTTTTGGATGTCTCCTCATACCAATCAAAACAGTTGCCTCATTTTTGTTATAGCCAAAGTTCCTGTTGCAGCAAAGCATTTCCCATTTTCCCTAAAGAGCATATACAGTATTTCTCACATCAAACAGCAAACACTATCTTTCACTCACAAAGGCAGCAAACACATACACACACACAATTTTTGCTGAACTTGCTCTAGAGACTGGAAAGTTCTTGAAAAAAAATTTTAAAAAGGAAGAAAAAACCCCAAAACAAAATAAAAAACATTATCTACTTGGAAAGTGAAAGGTTGAACTTCCCTTGCTGTTTATGGTGGAAGTTGAGCTTTTCTGGTTGTTTTCAGTCCTAAAGGTAAAAATTTTTAAAAGAAAAACTTCTGTGCATTTAGAAAATGCAAGTGATTAAAATCAGTGGTCACACACTAACGCTGAAGATTCATATACTATCCTGGAAACTCATCTTTTGGTTCTGAATACTTCCACTTCTGAATACCCAGAGAGTCTTGCCTTGAATATACAAGCTCTAGTTCTGAGACTCTTCAGTGTCTGAAAACCTTCAGATTAAAAAAAAAAAAAAAAAAATCCAGTTGGATGTGTAGTAGTGAACTAAAAGCAAACAGAAAGCTAAAAAGAAGCCATTAATAAATCTCAAAGGACCTCAACACAAAGAAAGCAGAGTTCCAATCAAGAGGGCTTACCTCAAGATGACCACCAAGGGCCCAAGGGGATAGGTCTGAGCTCCAAGAGCTTGAGCAGATGTGTTGATGCTCCAGGTTTGCAGTTCTCTGAAGTCAATAATGATAAGACACCATCCAGTCTCACCGCTGACACCAAAATGTCAACGAGTAGAAAACTTGGACTCTGTGTGGAATTGAAAGCAGAGGTTTATTACAGGAGAAAACAATTTTTAAAATTGGGAAACACAAGATCAATACAGTGCTCCACCAATCAGAGGCCATGCAAGGTTCAAATATTAAAATATCAGGAGCTAACAGTAAAAAAACATTCAAATCCACTAGGTAAAGTAAGTTCCTCTGATGGCCGATTTTCAGTAAATCATTATAGACACACTCAGGCAAGTTCCTTATGAAAGCATTCCTCTGCAAGCTAATCTCTTTTCAACCACATTCTCCCTGAGGGTATGAATTCCCTTCCTGGGCTTGCCCAGACTTGCCTAAATTTGGCCATGTTGTTGTTGTTAAGTGCCATAGAGTCGGTTCCGACCCATAGCGACCCTGAACAGGGTTTCTAAGGCTGTAAATCTTTATGGGAGCAGAAAGCCTTATCTTTCTCCTGTGAAGCGGCTGGTAGTTTCGAACTGCTAACCTTGCGGTTCACAGCCCAATTTGTAACCATTACACTACCAGAGCTCCTTAAACATGGCCATAATGTTGGTATAATGGACAGCAAGCTTTAGGGAAGTATCATTTGTGAAGTGCTGGGGAATTGGTTCTGACACACAGAGATCCTATATAGGGTTTCCAAGGAGTGGCTGGTGGGTTTGAACCACCTCAAGGTTCAAACCAACATTTCAGTCTAGTACTTAGGGAAGTAATGTGTTGTTGTTAGGTGCCATCGAGTCGGTACCGACTCATAGCAACCCTATGCACAGCAGAACGAAACACTGCCCGGTCCTGGGCCAACCTCACTACTGTTGCCATGCTTGAGTCCATAGATGCTACCACTTGGCTAATCCATCTCGTTAGGGGTCTTCCTCTTTTTCTCTGACCTTCCACCTTACCAAACATGATATCCTTCTCCAGTGACCCTGAGCTTATGCCAAGACTTGAAATGGAGTTAGAGCTCTAGCTGCAAACCAAAGTCTTCCACAAAGCCAAGTGCTTCAGATTTTAGTTTCTCAGACATTATTTCAGTCTTCGTTCTCTTTGAGAAACGAAAAATAGAATCAATCACATGATTTTAAAGTTCTTCCCAACTTCAAAATTCAGACTCTCACTGAGTGGAAGAGTGTAACACACATAAAGAAATACCAAAACCCTGGTGATATTTGAGAACATAAAATTGACAAACATACCAAAAAGGATAAAAATACCAAATATTTATTGAGATTTTGACACTAAATTTGGTGCTTCCTATTAAAAGGAGCTCTGGTAGCGTAGTGGTTACGAATCGGGCTGCGAACCTTAAGGTCAGTGGTTCCAAACTACCAGCCGCTCCGTGGGAGAAAGATGAGGCTTTCTACTCCCGTAAAGATTTACACCCTCGGAAACCCTGTACAGGGTCGCTATGGGTAGGAACCGACTCAAAGGCACTTAACAACAACAACAACATTGGCACTAAAAGGAGCTCTGGTAGCGTAGTGGTTACAAATCAGGCTGCGAACCTCAGGGTCAGCAACTACCAGCTGTTCCACGGGAGAAAGATGAGGCTTTCTGCTCCCGTAAAGATTTACAGCCTTGGAAACCCTGTACAGGGTCACTATGAGTTGGAATCGACTCCATGGCAGATAACAACAACAACATGCCAAGAAATTTGGAAGACAACTACCTGGCCAACTGACTGGAAGAGACCCATATTTGTGCCCATTCCAAAGAGAAGTGACCCAGTGGAATGCAGAAATCATTGGACAGTATCTTTGATATCCCATGTGAGTAAAGTTTTACTAAAGTAATACAGAAACAGCTGCAACCATACATTGACAGAGAACTTCCAGGGGTTCAAGCAGGTTTCAGAAGAGGATGTGGAATGAGGGATAGCATTGCTGAAGTCAAATGGATCTTGGCTGAAAGCAGGGAATATCAGAAAGATGTTTACTTGTGCTTTATTGACTATGCAAAGGTCACCAAGCTAGGAGGAGATTGCATTAAGAACTGAAGTTGGCCGAACAGCCTCAGAGTCCTTACTCATAAGTACCCTGCTACATACCTCAGCACTATCATCTGCATTTCTACATATCTTATAAACATATTATTTCTCATAACTTGTTATTTTTGTTGTTAAGTGCTATTGAATCAATTCCAACTCATACCAAGTCCATATAGTGTTTCCGAGGAGCAACTGGTGAGCATGAACCACCGGTCTTGCGATTCAAACCAACTTTGCAGTCCTGCACATTAACCCACAGCGCCACACTCCAAAACCAGTCTATCAGTGAGACTTGGATGCTTTCCATCGCTTATTAGATTCAGAATACATCTGTGTTGGCTGTGGATCTTTTGGACTCAACCCAAATTTCAATGAGACTGTTGGTGCCCCAGTAGTTACAGGAGTGTAGCCAGTTAATGATTTGGCCCAAGAATACCTCTTTGAGCCAAGCTCAGTTGGACTCACTCTTGGCTGTACATGCCAGGATGCTAGGCATCTTCTTTGTGACCCAGGCTTATAAAATGCTCTCTAGGATGGCCATCTCAGTACCATATGTGCAACTGTCACCCAGGGAAGATTCCTACGAAGACCCTCATTTTTTGTGACTAGGATATAACAGTGTTAGACCGTGCCTTAAAAAAAGAGAAAGAATCCCCCGCCCCCAGCCCCACCAAGCTAAGAGGTGAGAGAAGACCCTCACTTTTGGTGGCTAGGATATAACAGTGTTAGACCTTGCCTTAAAAAAAAGAGAAAACACTAGCCCCCTCAAGCTAAAAGGTGAGAAATCTTTATGAGATATGAGTATTTTTCCTAGAAGTTCAATTCCCACAATTCTTTCAGATGCTATCAAGTTTGCCGTATACTACTTGCAGTCCTACTAAACAGAAATTCTATCAAGCAAAAGTGTCTTCATCCATGGCCGTTTTCTAAGACTTATTATGTACATTCAACTCTGGGCAGAGGAGTCAGCATCTGTGTTAATCAGAGCTAGAAGAAAAGATAAAAAAACACTGGAAATGTGTGCAATACGTATCCTTCTAGATGTTCAGTGCCACAACTGGATCAGTCCCTACCTGGCCTTTCCCCAAAAACCCTTTCAGGGAAGACAAGAAGACAGAGGACTGTACTGCTTCAAAAGACTGCTCCTGACTAGATACAACCCATCTGAAGGCCCTAAATCAAGTTTACCTATCAAGGTTGGCTTTATAGATGGTGTAATTTCTTCCTTATCTGAAAACTATCTCCCATCTGCTTCAGAATGTCTGAATCCCCTTAATAGAGAACAAAGATTTTCATTTCACAGGTAGAGATAAAAGGCTTAGCATGAAAGTGTCTGGTTGATGTAAGACCAAGACTAAAAGTAATTCGCACTCCAGTGTAGTCAAGCAGTCAGTAAGAAAGGAAGGGGGAAATTGACTAGGAGCAGAGGAATTCACAGTATGGTGAAGAAAAAAGGTTAAAGAATAAACAAGTGGGCTCCAGAAGAGGGGGCTAGAAGGAGGACTGAAGGAAAGGGATATTTGTTGTTGGTGTTGTTAAGTGCCATCGAGTTGGTTCTAACCCATAGTGGCCCTGTACAGGATTCTGAGGTGTGACTGGTGAGCTTGAACTGCAAGGTGAGCTTGAACCGCAAACTGTGTGTTTCAAACCAACTTTCTGGCCAAAGTAACTGCTAGTCAGTTCGAAGCTTCTGTTCTGGTCTGGTGAAAAAGACTTGTTTTGAGTACCCATCCTAACTGCTCCCCCCCCCCCCAATCTAAAGAACCAGCCCTATCCAGATGAATCTGCAATGTGACTAATTCCTATGCTTAATTATCTCCCATTGGGGAATCAGAATCCTTTGTTGGACAAGTGGCTTTTAAGAACACAGTGAGTTATAGGTAAAACAAACAAAAGTTGTTGTTGCTAAGTGTCATCATGTTGGTTCTGACTCATAGCGACCCTGTATGGGGTTTCTGAGGAGCAGCTGGTGGGTTTGAATTGATTACCTTGCAGTTAATAGTCCAGCACTTATTCTACAGCACCACACTAGGACACCATAAAATAAAACTTGTTGGTAAGTACCGTGGAGTCGGTTCCAACTCATAGTGACCCTGCACAGGGTTTCCGAGGCTGCAAATCTTCACAGGAGCAGAAAGCCTCATCTTTCTCCCATGGAACAGCTGATAGTTTTGAACTGCCGACCTTGAGGTTAGCAGCTCAATTTGTAGCCACTACACTACCAGAGACATATTGTTAGGAGGAACCAGTCTCTAGAGAAGGGTATCATGTTTGGTAAGGTGGAGGGTCAGAGAAAAAGAGGAAGAGCCCCCAATGAGATGGATTAGCCAAGTGGCAGCATCGATGGACTCAAGCATGGCAACAGTAGTGAGGTTGGCCCAGGATTGGGCAGTGCTTCCTTCTGCTGTGCATAGGGTTGCTATGAGTCCGTACCAACTCGATGGTGCCTAACAACAAAACAACAACTTCATATATACTTTATATATACCTCCAGACCCCTCTCTACAATTCTGAAATCTGTTCACCAACTTAAGGTTTATACAACTTCTAATGATTTACTCTGGAATTTTGGATGTGATCAAGTCAAAGTCACCAGTCAATTGTAACTTTGTTGAAATAGTAAAAACAAATACTACCCACAAGTCAATGCTGTTCTAAACCCCATATGCCTATCTAATCCTTGCATTACAAAGAGCCCTGGTGACATAATGGTAAAGCACTGTTAACCTGAAGGTTAGTGGTTCAAACCCACCTGGTAGCTTTACCTGAGAAACACTTGACAATCTGCTTCAGTAAGATTATAGCCAAGAAAATGTTATGAGGTAATTCTGCTCTGTCACATGGGATCACTAAGACTTGGCATTGATTGGATGGCACCCAACACCATTCCTCACAGTATTATACACCAAGGCAAGGACTATTGTTTTCCACGTCTTCGTTTTACAGATGAAGAAACAGACACAGGGAGACTGAGTAATTTGCTTGTCACACCAGGACTTTGAACCGGTTCAAGCAGGTTCAATAATCGCTAACACAGAGAAATTGGAACAGACTCAAATTTTTAAACTTTGGGTGAAGCAGAACAATAGCCAGAGTGGGGAAAAATACAGGTCAAAGCCCTGGAATGGAAGACACAGAAGAGGCCTAGTGAGTCTTTGCAGGAGCCTGATGTGAGAGATGGGCATATTGCCAAGACTGTGGAGACTGGAATACTTCATACATTCCAAGCGATGCAGTCAGCTAACATTTTGAACAGGGCATCGTCAAGTTTCAGTCAAGAGATGTGGTTGCTACGCAATGTATATGCAGCCTTTGTTTTTTAAGATTAAGTTTCTAACAGGATGTTGATCATGAATTTTTCCCATTCAGGGGTTTTATTCCGGTTCACCACATTTTACAAATTCTGGTCTGTTCTGGTATTGTTTCCTAAGCCATGACAGAACTGAGAAGGACCTGTTCAAATCCCTGGTTCATTCCAAAAGGAAGTTGTAAGGCTGCGTTCTGAAGCCTGCTTTAATCATTATATTTACACTATAATCATACTACTCTGACAACCGGAAATCACTTGGATTCTTTCTTATAAGACATGAGGAAGACTCATTTAATCATCCTGATTGAAAACCAATGACAGAACCTGAAGGGAAAACTTCTTTATGCTATTTTACAGATTTAAGCAACAAAACCTTTTCCTTAATTAAACTAAAAAAAACTAGGTTTGATAGAAATGTTTTGTCAGGTGGGTACACAAAAGGTCATTTAGCAGTGCCGTTAGAAAACTTACCCACAATTTGATTCCTACTTGAAGGAATATTTCCACTGGGTAGAAATATTTTCAATAAATCATTGATTCTGTGCTCAATCTACTCACTTCAGATACAGAGAAAAGTCAAGTAGAATCTACTATAAGCAAGATGAAATCATTTTAAACAACATTATTTAGTTACCAAGTCCTCATTTCTGGAGCACTACATTTAGGTGAGCATTGGGCTTCAAGGTAAGCAGTTCCAATCCATTAGTTGCTTTGAGGGAGAAAGATGACTTTCTGTTTCTGTAGAAATGTAGAGTCTCAGAAACCCTATACAGGGTAGCTATGAGTCAAAACCCACAGATCAGCACACAACAACAACATATTTTAGTACACATGCTGAACAATAGCAAGCCACTAGGACTTATCTAAAACATGATGATAAGGATTCAGTTTATCTCATCCCAAACAACTGAAGAAATGCTCATATTTTATTGGATGATTGCTGTTGAGCAATCCAGTTCCCCTTATGAATTAAAGAAACTTTCTTTTACTTTCTACATAAAAGGATTAATGGTTAACTAGCAGTTACTAGTTGATGTGGTACTTAAGGTTCCTTAGGACTAATGAATAGGCGGTGCTTACAGTATTATTCCAAGCCACTCATTGCTCACTCTTGTCTTTCAAGAAAGGTTCTAACCAATAAGAGGAAGCCTATGGTTCTGGGCTGAAAGCTAAGTGCCATATATAGCTAAGTGATGCTGAAGCAGGGTACACTTCCTCAGAAGAAGGCTTCTGGGTGGTAAGTTAAGCATTTCTGGGTATTAGGATATCACATTTAAGATTATGCCATAAAGTAGATTCTGAGGAGTGTGGTAAAGAGAGGATGCAAGGTCTCTGAAGAGAATTGGGATATTGTATAAATATTTATTTTTTTAAAAAGTAGTTGCTTATAATTTTGTTTGCAATTTCCCTAGGAAAGGTGATTTAAGAGTTGATGTTGATTTTTCTTTTTATAACCAAAGAAACAATTTTAATAACTGTGTGAGGAAGTCAACTTTTTGTTTTTAATCTATCTCATCTTTCTAGAACATTCTTTGAGAAGCCAAATGTTCAGATACCGATAAAGAAAAAGTATTCTAAGGAAAGACTGTCCTAAGAAGGGCTCATATCGTGGATTTGAGAAAATGATGATGTAGTTTCTTCATCACACAGTTAAATATAAACCTCTCAGTGAAGACTGAAAATATTTCATTAAAAGGAGCCAGTAGAGCATGATTATTTTACCTAAATTTAGCATGCAACTTTATTAAGGGCTTTGATTTATATATGTAGTCAAAATGCTCATTTATTTTTTTTTTTAAGCCCCATAATAGCACTTGCAAAAACCCTTAAAAGTATAAACAAATGAAACATTTGAAGGCATCAGATAACATCCAAGAATTTATAGAGATATCATCTTGACAGAAGCATTTTTAAAGTTCATATTTTAAAAATGTAATTTTTTTCACTTATTACATATGTAGTTACCTATATTTTTGGAACAAATGTATTATAAGAAGATGTACATATTTTTATAAACTAAAAAGAAAGCAAAATTTGAGAAATTTTCAAAATTTTTTTTTTTTTTCATTTTATTCATCAATATAATGTATATTCTTCTCAATCATATAATACTTGGCAGTTTCAAAATTTGGCTGTGAAATACTGCTTCATACTGAAAACATATAGCCCTTCCTGTGCTACATTAGTAGAGTTAAAACTTTCCTTAAGTCAGATTGAATCTAACTACAGTAAGGTCAAGCAAACAGTATAAATACAAGTAACATTTTAATCACTCCATCTGAAATTCTGCTTTGTCAAATCAGGTTCTCACTTATTTATGCTAAGATTTAATTGCTTAGGTAACTAAATTTCCTGGATAAGTTTTTTTATTTGTCTGCTATTTTAGCAATTCATTGTTTAAAATTTATTTTTAGACAAGGAATTTTGAATGGAATGAATTTAAAATTATATGTCTTGTAAAAGAAAATAATTTCCTCATACCCCCACCCACCCCCTTAAATATATTTGTATTATTTGGAAAAAGTAGTTTAATTTTATTTTTTAAATGGCAGCCTTGAAGAACATTCTGAAGATTGTTTAGAAGAGAATACATCAAGGATCTCCTTATTGGGTTTTTCTAGAACAAAAGACAGGAGCTCCCTAATGTAACCACATAAGTGTTTATTTACAGGAAACATATAGATTTTCTTTGTTTAAAAAAAAAAAAATCCATTTTGCAAGATGTCACTTACCAATTCTTCCAGTGTGTTTCTGGACCCAGTCCCCAGTAATACCACGCGCTTTCAGGTTAATGTCATAAATGAAGGCTATGACAACTGTGCTGCTGCAGATAATAGCACTGACCCTCCACATTATGAAGAAACCTCTTTTGGGAATGAAGCCCAGAACAAACTCAGAATCAGTTTTAGGCCTGGGAATCAAGAGTGCTATGACAATTTCCTCCAAAACGGAGAAACTACTAGAACAGATGCCAGTTTTCATGTCTATGACTCTCACACAAACACATACTACCTACAAACCTTTGGCCACAACACTATGGATGCTGTGCCCAAGATCGAGTACTATCGCAACACCGGCAGCATCAGCGGGCCCAAGTTCAATCGACCCAGCCTGCTTGAGATACATGAGCAACTTGCAAAGGTAAGCTTCAGGGGCACAGGTAAGTGTCCTCCCTCCCGGTGATTTTCTCTTCTTCAATAATAGTTGTGGCACTGTTGGATCAGCACTGAACTGTTAACCTCAAGGTTGGTGGTTCAAATCCACCAGCTGCTCCTCAGAAGTTCTATATAGGGTAGCTAGCTATAAGTAGGAATCAACTTGATGGCACTTAACAACAAAAATAATAGTAAGGATGTGAAAATTCTATCTCCAACTACCCATCTTGTACAACTATCCCTACTTACTAATAAACAGAAAATACTTAAAACAGTTTCACAGATGTCAACTGAGTACAAAAAACCCCAACTCTGTAAAGAACTAACTTTGTGCATTTGATAATGTGTCATATCCCATTTACAAATTTAGTGTATTCAGTTTACTGTTACCCATGTCAAACTGAATACTCGGCTGGCTCTACCTTCGTATCAAAGTCTCCAGAGTTCCCCTGCTGTTGAGCTGATTCCAACTCATAGCAACCCTATAAGACAGAGTAGAATTGTCCCACAGGGTTTCAAATCACCTGGACAGCCCCTAACAACAACAATCTTTACAGAAACAGATTACCACATTTTTCTTCTGCAGAGTGGCTGGTGGGTTTGAACAATCAATTTTTCGTTTAGGAGTCCAGCGGTTAACTACTGTCATCAGGGCTCCTTCAGAGAGTCCCGGGGTAGTGCAAACAAATAATGCATTGTTAACAAAAGTTTGGAAGTCTGTGCTCACCCAGAGACACTCGAAAGAAAGGCTTGAGCATTTTCTTGGAAATAATCAGCCATTGAAAACCCTGTGGAGCACAGTTCTATTGTGACACATATGTAATCATCATGAGTGAGACTCTACCTGATGGCACCTGTTTGCTTATTTGTGTGTTTTTTTCTATTATGCCTCTATTCCAATTGTAAAAACATAAAATCACTTGTGGTTGCTGTGGTTAATGATGTGGATGGCAGCCTTTGATGTATATGAGTGTTTTTTTATATTCTTTAAAGAGAGGACAGGGATTTATAAGATTCAGCATTTTATCCCTTCCTCCTCAAAGCTTTACCGGAGGCTTTTGAATGCACTTAGGCATATGAAAGTAACCAAATTAAATTTAAGGACAGATGCAGCAAAAGTGGCTAAAGTTTTCGTTACTTAAGGAGTATAGAAAGGATTAGCAAATCTGCTAGAAGCATGAGGCAGCATGTTTTCTAATTTTGTAGTAAATCGTTTAGAGACTTAGCAGATTTCTTATTCCATAACTTATTTTCACATATGTTGCTAGACTTTATCTTTCTGCTCTTCTGGAATACACTTTGAAATGAATATCACCCTTTACTCGAACGTAATTACCTGCTAAAAAAGAATAATTAGCTGTCACATATTCAAACACAATTTACTCTTGACTTAGTTTTGAGGTGAGGTGAAAAAAATTGGATCAATTCTTTTTAAATTCATTCATTGACAAAAAATTTAAATTAAATGATTACCCACTCTGGAGATTCTTGGAATATCATGCTCAAGAAAGATATTGATAAAGGTGAAAATCTTCCTTTAGTTTCTGTTCATCTCATTTCCAAAAATCATTATTTCCCCTAGCAACTTAGGGTTCTTGTCTCTGGGGTCCTGTTACCAGGGACTGACTTCATGAGAAGGAGTTCATCCTCTTAACTCTCTTCTCTGATTGTTTCTCTCCATCAGACCTCACTAGTTGGCCATTGAGTGGACTTCAATTCATGGAGACACAGGTGTGCCAGAATACAACTGTGCTCCATAGAAATTTTAACGGCCAATTTTTCAGTCTTTCTTCAAAGTCACCTCTGACGGAACTCAGTTTGGTTATTATATATATTTGAATATGGTGACCCACATAAATTCCTATTCAGACATCCTGTAGGCCAGAGATAGAATTGCTCCACAGGGTTTCCAGGGATGTGATTTTTATGAAAGCAGACTGCCACATCTTTCTCCTGTGGAGTAGCTAGTGGGTTTGAACTGCTGACCTTTCACTTAACACCCAAGCACTTAACCACTGCTCCACTAAACAACCCAAACCCAACCCACTGCCACTGAATTAACTGTGACTTTCCAAACTTATAGGACAGAGTGCACTGCTCCAATGGGTTTCAGAGGCTGTAGATCTTTACAGAAGCAGACTGCCTTACTCTTCTCCTTCAAAGCATGTGGTGGGTTTTTACCATTCACCTGTTAGCAGGCCAGAGCTTCAGCAACTATGCCGCAAGTGCTTTTTAAATATGGTGGCAGAAGAATATAACTTGCCCAAGTTTCTGTCACAAGATGGAAATGTTTAATGTCCCCCCACACACACACACACTCCAACAATTCTCCTTTCTCTGAAAGGCTACAAAAACCTAGATCCTAAAAGCAACAACAACAACAAAAACAAAGTTGGCGGAAGAATTCTACAAGGAAAAGCACTGCATTTTCTTGTCCAGAAAGATCTGGTATCTATTCTTTAGATTAGACCCTTAGGAGACAGAGATGAAGATAAGGTTCAGGTTCAACTTCTGTGTTTCAACAAAAATATACATATATATGGAGCCCCGGTAGCATAGGTGATTATGAACTGGGCTACTAACCACAAGGTTAGTAGTTCGAATCCACTAATCACTCCATAGGAGAAAGATTAGCTTTTCTGCTCCCTTAAAAATGTATAGCCCCAGAAACAATATGCAGGATCACTATGAATCAGAACCAACTTGATGGTATACCACTACCACAACATGGCCATTTCAAACAAAATGGCAGCCCTCGTGAGTGGATTGTTTTTTTCATTTTGAAACAAGAAGCATTTTAAAACTCTTGAAATCAGACTCAGGTGTCACTATCATATTCTATGTGAAAGAAGAAAAAAGTGAAGGATAACAGAAAGAAAAAGGAAAAGATGATCGAGATGAAATGATACAAGGAGTTTCCAAGATGTGGAAGAGATAGAAAGAAAAATTTAGGACATTATAAAGAGATTCCAATTTATTCTGAAGAAGTGAAATGAACTAAAGTCATCCAAACGAAAACCTGAAATCCTATCCTACCACACTCTACCACATGGAGCCCTGTTGATGCTGTAGGCTAAGTGTTGGGCTACTAACCACAAGGTTGGCAGTTAAAACCAACATCCACTCTGAGGAAGAAATATGAGGCTCTCTGCTCCGGTAAAGATTTACAGTCTTGGAGACCCTATATAGGGTCGCTAGGAGTCAGAATTGACTTGATGGCATAAAGTTTTGTGTTTTGTTTTGTTTTTCATTATACTTTACCACATTATACATCAAAAAATTTTAAGCTGCCTTCTTAACTAAAATTGCAATCAGAATTTAAATATTCACCCTCTTACCCAAACTAAAAAACAAGAGAATGAAAATTTAACTCCATAAAAAAAGAAATGATGCAAATTCATCTTGTTATTAGGACTGACATTCCAGAGAGAGAGAAGTAACTTATTTATAATTTCTAAAACCATAGCTTATGTAAATCTTTAAATAAAAGTAGAAAAGCTCTGAGAAGACAGATTTTAGAGAGTCATCAGAATCATCATATAATTGGGATGTTATCCTTTCAGTTGATAGTGTTGGTATCTCTTGATTAGATCATACCATTTTTGAAAAGAGAGAGCAAGACTAAGGATTTACCTTTGACTTTTAGCAAATTTTTCTCAAACACAAAGGTCTGACAAATTGAAAAGATTAAAAATTAGGTTTAAACTCAATGGCCTGAATAATCTTTCAGAACTAAGACAGTAACAAGTTATTCTTTTAATGAATTTCTCTAGAATACTTCAACTTGGTTAAACCATACATGGTATCCACATGTCCAAATTGGAAGTAGAATTCCAATACAATTATGAATCTACAATGAACACATGCTTGTAACCACTCTAGTGTTGCCAAAGTGTATAGACCAACCTGCTTCTCCATGTGTTCTACTTTTTGCCGTTATCCTTTATTTGTTAACATTAATAATCCGGGTCTCCCATAATTCATCTCTTTTTTTCTTGTTAATGAATTTGGTTAAGCTATTTTCCCTGACTTTCCCACTCCACCTAAATGCCAGAAACCCATGCTGCCTCTTCCCTGTGGCCCTGGACATTTGATCATAGTGTCAAATTATGTAACATTTGTTCTATTGATCAGATTTTATCAATAGAACAAATTTTATATAATAATAATCAGGTACTTCACAAATTTTACATGCAAAAAATATAAATTAACAGTGTTAACTTAAATAATAATTATTTAAAAAATTTTTTTATTCTGAATTGAGTGAAAGTTTACAGGGCAGAGCATCAGTTTTACATTCAACAAATTATACACCTTGTTTCATTACAATGATTATAATCCCCACCATGTACCGTCAGATAACAGTATTTCTCTTATTCACTTTAGCGCTTTTTTTTAAACACTCAAGTATATATAATAATTTACACCACCAAAGAGCACCTTCTGCAAGTCTGCCTCATGGTTGCCAGCTCTTAGTCCCTCTCTTCCCATGAATCTAGAGTCCTCAGCTGCTCCTTCTCTCCATGTCCTCATCTCTGCCTCCATGTCTGGTATTGCTTCTTCTCTGGATAAGGTCTTGAATTCCGCTTGTGCTCTTCTCCCTTGATGGTCCTAGGTTCCTTTGTTTCTGGACTGTAAGATTAACTGCTCCCCTGTTTGTATTACAAAACTTCAACCTTTACAATTGTGACAGTCGCAATTAATCATGATAACTATTACTCACTAGTGAATCGTAAGAGTCTTATCCCCATCTGTTTTCACCAGACACATCTAGACAAGATGAAAACTATTCAGTGGGGACTCTTTCTCCCCCCCCCCCTTTTTTTTTCACTTTAATTGTGAATTATGTGATAGTTTACATGGGAGAACATTAGCTTTACATTCATCCTATCATATATCATTTCATTGCAATGATTACAATGCCCTGCATGCATCATCAAACAACCAAAGGGTACACCTTGCAAGCTTGCCCCCTGGCCGTCACCACACAGACCCTCTCCCTCCCTGAGTCCAGAGTCCCCAGCTGCTTCATCTCTCCATGTCATCATCTCTGTCTCCATGTCTGGCATCACTGCTTCTCTGGATAGGGTCCTGCACTCCGCTCTTCTCCCTTTATGGTCCCAGGGATCTCTGCTCCAGGACTGCAAAACCAACGACTGACTTCCCTTCTTTTGTTGCAAAACTTCTACCTTTACATTTGCAACACTCACAGTCAGTCCTGACAGCAATCATTCACTATTGAACCTAAAGAGTCTTATCCCCATCTCCTTTCACCAGCCCCACCCAGACAGGTTGGAAACCACTCAGTGGAGTGTCTACCTTCCCCTGCACCCTCTGGAACTAGGTTCCCTCTTGAAAGCTTGTAAGCCAGTCACTTCTTGACTTTGTAGTCCCCCCATTTTGGGTAGCCAATGTCTAAGTTGCCCATCTTTGTTGAGCCTGTGTACTGAGGGGGTGGGAAAGATCCTCACTGTAAAAATTTGTTCCCTCTTTTGAGCTACTGCATCTATAAGTATAGATCAAGTTCATCAAATTGTATCAGACTTTCTTTTTTTTTTTCCTCTTCTTTCTTCTTCTTGTCGAGTTCTGATCATCCAGCCATTGAAGCCAGGTCAAGTGGGTACTATTTGCAAGTATGGTTACTCTTTTCATCTCCCCTCAGTTCATATCTACCGGACACTTCACTCTGTGCTCTAGTCCTCTGTGGCCATGTCCCTGTCCCTGGGACCAGGAATTCCCAGGTCTCGTATACTGCTGGTCAACCAGGTCTCAATTAAAGTTGACAGGAGTCTATTGAATGTGGTCAGAATTAGCTTAACATTTCATTGCTGTTTTCCCCCCACTTCTCCTTATACATGCCTGCTCATGTATTCCCCTTGAGTCTTAGTCTTGGAAGGGGGTTTGTCCTGAGGGGACCTGACCACTTGCTTTGATGGCTCCTAAGGGAACAACTTGCTTGTTCTTGTAGTAGTAAGTCAGACTGTCATTATTGTTTTTGATTTTTCCTGCTGGTCTTTTTCTTTCAAGATGTATCTTCTGTTCTGCTAGCTGCTCCAAGCTGGTCTGTTTGTCCTTTCAAATGGAAATTCTCCACCTCAGAAGATTCTGGATGGGGTTCAGGATTCCACCTATGGTCTTATGCAATGCAAATGCTTCACAGGTAGCCTCCTTCACTGGGCAAGTTCTAGCCCTATTTTAGGTATTCCAACCCCCCTATGTTGTTGTTGTTGTTGTTGTGTGCCGTCGAGTCGGTTCCAACCCATAGCGACCCTGTACAGGGTTTCCGAGGATGTAAATCCTTACGGGAGTAGAAAGCCTCATCTTTCTCCCGCGGAGCAGCTGGTAGTTTCGAACCGCTGACCTTTAGGTTCACAGCCCGATTCATAACCACTACGCTACCAGAGCTCCTTATACACACTCTTAATCTAAACTTCCTCTTGAAACCGTGTAAGCCAGTCACTTCATGCCTCCATTGCCCCCTCATTTTAGGTAGCTAATATCTAAGTTGCCTGTCTTTATCTACCCTGTGTGCAGAGGGTATAACATTGATACTTGATGTGAAGTCTCCTTTCCTCTCTGTTGGTTGGTATTTAGAGTTACTACCTCCATGTGCATAGGTCAAGTTCATCAAATTGTAGCAATTTACCCTCGTTTCTTTCATCAAAAATTGTTTTGTTCTTTTTTTTTTTTTTTTTTTTCTTCCTCTAATCGAATTTCGATGATCAAACCATCGAGGCTAGGTCAAATGAGTGCTGTCTGCAAATGTGGCTGTTCTTGTGCGTCTCCCTCCCTTTATATCAGCTGGATGCTTCAGTCTCAGCTCTAGCCCACTGTGGCTATGTCCTTTTGTTTTGGGGTTTTCCTGCTGAGCTTTCTTTGAAGATATATCTTCTGTTGCTCCAGTTGTTCCAGAAGGTCTGCTTGTCCTTTCTAGTTGGAATGTTCCATCTCAGAAGGTTCTGGATGGGGCTCAGGATTCCACCTAAGGTCCTATATACTGCAAAGGCTCTGCAAGAGACGTATTTCACTGAGCAAGTTCTAGTTTTTTCCCCTTTTAGTACAGGTATCTTTTCTTAAGCTTTTACAATAATGGGCTTATGCAATATTTGTCCTTTTGTGACTAACTAAATTCACTGAGCATAACGTCCTCAAGGTTCATCTTTGAATGATGATGCAAGCGGTGGCTTGCAGCTCCCGTGTTATTCTTCAAGGCAACATAATATTCCATTGTGTGTATATACTAAAGTTTGTTTATCCATTCTTCCACAGATGGGCACCTAAACTGTTTCCATCTTTTTGCTATTGTGAATAGTGCTGCTATGAACATTGGTGTGCATATATCTACTCATGTTATGGCTTGTATTTCTTGTTGATATATACCAAGTAGAGGACTTGCTGGATCATATGGTATTTCTATTTCCAAATTTCTGAGAAAGTGCCATACTGTTTTCCAGAGTGGTTGGACCATTTTACATTCCCACCAGCAATGCAGGAGGGTCCCAGTTTCTCCACATCCTTGCCAGCATTTATTATCCTCTGCATTTTTGAACTGTTATTGCTGGTGTGAGATGATATCTCATTGTTGTTTTGCTTTGCATCTCTCCAATGGCTAATAATCATGACCATTTCTTCATATGTTTGTTAGCTGCTGAATGTCTTCCTTGGTGAAGTGTCTATTCATGTCCTGTGCCCATTTTTTAATTGGGTTACTTGTTCTTTTTCTTGCTGAGGTGTTGTAGTTTCCTATAGATTTTAGAAATTAGTCCCTTGTCTAACTTAAATCATTTAAAAGTGGAAAGTAATTGACATTGTAAAAGTTACAGTCTTTTTTGTACCCATGAGTATACCCACCACACTACTGCTCTTGAGTCAATTCAATTCATAGCAATCTTATAGGCCAGGGTAGAACTGCTCCACAGGGTTTCCAAGACTATTAATATTTGGGGGGCAGACAGTTGCATCTTTCTCCCATGGAGTTGTTGGTGGGTTTGAACTGCTGACCTTGAAGTTTTCAATCCAATGCTTAACCCTTGGAAACACCTGGGCTTCTTCCAATGATTATAAAGTTTTTAAAATCTATGTAGCAATGGTGTGTTCAGACTTAATGGTAGAACTCACTCAGAAACCAGCTGGATTTTGTGCAAATCCTGATTATAATATCCAAAGCAGGAAAAAAAAAATTACATGACAAATTTTCCTAGTAGGTAACATAAAAAATAGGCTTGAACAACATTATTTGAAGTCTCTAGTTAAAATGGAATTCTAAGAGTAAAAGATATTGGCAGAATTTGTAATCCCAATGATTGGAGATTGTTGTTTAAGAAGTGCTTTTCATTTTCTAAAAGCCTATATATTTGGTGTATTTCTGAAAACTCCAGTTAAAAGCAAAAATATATGGCTCTGTCTCTACAATCGTATACAAGCTACATAGCTTTTATTTACTTTGCAAGGTGCTTCTGGATATTAGAGTTTATGTGTGCATAAAGTCTTGCACATTGCCTACAATGGGTAGGAACTCAATACATAATGGTTGTTGATGATAACACAATGACAATGGTAATTTTTATACTGGCTTTTTGTTTTACAAGTAAAGCATACACTGATAAAATATTCCTCAAGTAATAAAAAATACATAATGAGATGTCTCATTTCTACCTCAGTTCTCCTCCCCAAGGCAGTCATTGCTGACAGTTTCTTGTAAATCATTCCAGAAATTTTCTATGCTTATACAAACATACCTTATAAATATCTATATTCTTATTTGTCTAACTTTCTGCCAGTATTTTTCCTTCACACACATTTGCTACTGTTGTTAAATGCTGTGGAGTCAGTTCTGACCCATAACAACCCTGAATAGGGTTTCTGAGGAGTGGCTGGTGAGCTTGAATTGCCCACCTTGTGGTTCAAACCAACCTTGTAGTCTAGTGCATTAATCCACAGCACCACACCAGGTAGAACCACCTTTTCAAATATTCCATTGTGTGTATTTACTAAAGTTTGTTTTTTATATGTGAAATTTTATAGCCAGCCTTGGTAACTACCACTCTAGTGTTTCAAAAACAAACAACAAAGGTATACGATTCAGGAAAATATATAGCCATTCTATCTATGAAAGTCAGTGTTCTGATATCATACAAGTAAACAATGTATTAAAAGTGAAAAATAACATGAATTAATATAGGATATTACTGTTAAGGAGAGCTGGTGTGGCGTTGTAGGATAAGCACTGTACCACAAGGTCAGTTTGTACAAGGTCTGTGGTTCAAACTCACCAACCACTCTTTGGAAACCTTATACAGGATTGCTGAGTCAGAACTGACTGGATGGCACTTAACAACAACAATTACAACATTACTCTTAAAGAAGTCTGTCATATAGGAACTGATCCAAAATGAAAACAACAAAATGACTTCACATTTGGGTCATTAGGCTGTTTGCAACTAAAAATAATTTAGAAATATACACATTCAAGGTGACTCCATTTTAATAATAAACTTATCATGGGGATTTTTTAATGTGTCAGGCACTGTGTTCACACTTGACAAATTCTCATTCAATCCCTACAATAGCCATCTAAGATAAGTACTATTATCATTGCTATTTTATAGATGATGAAGTTTGGATCCTTTAGAGGAGAAAACGAGACTTAGAGAAGTCAACAAGCTACGCAAAGTCACATGGTTAATTAAGTTGAGTCCATGTAAGCATGACCCCATAGTCTATGCTTTTTCTCACTGTGTTCCTTGTCTCTGGGACAATGCCAAGAGATCATGCCACTACTTCAACAGAATTCATTGTAGGTCTCATGTATTTCATTGTTGTCACTAAAAGCATTTATTTAGTATATATTCATTCATATTCATGCAATATAAGGTGAGTTAAAGAGGTTTGACCTATACCCTCCCAAATTTTATCATGTAAGTTAAATGGCATTTTTATGTATAGAAACAGAAGGTATGCAGTCAAGTTAACCAGGTCGCTTGTGGTACAGTTTGCACTCAGTTGCCCACTGACAGGTTGGCAGTTCAAACCTACCCAACTGTACCTCAGAAGAAGTACTTGATGATTTGCTTCTGTTAAGAATACATTCAAGAAAACCTTAAAGAACTCAGTTCTACTTTGTAACATATAGGACTGCCTTGAGTAAGGTTCTGATGGCAGTGTGTTTGGGTTTTGCTAGTCAAGTGAGCAAACATAAAACCACACATATCAGTGTGCTAATAGCGACCCTAAAAGACAAGAAGAGTCAAAGTGCCCATAGGGTTCTGAAGCTGTGAGTCTTTTAAAAGAACAAACATTAACGTACAAATATTTTCTAAAGAGTTTCAAAGTTTAAATTTGTAATGTTAGCATTCAAGTTGGTCTATCTAAAATGGGAAATACTCACTAAGCTGGCTGAGTGCTATGGAGTTGATTCTGACTCATAGGGACCGTGTACCAGGTTCCCAAAGTTGTCCATCTTTATGGGAGCAGAAAGCCTCATCCATCTGCTACAGAACCGCTGGTAGTTTCAAACTGCTGATCGTGAGATTGGCAGTCTCTGACTCTTAACCACTATGCTACCAGAGGTCCTTAATCATTAAACTAACTATAGCCAAATAGTACATTAGAATTGAGTAGATAACTGCTTTAAAGGCAAGGAGAAACTAGAAACTACCCCTAAAATATTTGTTGGAGTCAAACTTTGAAATAAAGAATTCATTCTGACACATGTTAGAGTTTCTCAGTCCCCAAGGTCAGTTCCCTTAGGAAGTCATGTTATTAAAATCACCCGTGGAAATAATGGCAGTGGGTTTTGGGGTGAGTGGAAACAAAACAATAGTTAATTTCCCATTGTAAATAGTTCAGAGATAGATGATGAACAGAGTGGTACTTTCCCTAAAGGCATATTTGGAAAATATCAAGAATTTTTTTCTTTTTCATACATTGGATTCTTGCATATAGCCAATTTTTAGCCAAAATGATAAAAAAAAAACCTCGGGTCAATTTTTGTGTGTGTGTTTTTCAGATAAAATAAAAATGTTGTGGTTATAAATTATGACTATTGATAATAATTTATAATAATGTTTAAAAATCTCATTTTCATCACTTAAAATACTTTCCTTTATCACAAAAAGATAAAAATTTACATAATGATGTCAGTTGTAAAGATGTGAAAGTATGGCTAAATGATATGCTTTTCATTGGGAAATGGACCTTGTTGTTGTTACTATTAAGTACTATAAAGTCGGTTCTGATTCATAGCGACCCTATATAGGGTTTCCAAGGAGCAATTGGTGAGTGTGAACCACTGACCTTGCTCAAACTAACCTTATGGTGAGTGCTTTTCCTAATGCCCATGCCAGGATTCATCTCATTGGTTTTAGAACAATGCAGTGACGGAGTACAAGTGACATGCTCCTAAGACTGGTCATATTTTGATAATTGTTGAAGATAAATGATGGGTATACAGAGTCTATTATAGTTTTCTCTCTACATTTGTATATGTTTGAAGGTTTCAAATAATAAAATAGCATCATTTTTGAAGTTTAAAATAATGGGAGGTGGATCACATAGCATAAGTATTTATGAAACTGTTTCTCAGTAATGACCTCAGAATTCTTTATTTCTGATATTAAAGACTTAAACGTTGAAAACATGTATAAGTAGCAAACATTCTTTAGTTGGAATTTAAAGAATAATCATATTTGTTTTCTCAGCTTTGATGATACCTGGAGTCTGCAAAATCACAGTATCTGTTAAGTCAAATAATTTGATCTGTCATCATTTATTTTTCAATCTAGAAAAATCCATTAGGAATTTGCCTCTTAAACTGCTTGTGGTTGAAGCTTCATTAGTTTATCAGTGTTGGAGGAGGAAAAGTCTTTTTTATCAAATGGTCTTTCTATCATAGAAAAACAAGAACAAAACGCATTTTAGTTTACCTTCTCTGTATACTGAATGCACAGGTAAAACTCTGGGTAAATAAATAATCATTCCCTGTTGTTGTTGTTATGTGCCATCGAGTCGGTTCCGACCCATAGCGACCCTGTATAGGGTTTCCGAGGGTGTAAATCTTTACGGGAGTAGAAAGCCTCATCTTTCTCCCGCGGAGCAGCTGGTAGTTTCGAACCACTGACCTTAAGGTTCGCAGCCCGATTCGTAACCACTATGCTACCAGAGCTCCTTAAAGCTACCCAATTTAGAATGCATTTATGGAAAGTTACGGGTCATCATTTATGATAATAGAGTATGAACAAACAAATTAATTCAAAGTACAACAGAAAAAATTGGTTTCAGGCAGCAATCGTAAAATTTCCAGTCCTTGAGACTTTGTGTCATGAACATGCACCAAGCAGAAGTCTGCAACCACTGGTTTTAGCTTGCAGCCATCAAGTCGCTTCATTCCCCAACTACATCAGGTTTAGTACTTTGAGGGAAGTGGAATTTATAATTGCTGTTGTGACTTAAAAGGAGGAGATTATTATAGGAAGATACCAAGTTTATCTTTGCCAAGTCAAAAGAGGAAGATAACAAACAGAGAAATTATTTTGTCTTAGAATGGACTACTTTAAGATAAGATTTTTCAAAAAAACCATTGGATTTGTTCGTGTTGGCAGCATCCAAGAAATGCTAAGCAACTTGCTGGAGGGCAGACCCTGGATTAAATACATAACCAAACTAGGTCTTAGCCTATATGTTGTTGTGGTTAAGTGCAGTCAAGTTAGTTCCTACTCATAGCGATCCTGTATAGGGTTTCCAAGGAGTGGGTGGTGGGTTTGAACTGATGACCTTGAGGTTCAAACAGACATTGTGGTCCAGTACTTATCCTGTAGCACCACACCAGGACTCCAGCATGAGACTAAGCATTGGAAATGGAGCCTATATCGATAAATTTCTTATCAGACCTTTACAATCAACAAAAGAAACATGTACTTGAGGGCCTTCTCCCTATGGCATAGATATATTTTTAAAATTTAAACTCTAGCTGATGGAAGGGAAGACTTAGGTATTCTTAAATTGATTCTATTTTTGAATAATTGAGAAAACTGATTGCTTTACTAATTTCCATATATGATGGTTTTCTCTGCCATGCCCTTGTGGAATATTCTTTTATCATTATGCTGTGATGTCTTAATGATAAATTGAAGAACTCTTCAACTGTGACCAGAGAGGGCATTCATCAGGAAGAGATGTTCATTTAAGGGGAAATTTTAAGCATCTTATTCATGCTTTAGATTCCTTTGTAAAATGCTTATTACCGTCATTGGTACTCTCATTAATCCAAATCTGAGGATCATTCAGTCACCATCAGAGTTCATCGGGGAGCAGAGCAATTTCCTGACCAAATCCTCAAGCTCAGGTCTAATCATAAAACATGAGATCTATTCTCAAGACTGTCTTTAAAAAGGCAAATGTCTCATGGGCTTCTCAATTAATCTGGAAAAGGAAATCATCTTCTCCCTTAATAAGTTGCTGCTGATGGCCTGGCCATGGAATCCTGATGAACTAGAATACTGATATTTAAAAATAAATAAATAAATAAAGTTTTCCTCAAATCAAGTCAAATAAATGAATCTCCTAAGTAATCTCTTCCACCTTCATGGTCATGTTAACAGATTCCTCAATGACCTATCCTGATTACAAATTTAGTTATAGAAAATGAAAAGTACATTTGACCCATTACATTCAGAGTAAAATAGAATTTTTAAGTGAGTGTAAAAGGACCCCAAGTGTTTTATCCTTCTGAAATTGGATGTATTATACAGACCTGTATCATCTAGTGTGGTAGTTCCTAACCATATCTGGAGATAGACAGCGTGAAACTTGGCTAACCCGAATTGGGATTTACTTTCAGTGTAAAGAAGGAGTCTCATGACACAGTGGTTTAAACTCTGGGTTATTAACCTCAAGCTCAGTGGATCAAACCCCAGAATTTCTCCATGGGAGAAAGAGGGCTGTCTGCTCCCATAAAGACTCATAGTCTCAGAAACCCTAGGAGCAGCTCCATTCTATCCTATAGGGTTGCTTGAGTTGGTATCAGTAGGTGAGTGGGTCAGTATAAAGCGCACAGCAGATTTTGAAGACTCACCCTGGGGAAAAGATATTGTTATTACGATCATTATAATGAATCAAATATATGATTTGTTGAATGTAAAACTGATGATCTACCTTGTAAACTTTCACTCAATTCACAATAAAATCTTAAAAAAAAAGAAGAACAAGATATCATTAATACCCTCATATTGTAAAACATATCACTAATATTCTTATATTGACTATAATGCTGATATGATAACACTGTTATTGTTTTTAAGCGCCGTCAAGTCAGTTTCGACACATAACAACCCCGTGTAGGGTTTCTGAGGAGCAACTAGTGAGTTTGAACTGTTGACCTTGTGGTAAGCAGTCCAGTGCCTATCCTATAATA
>NW_006408522.1:26350903-26356416 GCF_000296735.1 Chrysochloris asiatica | reverse complement strand
ATATATATGTAGTTTTTATATGTATAATTAAGACAAACTTTGCCTATTTCTTTTTATTTTAATGTAAAGTTACTTAAAAAATTTGAATGATGTGTGGTTTTTATTTGTGACTTGACTATTTCTGCTGGATAGTGTTGGTATAAATCACCACTTTCTGCCTTGCCAGAGCATCCTCAATTTCTTTGGACTTTGTTTATCTATAGCTCACATTATTATAAATATATGAAATCAGTGTACAATTGTCTATGCAAATGTCATTGTCTAACATTAAATAAAGAGCCCTAGAAGTGCAGAGGGTAAGCATTAGGTTGCTGACAAAAGGTCAGCACTTTGACCTATCAGTCACTCTACAGCCTGCTTCTGAAAAATTTGCAGACTTGGAAACTCTAACTACTTTGTCCTACAGCATCACTATGAGTTGAAATCTCTATGCCAGTGGCTTTGGTTTGGTTTTAAGATTAACAGATTCCTCAGGTAATTAGAAACCTCCATTTTAGCTATTAGCTTCTATCTTCGCTTTCACTTATTTTTTCCCAATGCCATTTTTTTCCTGTGGTGGCACAGAGGTAACAATGAGGACAGGCGTGCCCCAAAGGGAAAGTATGGAAAAGGAGACAAACATGGATAAGAAATTAGGTCATCTGTTCCTAAATGACAATGATTTGGTTCCCTTCCAATTCACTTTGTGGATTCAACAGCTGTACATTGCAGGCTCTAGGTGGGCATTGGGAGTCCCGGTGTGACGCTGTGGGTTAAAGTGCTGGACGGCAAAGCCGGTTTGAACTACAAGGTTGGTGGTTCAAGCTCATCAGCTGCTCCTCAGAAACCCTATACAGGGTTGCTATGGGTTGGAACCAACTCAATGGCACTTAACAATAACAACAGGTTGGCATTGAGAAGGGATAATCTGTGCCATTGTCTTAATCCAATTCATTTGTCACACAGTAACTCGTTTCTCATTGTACTATATTAGCTATCATGACACATTAGTATAAACAAAGGATTATAGGAGAAAAAAATTGGAGAAGAATCCTTATTTACATAGAAAAGGAAAAGAACATTCTGGAAGATGACTTTAATTCCAAATCAGAGTCATTTGAATTAGTTCAAACATGGTCAGCTTCAGTGGGTGGGTATGCTAATGGTACACCAAAGAGGTAAGAACCCTTGCTTATAACAAAGATAATGGTAAAGAATGTCAGTCATCAAACAAAACAAAGCAAAACAAAAAGCTACATATTATAAATATTGAAAAGTTACTTCACACAAAACCTATTTTGTTGTTGTTGTTGTTAGGTGCCATCAAGTCAGTTCTGACTCATAGGGACCCTCTGCACAACAGAACAAAACACTGCCCCATTCTGTACCGTCTTCACAATTGTTGTTTGAATCCACTGTTTCAACCATTCTGACAATCCATCTCATTGGAGGTTTATCTCTTTTTCACTGACCTTCTACATTAACAAACATAATGTTTTGTTCAAGAACTTGCCCCTCCTGCTAACATGTCCAAAGTAGAGTGAGGTGAAGTTTTGCCATCCTTGCTTCTAAGGAGAATTCTGGGTGCACTTCTTCAAGACAGATTTGGTTTTTATTCTGGCAGTCAGTCCATGGTATTTTCAATATTCTTCACTAACACCTCAATTTGAATGCATCTATTCTTCTCCAGTCTTTCTTATTCACTGTCCAACTTTCACATGCATAGCAGGCAGTTGAAAATATGAAGGCTTGGGTTGAGTCCTGGTGTGGCATTGTAGGATAAGCACTGGACTACTAACCATAAGACTGGAGGTTCAAACCCACTAGTCACTCCTCAGAAACCCTATACAGGGTCAATACGAGCAGGACCCAACTAGATAGCACTTATCAGCAACAAAAGAAAGGCTTTGGGCCAGTTTTACCTTAATCTTCAAAGCGGCATCTTTGTTCTGGAACACTTTAGAGAGGTTTTTACAGCAGAGTTTCCCAATTCAGTCATTTAATTACTTGACTGCTGCATTCATGAACATTGATTGTGAATTCAAGTAACATGAAATCTTTGACAAATTCAATTTTTTCTCCATTTATTATGATGTTATCTATTGATCCAGTTGCTAATTTTTTTTTTCTTTATGTTGAGTTGTAATCCATAATGAAGGCTGTAGTCTTTGATTGTCATCAACAAGTGCTTCAAGTCCTCTTAGCTTTCAGCAAGCAAGGTTGTGTCATCTGCACATTGCAGGTTGTTAATGAGCCTTCCTCTAATCCTCAAGGCATGTTCTCCATATTGTCAATTTCTTGGATTATTTGCTCAGCATACAGATTGAACAAGTATGGTGAATGAATAAAACCCTGGTGTACACCTTTCCTGAATTTAAAACAGTCAGTATTCGCTTGTTCTGCTCAAACATCTGTGTCTTAGTCTATGTAGGGTTCCACATGAGTACAACTAAATTTTCTGGAATTTCCATTCTTCCCAATGTTATCCATAGTTTGTTATGTTCCTCACAGTTTAATGACTTTGCACTATCAATAAAACACACAAGTAAACTTCTTTCTGACATACTCTGCTTCCAGCCAAGGTCCATTGTCATCAGCAATGATAACCCTCATTCCATGTCCTCTTCTGAATCTGGCTTGAATTTTTGGCAGCTCCCTGTTGATAATACTGTTGCAACCATTTAAAAATTATCTTCAGCAAAATTTTGCTTGCTTGTGATATTAATTTTGTTGATCGATAATTTCCACATTCTGTTGGGTCACCTTTTTTGAAATGGACATAAATATAGATCTCTTCAGTCTGTTGGCAATGTTAACTAGCTCCTGAATTTCTTGGCATAGGTGAATGAGTGCTTCCAGCACTGAAAGATTTCAATTTGTAGTCCATCGATTTCTGGAGCTTATTTTCTCCAATGCCTTCAGTGCAACTTGGACTTCTTCCTTCAGTACCATCGGTTCTTGATCATATGTTACCTCCTGAAATGACTGAATGTTGACCAGTTCCTTTTGGTACTGTGCCTATGTATACTCCTTCCATCTACCTTTGATACTTTCTGCATAGTTCACTCTTATGTCCATAGAATCCTTCAACATTCCAAGTCAAGGTTTGAATTTTTTCTTTTCAGATCTTTCAGCTTGAGAAATGCTGAGCATGCCTTTTTTTTTTTTCCCTTTTGATTTTCTAACTCCAGGTCTTTGCATATTTCAGTGCAATTTCATTTTATTGTTGCTGGTAAGTGCCATTGAGTCTGTTACAACTCATAGCAACCCTGTGTAGGGTTTCTGAGGAGCAGCTGGTGTGTCTGAAACACCAAATTTATGGTTAGCAGTCCAGTGCTTGTCCTATACCACTATACCAGGACTGGAAAAATACACTTATCCAAGACTTCTTAGCAAGCAGTGTCAAAAATATTGCTCTAGGTTCAAGGCAGTTTAAATCAGTTAAATAAGAAATTTATTCTATAATAATGGAAATTAATGTTGCATCTAAGAAACCTCTCCAAAGGTTTTTAAACCGTTACTGAAAAAGCTTGCCTTTAAGAAGTTCAGGGGGATGCAGTTCACCCAATAAGGAGCCAGGTAGGTAACAGATAGGTATAAGTAGGTGTTTCTGAAATTATACAAAGTTGTATCTAGAAGATAAGAGAGCTGTTCTTGACTTGAGAAAGCTGGAGATGTTTCTTTCCCCCATTGAACTCACACTATCTTACTAAGAAGAAAAAGTTAGTAGGATATTAGTTTACAGAAAAAAGATTACATAGATGTCTGTTTAGTGCTGTTAAGTCAGTTCCAACCCTGTATAGGGTTGCCGAGGAGGGGCTAGTGAGCTTGAAACGCCAACCTTGCACTTCAAAGGACTTTGCAGACCAGTGCATTAATCCACAGCACCACACCAGGACTCCTTTATTGCCTACCTCTTATTTCTACTTAGTCTTTCTAGTAGTTAGTTGTGAAAGTTTAATCTGATGACTACACAATACTCTCAGGAGGTGCAAAACGGTCAATACAGCAGTCAGAGGAGCTGCCAAAGAAAGGACTGGCCATCTGCTTCTGAAAGATCACAGTTATGAAAACTCTATGGAGTGCAGTTCTACTGTGAAACACATGAGGTTACATGAGTTCAAACAACTGGGGATGGATGTATACAGTACTGGCACATTGAACAATTTTCAGGCCCAGCCATATCAAATCTGTAAGAAACCTTCGTAGAAGAACAGCATTCTTAGAGGCATCCAATACCTTTAAACTTTTTCAGAATTCTTTAAAACATTTTAGAAAATACTTCTATGTGTTCTTTCATCGAATCCTCTTAAAGATCTGAGGTGAGTAATGAAATCCCATCAGCACTATTTTTGATTAATAAAATAAGGCATATTACAAAAAACATGAGAGGTTAACAGAGGGGCCAGCTACTGTGCATTAAGGAGAAAGGTTAAATTTCTGAGGCTCCTAGCATGTTGTTCATTTTGCTATGCTTTCTTCCCTTCCTAGTATCTCTTTCTCTGTCTTTTGTTCTTTTTGTGTTTCAAATTTTTCTAAATTTGGTCATTTCTACTTCAGGAAACATACTCTCGCTAGTGGAAAAACTACCCAGGTTGTCTGTGTTCTGGATTCAGATTCCTTCTACCATTCACTGTACTCTTAAAACAAAAAGCCAAATGCCATAGAATTGACTTCAACTCATGCATACCCACATGTGTCAGAGTAGAACTGTGCTCCATGAGATTTTCAATGACTGATTTATTGGAAGTTGATCACCCAGCCGTTTTTCCAAGGTGCCTCTAGGTGGACTCGAACCTCCAATCTTTTAATTTTCATCAAGTGTTTTAATAGTTTGTACCACTCCAGGGTGTGGTGCTGTGGGTCAATGCGCCAGACTGCAAAGCCGTTTGAACTGCAAGATCGGCAGTTCAAGCTCACCAGCTGCTCCTCGGAAACCCTATACAGAGTCACGATGGGTCAAAATCAACTCGACGGCACTTAACAACAACACTACCACTCCAGTCTTAACCCCGATGGATTCCCTATAGGACAGAGTAGAACTGCTTCATCGGGTTTCCAAGGCTATAAATCTTTACAGAAACAGACAGACCCATCATTCTTCCACAGAGCGGCTGGTGGATTTCAACCACTGACCTTTCAATGAACAGTCCAACACTTAACCTCCAGCCCTGGGCTCCCCCTGCAGTCTTACAAACCAACCCACTGCCGTTGATTCCATTCCGACTCCTAGAGACCAAGAGTGTAACTCTTCATGGGAGCAGGCAGCCTCACAACTTTCTCCCACAGAGCAACTGGTGGGTTTGAACCACCGACCTTGTGGTTAGCAGTCTAATGCCTAGCCTGCTACGCCACCAGAAAGTCCTCTTGTTGTTATTGAGTACGGTTGTAGCGACCCTGTATAGGGTTTCAGAGGAGTGGCTGGTGAGCCTGAACCGCCAACTTTGCTGTCCAAGTCAACCTTGCAGTCCAGCACATTAGCCCGCAGCGCGGTAAGTACTATAAAATCAATTAACGACTTGTGAGGGATCCCC
>NW_006408522.1:26323394-26350803 GCF_000296735.1 Chrysochloris asiatica | reverse complement strand
CCCCCCCCATAGGGTTTCCGAGGAGCAGCTGGTGGGAACCGTCGACTTTGAAGTTCAAACCAACCTTGCTATCCAGTACTTTATCCTACATCTCCACACCAGGTAGTCTTTGCTGTTGTTAAATGCTGTCAAGTCGGTTACGACTCATAGTAACCCAGACTAGGGTTTCCGAGGAGCTACTGGTAAGCTTGAACATCTGAACTTGCAGTTCAAAACTACCTTGCAGTCCAGCGCATTAATTACAGGGCCACATCAGGACTCTACCATACTTAGTGGTGTAAACTCATTCATGAAGCTACCAGTCTCAAGACCAAAATTATTTTTTCACTAAATATATTCTTACTTCCTGGTGTGGTATGCTGTGGGATACGTGCTGGACTCCCAACCAGCAGCCACTCCTCAGAAACCCTATACAGGGTCGCTATAAGTCAGAACCGACTCGACAGCACTTAACAACAACGCAACTAGAATATGTTTCCCTTTTCTTTCTTCTAAATTTCTATGCTAGTTGTGTTGCTTTGCCTGTGAAATCATTTGTTTGTTGACCAACACTATGTTTTACTATCTGTAAAAAAATGCAGAATGTGGCCGTGGCTCCTGGGTCAGCTGACAGGGTTGCTAATGGAGAAGGGATGCCTGGAGAAGAGCAAACTGAAAACAAGGAAGACGATGATAAGGGCGGTGCTGTGAAGTTTGGATGGGTGAAAGGTGTGCTGGTGAGAAAGCTCCTATGTTTACAAAGATCAGTACTCTATTGGGCTCAGTGATCTTCTAGTGGGCTGTTTAAACAGGGCCTGTACACCATAGAGTTACAAAGTCGCCTGGGGTTTGCCCCAATATCACTTTGCCACTTTAATCTACAGGTAAGATGCATGCTAAATATCTGGGGTGTCATGCTGTTCATCCGCCTCTCTTGGATTGTTGGAGAAGCTGGAATCGGTAAGTGTTTTTCCCCTTCTAAATAATTTCCCATGTAAATTATAGACTCAGCTGAATGTGAGATGAGAGGCATGGAGGTAATTTATACCTGGGCTCTTTTTACTTGGTCTCTTTGACAATATTTGTCAGAGGGAAAAGGTAAAAAATTAACTCCTGTAAGACTGAAATTTTCCAGTTTGTCAACCAGGTGAATGCTCACGTTAATTATTTCAGCTTTGGAGAGTTTAAGTGTAACATTTTTAGATAACAGTACTCATATTTTGGGACACATTGACATTTATCCCTCATTTATCACAAAGCTATTTCCCTTGTGGGTATTGCCAAAAATTACTTAAAGAAAATTACTTGTAGTGAAAATGTGCTCTAATAAAAATGGCGAATTATTGAATGTTTTCCAAAGAACATAATTTTGTTACTTTCAGGTACCAGCAGTAAAGAAAATGAAGGTTAATTTTAAAGTATTGCCAGATACTTATATAAATTTTAAAATAATAGATTAAACAACTAATGCTAATTTTAAAAGCAGGAAATAGAAAATGTTGAAACTCTTGCATCATTATTTAATATTTTCAATACTGTGCCTTATTTAAAGTATTATTTCTCAATACAAGCCTTTTTAAAAATTAGGATACATTAGTAAACTTTATAAACAAATGTATTTTAATTTTATCAACGATTCTTATTTAATATGATAAAGATTACTGATGTTTCATGTTATATCTGTGCATGTGTCTTAGAAAATGCATGCAAGATTCAGATTTGGGGGAAGTCTTTTAAATCATTAGTATCAAGAATATTGATGTTCAGATGTGTTTTCAGTCACTGTTAAGTGCGGTCCAGTCAGTTCTGGCTCATAGGTTTCCAAGGAGGAGCTGATGGGTTTGAACCACTAACCTTGCTATTAGCAGTCCAGTGTTTATCCTACAGAGCTGCACCAGGACCCTTTCAGATGCTACTCTGGAATATATCTCAATTCACATTTAAGAGGTGTTTGGTCATAATTAAGACACTGAGGTGTCACTGTAGTATAGAAACACTACTCTGCGGACTGTAAGGCCAGCACTTCAAACCCACTAGTTACTCTGGGGGAGAAATAAGAGGCTTTTTGCTCCAAAAAAGATTTACAGCCTTAGAAATCCTTAGAGGGTTGCTGTGAGTCTCGACTCAGTGGCCATGGGTTTGGTTGGTCATAATTTATTGCCTGTGCTCCTCAAAACACATTATTCAGAGTCCTGAGAAGACTTAAGAGAGAAAGGGGTAAATTGTAAATGGAAAAACTGGAACCCATTCCCATCATATTTTTCCCATGTTTCGTGTTTGGTGACTGCTGTGTTCCTGACAAAGGGTGGCTTGCCGATTTTATGATGCATATCAAATGAATGCTTACAGCCGCAGGGTCCAAGATAAGTGTATGCTGTTCCATGGAAAATCTGCATCTTAATATTGCCAAGGTTTTGCTCCAGGGTTTCACGCAAAATTAGTTTTTTAAGGGCAGTTTAGTAACTTATTGAGATCATCAAGAGACATTACTTTGTTTGGAGGTGTGAGAGTAGCTAAGGGCGAGAGTAATTCTTTTTAATGCAACTTATTTAACATCCATATGTTTGGGCATAATCTGAACTTTAATCAGATCTTACATTATACTTTTCACAGTCAACCTAGTTTCATACTTACTGCAAAATAATAAAATATGTAGAAGCTTATACTCTATAACCTGTTTATTACTTTTGCAGGTGTTAGTGCTGTGTTATTAGGACCTTTTACTTACGTAGTCAACCATGAAGAAAGTAGTGGCCTACCTTTAAGAATGTCCAGTGATTTTTCTTTTGAATGGAAACTTAAAACAAAATTCTTCTTTTTAATCTTCACAAGGGAGGTTTTCGTGAGTAGTAGAAACTTACTATCACCCCTTCCTCCATTTACCTGGCTGTGCTTGAGCCTGATGCTGAATGGTTAACTGAGTCACCATCTGGGTCCCATTAGGTTCCCTCTATTGAGAAAGGAAAGAAACAGATACAAATATTTTTGTCTTGCTTTTGAGGTAGTCTGGGGAAGAAACCCAAATATATTTTCCAACCTCAATCCTGGGAATAATGCTAGAAGGAAGCTGGGGCCAGGAGTAACAGTAGCTACAGACTAGGGTAGCTATTTGGGGAACATGAGATTAGGCTGCTTGGTTCCCAAAACAAATGGTAGAACGAGCTTATCATGAAGTCGCCTAATTGTCCTTCTCTGTGTGTGTGACCTTGCAGCTGGGCAAGATGGTTTCCAATAAACTTAACCTTCAGGTAGGGAAGAAGGATGTGAAAAATACAGAAAGCGTTATGACCTAAAGCAAGTCGTTTGTTTAGGCTCCATGAGTTTCACATTCTTGTATAAAAATGTAGGGAGTAGAATTCATTCTTTCCCTATCAAATTCTCTGAAGATAAAGGAAAAGGACCTTGCTGAGCAGGCAGGCACAATTTGAGTTCGATCCAGGGGAGTTCTGTAGTCTTCAGACTATGGTGTGCATAAGAATGACCTGGGGCTTTATGGTAGAAAACTGTAGAATCCTGGGATCCAGTCTTAGAGATTTGAATTCTGGAGGACACCTCACTTTAAGTAATCACCCCAGGCATTTCCTGAGAAACTAATGAACCAAATGGTTGCTAAGCTGCCTCTTAACCCTAAACTTCTATGAAGATTGCAAGAGAGAAGCAAACTCCTTGCTGCTTAGAAAACTTTGTTCCAGCATTTCAAATGGAGTCCTGGTGTGATGCCAAAGGCTAAGCACTCAACCGCAAAGTCTGTTTGAACTGCAAGGTCAGTGGTTCAAATTCATCATCCGCTCCTGGAAAACCCTGTACAAGGTCATGTTGGAAACAACATGATGGCGATTAACAACAACAACAACACAGAAATGCATATGATACAAAAGAATAAACTAAAAGTTGTTGAGAAAAGAGACAAAGGGAAGGTAAGAATAGGGAAATAATATAACAGCTTTCCTGCTCTGAGATGTAAACTGCTAGAGGTTAGCTAAACCTTTGACAAGAAAGGTTCCTCAGAACAAAGCCAAGAACAAAATAGTGTGCGGATGCTGAAGAAAGATCACCTTTGGTGGCACAAGGGTATACCCACCTCAGTATTCCTTCATAAGATACAAGGAATGCCGCGAGACTGTGTCTTCCAGCACGTAGCTCTTCGGAGTCTAGAAAGGCACCCCACCCCCCCCAGACTGAAACTCAAAGGGAGCACATGAGCAGGCATGTAAGCTTGCTGATGACCACAGTGGACTACTGGTGAGTGGAAGAGTGGGAAAGGCAGCAGTGAAGACCTGGGGACACCTGAGCTTATGAACAAGGACATAGCCACAGAGGTCTAGAGCTGAGAATGCAGCATCCAGCTGATACGGATAGGGATGGGCAACTTAGACATTGGCTACCTAAAATGAGGGGGCGATAAAGGCATGAAGTGACTAGCTTACACGGTTTTAAGGGGGAGCTTAGTTTAATAGTGTATGGGGAAAGAAAGAGTCCCCACTGAATAGTTTTCATCTTGTCTAGGCTGGTCTGTTTAAAAGAGATGGGGATAAGATTCTTATGATTCAATAATGAGTAACTGTTATCCTGACTAATTGCCACTCTCACAGTTGTAATGGTAGAAGTTTTGTAACAAAAACAGGGGAGTGGTTAATCTTACAGTCCAGAAACAAAGGACCCTACGATGATCAAGGGAGAAGAGCACAAGTGGAAGGCAGGACCTTATCCAGAGAAGCAGCGACACCAGATATGGAGGCAGAGATGGGGACATGGAGAGAGGGTGTAGTGAGGACTCTAGATTCATGGGAAGAGAGGGACTGAGAGCTGGCGGCCAGGAGGCAAACTTGCAGAATGTGTCCTTTGGTGGTATAAATTATTATATATGCCTGAGTATTTAAAAAAAAAAAAGAAAGCTAAAATGAACAGAGAGAAACTTGTAACTGATGATACATGTTGTTGTTGTGAAGTGCCATCGAGTCATTTCTGACCCATAGCAACCCCGTATAGGGTTTCCGAGGAGCAGCTGGTGAGCTTGAACTGCCGACCTTGCAGTTCAAATGGCTTTGCAGTCTGGCGCTTAGCCCACAGCACCACAGATGGTACATAGAGGGGATTATAACCATTGTAATGAAACAAGGTGTATGATTTGTTGAATGTAAAACTGATGATCTGCCCCGAAAACTTTTACTCAATCCACAATAAAAACCTTAAAAAAAAAAAAAAAAGAGTCTAGAGAAACAAAAGTAGTATGGTTCAAGTTTACAGTTGGTGCCCCGCAGTTAACCTCTTCCCCAGTGCACTCCTGCTAGAATCTTTGTATCCTTGGGAACAGTCTCAATCCTATTTCTGTCTGTACCTGCCTTAACTCCCCTTCTCTCAGGGCATGGCTAGAAAGATCATGGCCTCTCTTGACAGGTCACCCTTCTATAATTCTTAGCATAAAAAACTGCCAAGAGCAATTACTGAACATCTACTTCATATAAGGAGCTCTGGTAGCGTAGTGGTTACGAATCAGGCTGCTAACCTCAAGGTCGGCAGTTCGAAACTACCAGTGGTTCCGTGGGAGAAAGATGAGGCTTTCTGCTCCCGTAAAGATTTACAGCTTCAGAAACCCTGTGCAGGGTCACTATGAGTTGGAACCGACTCCATAGTACTCAACAACAACAACAACAAATTCATATAGGATCTGGGCAGTACAGTTAAGTGTCCGACTATTATTAGCCAAAAGGTTGGGGTTTGAATCCAGTCAGAGGCACCTTCAGAGACAGGCCAGATGATTGCTTTTAAAAGGTCATTGCTGTCGACTCGGTTCCAGTTTGTAGTGACCCTGTGTAAGCTTTCTGAGGAGAGGCTGGTGACTTTGAACTGTTGTGCAGGACTGCAAATTCGGTTTGAACCACAAAGTTGGTGGTTCACACTCACCAGCTGCTCCTCAGAAACCCTATGCAGGGTCACTACGGGTCAGTCACTATGGTCAACTCTACAGTTAACAACAACACCTTGTGGCAAACAGACCTTATGGTTGAGAAGCTTATCTTACAGCACCACACCAATACTCCTTAAAAGGTCGTTTTGTTGTTGCTAATCCCAGCGAGTCAGTTCTGACCCATAGCAACCCTGTATAGGCTTGCCAAGGAGCAGCTGGTGAGCTTGAACCAGTGACCTTGTGGTTCAAACTGACTTTTCAGTCCAGCGCATTAGCCCACAGCACCACAACAGGACCCTAAAAAGTCATAGCCTTGAGAAAAAAAAAAAACCTGTGGGGCAATTTCTACTCTGCAGACATTGAGTTGTCATGAATAGTGATAGCTCAGCGGAAACTAGCAACACCACTTTTATGTAGAGCAGTCTACCAAACAGGCCAAGGCCAAAGCATTCTGGGATGGAGCCATGATATGTTCAGTGGCTCTTCAGTCCTCTCCCTCTCCCTTGAGTGCTGCTCTGCCTTTGTTGAAGAGGGTGTCCTCCTGGCTGCTTATTTTCTGAAGCTGAATACAGTCTTGCCTTCTTCTGAATTCTAGACATTACAACTATGTCCCTTTTATGAAGGTCCTTAGCTGGCACAAAACGGAGACCTGGTGGTACAGTAGTTAAGCGCTTGACTGCTTACCCAAAAGAAAGGTCAACCATTGGAACCCACGAGCTTGCTCTGTGGGAGAAAGATGAAGCAGTCTGCTTCAGTGAAGATTTATACCCTTAGAAACACTATTGGGGTGGGGGGGGCGGGTTTCTACTCCATCTTAATAGGGTTGCAATGAATCCGAATAGACTTGACAGTCACAAGTTTCATAGCTAGTGTAAATAGGTATGGTCAAAGGTGATGACTCAAACCTACGCAGTGATACCGAAGAAGAAAGGCTTGATAATCGACTTCTATTGTTAAGTACCATGGAGTTGGTTCCGGATCATAGCAACCCTGCAGAGTGTGAGGAGCAGCTGCTGGGGTTGAACCACCAAACTTTCAGTTAGCAGTCCCACAGTGCTGCATGAGGGCCCCCCAAAAATCTTACAGAGCAGTTCTACTCTGTAACACTCGGGGACATTGTGAGTCGAAATTGACACAATGACAACTAACAACCTTTTGTTATAACTCTGAACTGTCAACTCCTGGAGAGCAGCTGTTGTAATTTCATTTGATCTTTCCTTGCACTTCTTATATTATGTCATACCCAACCAGATGCAGTGAAACCTGTGGGAGCTGGAACTTGATCAGACTGCCTTGGTTTTCCAGGTCTCATAAGTCTTCTGCTTTTGACGGTGTGTTCCTGGTGTGGGGCTGTAGGGTAAACATTGGACTGCTAACCACAAGGTTGGTGATTCAAACCCACCAGCCACGCTTTAGAAACCCTTTACAGGGTTGCTATGAGCCAGAACGGACTTGGCAGCACTTAACAACGACAACAACAATCTTACCAGGTTTCTATCTCTTGTTTTAATGGAAAATATTTGAGTCTTCCTACTTTGACAGTTTCCACTTTACACAGGCTCTTACTTACACAGATGTTACTGTATGTAGAGGAGTCCTGGTGTGGCGCTGTGGTTTAAAGCACTGGATCACAGGGTTGGTTTGAACCACAAGGTCGGTGGTTCAAACTTATCAGCCGTTCCTTGGAAACTCTATACAAGGTGGCTATGGGTCAGAACTGACTCTAAAGCACTTAACAGCAACAACACCAACTGTGTATTGAATGTTTTTAATAGATAATAGTCATTTTGAGAAAGAACTCTGGTGGTATATTGGTTAAGCACTCAGCTGCTAACTAAAAGGTTGGTGGTTCAAACCCACCAGCTACTCCATGGGAGAAAGATGTAGCAATCTGTTTGCATAAAAGCTTACAGCCTTGAAAACCTTATGGGGCAATTCTCCTCTGTCACAAACGGTTGCTATGAGTTGAAATCAATCCGGCAGCATTTTTTAAAAGCTATTTGGGCATTTGTAGATTACCGTGTTCTATGCACTATGCTAGCCACTGAACACTTGCATTCTTTCTATTTCTGTTGCCATTTTTGGCTCGGAATATAAGCAATTTATCAGAGGTCACACAGCCAATAAACTGCGGAGTCTAGTGTAACTCAGTTTGATTCTTTCCACTTTACCCATCTGCCAGATGAAGAGTTTGCTAGATTGTATGTAATTTTTCACCCCTATGCAATCAAATGTGCATAAAAAGATAGTTACCTGGAAGGCTGAACATTTCATTTATAATTATATTAGCAGTGTGGAATTGTATAGACTAGTTATTAGGTTTATAGCTATCTCAAACTTCATAAAAATGAGGTTCGTATTAAATCTTGACCAGCCAAGGTTGTTCTGTTGTGTACAACTTAGCACTGCATAGCTCAGTCTCTAGAGTGTGTTGCATCCTGCTACTACTGTCAGACAGGAAACTAAAACTAAGCACTTGCTCTGGAGTGATTTCCAGACTAACCTGCTACACTCAAATGTGGTTCTATGGTGATGCTTTATGTAAAGGACCTAATGGATTGTTGCACCATTTAATTGCCTTTATTTTTCCTCTCTCCACTGAGGTCTTGGTGTGATTATCATTGGCTTAGCTGTGACAGTGACTGCTATCACTGGTTTATCCACCTCTGCTATTGCCACAAATGGATATGTCAGAGGAGGTAATTAAACTTGTGACCTGCACAATTATTTGTACGGTAAAGGCAACACAAGCTCAAATAGTTCACCACTGACCTTTCTGGAGTGTTTCAAAGGTAATCTGAGTTAGTTCCAGTTGTTTTTTTGTGTGTGTGTCTTTTCCAGGCAAAGAGAGATGCAAGAAAAACGGGGAAGAATTTAACCTTTGTCAGACTCCTAATTTTCTCATTCAGGTTCCTCTAGAGTACAAGAGAAGGTCAAATGCCATGTTTTCTCTTTTCAAAGCCAGGGTAGTGTCTCTCCCAGGACACCAGCATCAGTCAACTTTTCCTTTCCAGAGCTGCAGTTTAGGTTGTGTTTCCATTGTGAAATCGTCCTTCATCATTATGAGTTCTCGGACTTGATCTCTATGTCAGGCATGCCAGTTTCTCCTTAGCCCAAAGGAGCCCCATTGGGAGCCAAGGATTGGATGTGGAAACAAAAATGAAAGTTAGTGTACTTTGCAGCAATAGAGAATACAAGGAAGAGTAGTAAAATATAACCTCTTCTGTCTTTCATTGCTAACAGGTCTTGGAGTTCTCATAATTCTTCTTTCCACCATGGTAACTTCTATTACTGGGTTGTCAACTTCTGCAATAGCAACTAACGGGTTTGTTCGTGGAGGTAAAATCTCTAAGATATCTCATGCCCTCATCATTTGCTACGGGTAGGCAAAAACTTTTTATAAACTTCTCTTTGACGGGAACAAGGAAGTAGCCTGACGTTCTTGAAGGCTGTCTAACTATTTGGATGAAGTGAGTATAGTTCAGTCCCACTGCAGTCAGCACTGGTTGTTTCTAACAAACTTCTCTGGTGGATTTCAGGTCACGATTTCCTGGTGCTGGAATTCCTTGGGTTAGTATTGTATTTTTAAACCTACTCTGCACACCTCTGGCTGGTGTTCCTTTGGAAATGATTCCAGGACAATCACTTCAGTTTTAAAGTTTAGTACATTTCAGGTGTGTCCTAGACTGTCATGGAATGGAGATGTTTAGAACATTACAGGTCCTTCCTGAGGAGGCTGATCCTTCCATGACGAGATTTGGACTGACGTCTCTTCAAGTACTGGCAACTTCTCTCAGTACTGGAGCCAAATGCTTTTCTTGGGGGGTTTTGCAGGTCTCGGAGTCATCATCATTGGCCTGAGTGTGGTAGTGACAACACTAACAGGTATTTCTATGTCTGCTATTTGCACAAATGGAGTAGTAAGAGGAGGTAAGTCCATTAACTTATTTATGATGGGAAGTTTTTGATTATGTAGCAATATCTAGAGTTGATTTTATATTGGAAGTGAAATCTGAATGCAGCTAATTAGTCCCCAAAGTCTCAAAAGAAAAGAAAAAAAAAAAGGAAATGCAAATTTAAATAGTAGGACCAAAGTCTTCTCCACTATAATTAAAAGATTCCCTAGAACTGACTTATTTGACCTATTTCTTGTGATTAAACATGTATATTAAGTGAAGGGTGGTGAACAGGTATCTAATAAGAAGGCATAGTGTATTTCAATAAAATATATAGTTTTCCCCTGCCTTGAATTGAGCTCTTCAGGCTTCCTTCTAATTCCCCTCAACATGTCTTCTCCAGTGGCCCACAGACAATCCCCACTCAGTAAACCACCCCTGTGCCTACCTTCCTCTTGGGGAGATTCACTCCACATCTCCCCCAAGGACCAACGATAGTCACCCAGGAATAGGCAGAAAATGAAATAGGTGAAACTTATAACTGTTCTAATTTCCTTTATTCCCCCCTCACTGCCTTTTTGAGCTACCGCTGTGCCTGTTAATGAGGTCCCCCTACTTGGGGACGTACACACAATCTGACCCACCTTGCATCTCCTGCCCCAATTCCTGTCTTGTCTCTCATTTTGAACAAGCCTAAATTACCGGCTAGCTAATCTGTATAAAAGGGATAATAGAGACCTTTCCTATCCAGATCATTTGTTAACATAGATTTATAGAGAGGATTTTATCCCTTAACTAAAAGGAGTTACTCTAGCAGAAGAAATTCCATTTTGGTAAAAGAACATTTCGGGATGGTTCTACGTACTGGGCAGGGGGCTTCAGAAAAATTGTGGGAAAAATGGAATGAAAAGATAATGGAAATATTTCCATAATTTTTTTAAGCCCTCTTTTCCTTGTCAACTCTGTCTAGCTCTAAAACTAGCTTAGTTTTAGGAGATCATTGATTTACTGGGACAATCAAGGAACCCTGGCAGTGCAGTGGTTACAAGCTTGGCTGTTAACCAAAAGGTCATCTGGTGATCGGTTCACATAAAGATTGTTGTTGCTGTTGTTAAGTACCATACAGTCAGTTCCAACTCATAACGACACTGTAGGGTTTCAAGGAGTGGCTGGTGAGTTTGAACAGCCAACCTTGTGATTCAAATAGCCCTGCGGTCCAGTGTTTATCCTACAGTGCCATAACCGTATGGGACAGTCTGCTCTGTCACATGGCATCACTATGAGTCAAGAGCATCTTGGTTGTACCTAACAACCTCAACAACTGTGATAATCAGGTCTCTGATTATTTTGTTATTCTTTTTCCTTCAGTAATTTGCTTTCCTTCTGAGCTAGTGCAGCCTGTTTCTTTTTCTCATGTGTATAGAAATATACAACCAGGAATAAGACAAAGGAGAAGCAACTGTCCCAAGTCTTCCCTGCTTTTCTTGCTACTTTCAACCTATGACACAATATGATTCTTAACAAGAATCATGCCTTCTTGTGCTAAAATTTTGGAAAGCCAAGACTTATTTGTAGAATAGATAAGGACACAGCATTATACAGATACACTGTTTTATATAGGAAACATATACCAGAAACATACCTCTGTTTTTCTTCCAGAATGGGAAAAAAGGAAGTCAGCACAGCAATGATAAACCACACCCACCTGATTTTCTGCCTAGATATGTCTGCTCTTATACATTTTGCATATAATTTTTTTTTCTTTAGTTGCATTGTTGACTTGAACTCTCAGATTATTACTTTGAAAAGACTGTTTTTATAAATGTGTTGTTTCTCATTTGTAGCATTTGTATACATTAAGTCTCAGGTTTGGATTTTATTAAGTCCGAATACTTCTATTGTAAATTATATATAGAACACAGGAAGGGCTAGGCAATTCATTAAGGTAACATGAGATTCCTAAAATTATTAGAAAGTTGTAATATTAATTATTGACATTGGAATTATTAATATTTCAAATGTTCTCAGAATTTCAATATCATTTGATGACCAAAACTAAACTCCTTAACAATTCTTCAGTGTAAAGCATGTTTATTTCTTCTTTCAGGTGGGGCCTACTATCTTATTTCCAGAAGCTTAGGGCCTGAGTTTGGTGGGTCTATCGGTTTGATCTTTGCTTTTGCCAATGCAGTGGCTGTTGCTATGTACGTGGTAGGATTTGCTGAGACAGTGGTGGATCTTCTTAAGGTAATTAAAAGCTTTTGTGTTTTTTTTTCAGTCAAGCGATATGATTCAGTTCAGCTTGCTTTTTCAGGACACTAGAGGATGTGCGTATGATAAGATGAGAGGAAATGGATTTATTTTAGAATTACACTAATATAGTAAAAGGAACATAGGACTTGGCATCAGAAAATTAGGATTGTGTCTGCCTTGGACATTTACCAGCTGACAGGGTTTGGACCAGGTGTGGTGCTGCGGGTTAATGTGTTGGACTGTAAGGTTGGTTTGAAACACAAGGTAGGCGGTTCAAGCTCACGAGCTGCTCCTTGGAAACCCTATACAGGGTCTCTATGAGTCAGAATCAACTTGACGGCACTTAACAACAACAACAATCTACCTATATGAGCCCTGGTTTCTGAGTCTACAGCAATTGTGATAATAATATCATTCTCTTTTTTAAATACAGAAACATGTTGCTATTGTTAAGTGCCGTCAAGTCAGTTTCAACTCATAGACACCCCCATATAGGTTTTCCGAAGCTATAAATCTTTGCATAAGCAGAAAGCCTCATCTCCCGAGGAGTGGCTGGTGGGCTTGAACTGTTAATCTTGTAATTTCCAGTCCAGTATTTATCCTACAGAGTCCAGTGCTCCCCATAGAAACATAGTACATATCAAATGAAATAATGTCCATGAAATATTTTTAAAATACAAAGCATCAGATAAATAGTAGGGATTATTTATTATCAACAGTAATGATATTGTCATGATTATAGTTTTCTAAAGAGAAAGAAAGGCCAAACATTAGAATAACTTACTACAGAAGACTAGGCATTTCCTAGTTTATATACACAGTCTAGAACGGTTATACCAAGTAGGTTTATTGACTGGTATATGAAATAATTTCTAGTTTTCCTATCATGGGAAGCAGTGACTCAATTCAATTAGCAAAAATACTTATATTTGAAAATTAGACAGTGTATTATGTAACTCAAGTGGTATACTATCTTCAAAAGATGCATCATTTTTTTTTGTGGTTTATTCTTTAATTGAAGAACACTTCTTTTCCAATATTTGTATATTGGAAGCCACTTACTTTTATTCCTCTAGGTTTACCCCTGACACACAAATATAGCAAGTCATTCTTCTGAAACAAACCATAGTATGTGTGTGTATACATACCTTTACTTAGTGTAACAATAGCTTCGAGATCTGTCACTGTAGTAAACACTGAAATTTCCAACCCCACCCTTGACTATCAAAGGTCTGTTATAAAAGAAAAAAGTAATAATAGCTTTCTTATCTTCTCAAGTTTACAATCATTTCTGTTTTCAGCTGTTCTATATGAAGTCCTGGTGTGGCACTGTAGGATAAGCACAGGGCTGCTAACAACAAGGTTGGCAGTTCAGACTCACCAGCTGCTTCTTGGAAACTCTATACAGGGTTGCTATGAGTCAGAACTGACTTGATGGCACTTAACAATATATGACTCTAGACATCAGTGCACACACACACACACACACACACACTATATATATATACGTAAATAGTAATCAAATGTTCACAATAGATTTATTCATAATAGCCAAAAATTGATAACTTAAGTGGCTATTAACTGTGCTATATCGATATAATATATAATACTAAATAATACAAAAGAAGAAGCTACTGTTAAATGAACCATTTGAAGAATCTCAAAAGCATCAGACAAAATGATTTAAAGATACACACAAAAGACTGAATACTTTAATACTCTACTTATATGATATCTTAGAAAACACAAAATTGTAGTAACAGAAAATGTATCAGTGGTTTCAAGAATCAGAGTGGAGAAGGCAAAGTCTTTACTGCAAAAAGGCAAAAAAAACTTAAAAAAACCTTTTTAAGGTAATAAAAATATTTTAAGCCATTGTTGTGGTAGTGTTGGTAGATGATGCACAGCTGTATACATATGGTATACATATTTTTAATAAATTAAATGCTAGGATAAAGGATAAAAACTGGACTGCAAATACATTTTTTAAATAAATGCTACAAGAAGATATACGTGGAAAAAAAAAAAGGCCCTAATCATTTTGGTGTGTTTTGTTCTATTCTGTTACCGCCCCCCACTTCCAGGAGAGTGATTCATTGATGGTGGATCCTACCAATGACATCCGGATAATAGGCTCCATCACAGTCGTGGTTCTTTTAGGAATTTCAGTAGCTGGAATGGAATGGGAAGCAAAGGTGAATTTCTCAGAATGATGTTATCAACAACAGCTGGTCAGGTCCTGAACAAATTACAGTGGAGAGAGAAAAATGGAAGGAACCCTATATTCAAAAAGAATTACAGTTATTACTTGCTATGGTTTAAGAAGTACTGTAATGTGAAGTGGATCACGAAGTCCTCGAAGCATGAGCTTCTGGGCAGTCATGACCCAGCACGTGTCACATGACCACACCTACAACACTTTGCTCTTCTCTGTGCAGTCATCGCAGTGACACAGCCACCAAGGTTGCTGCCACCTTCACACAAAGACCACTTACAGTCACAGCAATGGCCCATGCTGAAAACCCATCTTTCAGTCACACCCCTGCCACCCCTTTCAAACTGACTGTGGGTGCTGACACCCAAAAGAAATGGCAAGCATGTTAGGATGAAAGAAATAGAGACAACAACTGTTTATTATTCTCCTCATAAAACCCAGTATTTCAGGACAAATTTGAGAACATATAGGCCCTGGAGCTAGAGAATAATATCTAAGTTTAACTAGTTGTGGTAAAAAGGAGAGCAAGTTTTCTGCATGATGGGAACCATGGCTTTTGCCTCTTTTGTAACTTGGTACAGTGACGGGTGCAAGACACAGTGACTAGATCTCAAGTGGTCACCAGAAGCCAAAAAGTGACCAATGCCTTTCCCTATATAAGCCATAGGAAACATTGCTTGTTGTTGTTGTTAAGTGCCATCGAGTCGGTTCCGACCCATAGCGACCCTGTACAGGGTTTCCAAGGGTGTAAATCTTTACGGGAGTAGAAAGCCTCATCTTTCTCCCGCGGAGCGGCTGGTAGTTTCGAACCGCTGACCTTACGGTTCGCAGCCCAATTCGTAACCACTACGCTACCAGAGCTCATCTTTACCCCACTACACTCGGACCAGCCAGGAAACATTGCTACATGACATTTATTTATGGACTAGGTAGTCGAACTCAAACAAAAACAAAACTTGATGAAGTGTCTACCAATGTCCAGGCATTCCGCTCATCACTTGGTGTTCAGTTTTCATGAAAACAAACACAATCTCTGACCTTACGGAGCACATAGTCGAGTGGAAGATGAGTAATAAACAGGTACATAAACAAATGTAGATTGGTAAATTGTGATGTGCTATAAAATAAACAGGCCAGAGTATTGATAAAGAAATGATCAGGGGGAAGGGTTTGCTTAGTTTACTCTCTGGTTGTCATTGTTAAGTGCCTTCAAGTAGTTCTGACTTATAACAACCCTGTATTGGAGCTCTGGTAGAGTAGTGGTTACGAATTGGGCTGTGAACCTTAAGGTCAGCGGTTCGAAACTACCAGCCGCTCCGCGGGAGAAAGATGAGGCTTTCTACTCCTGTAAGGATTTACACCCTCGGAAACCCTGTTACAGGGTCGCTATGGGTCGGAACTGACTCAACGGCACTTAACAACAACAATTGGGTTTCCAAGGAGTGGCTGGTGAGCTTGAACCGCTGACCTTGAGATTCAAACTAACCTTGCAGTCTAGCGTATTAACCCACAGCACCACACACAGCACATAACAACAACAACCACACACCAGGAGTCCAGGGCAGCAGTATAGTTTGGTGGGACTAGAGTGTGGTATTTAAATTTGCCAAGGTGTAGTGGGACTTCCTGAATTTGACTCTGATTTATACCTATGTGACCTTAACCTCTCTGCCACTTAGTTTCCTTATCTTTCAAATGTGGATAATAATACTACTTCCTAGGGTTGGTGGTGGCATTTACTTGAAAGACTATAGGTAATATTTTAAATTAGAATCTATATTATAAGCCTTCACTGAGCCTTGTTGCAGTTAAATACCGTTGAGTAGGTTCCAATTCAGTGACCTTGTATAGTTTCTGAGCCTGTAAATTTTTGCAAGAGCAGAAAGCCGTATCTTTCTCTTAAAGAGCTGTTGGTGCATTCAAACCACCACCCTTGTAGTTAGCAGTTCAGTGTTTATCCATAGCTATTAATATTTAGATTAGCTCATAAAGAAAGGCCTCTCTGAGGACGTAACAGAGATGTCAAGAATACGGAAGGCAATAGTTGTGCAAAAAGCAGGGAGAAATGCATTTTAGACAAAAGGAACAGCACCATGGAGTGTCAAAGCAGTAAACATCTTGGCACGTTGCACATATTGAAGAAAGATCGCTAGCATGGTCAACACTGCAGACTTCTTGTGCTGGACACACACTAGCAGCCTAACATCACATGTACTGGGCACACCCTTGGAGTTCAGTGACTCATTCTGTGTTCTCATACCCCTTTCTTCAGTTGAAGGAAGAACCCATAGGTACTTTGCCCAAAAAAGAACTCGACTCTGTAAGTTTTAAAACTTTGGATTCCATTTACATTCCTGAGGTCCCTGTGGTAGTTGCCCACCCACTGCTTGAAATGTTCTTAAATGTCACTTGCTAGTACCTAAGCACATGCGCCCATTGAAAATGCAATATCTGCACCCACATAGAATGAGACTTATTAAAATGCCATCCTATATAGATATTCTTATTACCTACTTTGGATACCAGAATCTAAACTGGAATAATGAAAGGTTTTCTCAAGTAGACATGTATAATTTTTTATAATTAGATGACAATTTGATAAGTAAATCTAACCTGGCAACCTTTTATTTTGCTCTTGCAGGCTCAAGTGATTCTTCTAATCATTCTTCTTATTGCTATTGTAAATTTCTTCATTGGAACTGTAATTCCATCCAACCATGAGAAGAAATCGAGGGGCTTCTTTAATTACCAAGGTAACTGTGAAAAATTGTTTGCTTTACAATGAATGATTCCATTGTTTCTCATAACCCCTACCTTAAAGTCATCCAGGGAATAGCATGGACTTCCATGCAAGTTGAGACCCAGGGTTGGGTGTCAATCCTGCCACTGACCTGCTGAACCTAACTTATTTTTATCTTAGAATTCTCCTGCTAAAGTGTGGGTGATAATAATACCTTCCTGAGGGAATTTTGAGCATCAAATAAGATAATGGCTATTAAAGCCCTTTGTAAGCCTTCAAGTGCTAGACAAATTGTTGTCGCTGTCAAATAGTAGAAATAAAGAGTGGATGCAGGGAAGGGTGCATAGCTTGAAAAATTTGTTCAATCATTGCAGCTAAAGTCATTTTTATTCTTTCTGCTAGGTTTTTGTTGTTGTTGTTCCTTTCTTTCTTATAGCATTGCCTAGTTAAGCATCACTGTCAAGTTTTCAAGCACAAAAGACTGAAAATTACGTAATGCAGCATATTGTGGTAACTTCAATGCAGGAACATCGGCTTCTTTCTCTTCCGTTTTACCCACTTATCCAATCCTTCCCAGCTCTATTCTCTAGTGTTTTTAAGAGTCCACTTGTTGAGCTTACATTTAATAATCCTCTTCATGATTTACTCATTTGTCAGTATTTGTTTCCTTTTTATATCACATCATCTCTTTCTTCTTCATTCTTTTTTAAAAGTGTCCTCCAATTGCATGTTAATATCTTTTTGCTTTATGTTCTTCTCCCTCTTTCCAACACTTGCTATAGTTTTTTTTCTGATCTCTTAAACATTCTTTCCTTATTTGGCATCTCAGATTCTTTAACTCATATCTGTCTTCCTTTTCTTTTCTTTCTTCCTGTTCTCTTCTGTTTTTCTTCTAGATTGTTTCCTTTCACCTAAGTAATATGGTGGCAACCAGCAGTTTAAGAAAGGAGCTTTGGTTGTTGTTGTTGTTGTTAAGTGCCATCGAGTCGGTTCCGACCCATAGCGACCCTGTACAGGGTTTCCGAGGGTGTAAATCCTTACAGGAGTAGAAAGCCTCATCTTTCTCCCGCAGAGCAGCTGGTAGTTTCAAACCGCTGACCTTAAGGTTCGCGTAGTGGTTATGAGTCGGGATGCTAATGTCATGGTCAGCAGTTTGAAACTATCAACTGTTCCGCAGGAGAAGGATGAGGCTTTCTGCTCCCGTAAACCCTGTATAGGGTCTCCATGATTCGGAACTGACTCCACAGCACACTACCACCACCAGCAGTTTGAGAACTAACCTGCATTATTTTACAACCAAATCACCTCATTATAATATTCCCTGATTCATAAGAATTTGGTAATAGGATCTCAGATCCAGTTTCTGGGTCCAGGGTGAGTTTGGGGGGAAGCTGAGTAACATAAGCAACAAACTTTTAAGGCATTCCTCACCCAGAAATTTCTCTTATGATTAGAAAAACAAATAGTAAAACAGTGTGAGAGAATGTGGGGAGAGGAGAGGGGAGGAAAAGAAGCATGTGTTTGGTATATTTGTGAGTATGTCAGCATAGTCTTGAGAGAATTCTCTATCAAAGATTATGGATTTATTTATTTAGAGCTGGTGCGTTGTGGTATGATAAGCACTGGAAGGATGGTGGTTCAAAGCCACCTTCAGTTCCCTGGAATATTCCTTATACAGAGTTGCTATGAGTTGAACTGACTCCATGGCCCTTAGCAACATCAAAAACATGTCCTATTGTGGTGGTTGTGTGCCATCAACTCATAGCAACTTTTGACTCACAGCAACCCTGTATAGGGTTTCTGAGGCTTTAAATGTTTGAGGGAGCAGACAGCTTCATGTTTCTCCTGTGGAGTGGCTAGTGGGCTCAAACCAGCAACCTTGTGGTTTGCAGTCCAGTGTGTATCTTACTAAGCTCCCAAAACATGTCCTAGAGAACTAAAGTCTTATGATTTCTCTTTTAACTGTAGGCAGATATTCACATGATGTTCATCAGATGTGCACCAAGACCTCCAGTTCATTCCATTTAGAATACAGGGACACATTTGTATTTAAGATTATAGAAGCTAATGCTTACTTTTTTTCCTGTGAAGAAAATCTACACCTGATTTTCTCATTGTTTGTATTGCAGCATCAATATTTGCAGAAAACTTTGGACCAAGTTTCACAAAGGGAGAGGGCTTCTTCTCTGTCTTTGCCATTTTTTTCCCAGCAGCCACTGGGATCTTAGCTGGTGCCAACATCTCAGGAGACTTGGAGGTATGTGGTTTCCTCCACTTTGGTGTCCTGGCCATGGGGTTGATGAGCAGCGCAAGTTGCTATAGAGACTGAAAGTGATCGTGTTTCTCAACTTATTTCTCAACTACAATCACTTATTGCTGTGGTTAGGTTCCAAAGACGAGGCCATTATGCAAAAGAAAAGGTGTTATGCAAAAATGGAGGATGACCATGTCAGGTAACAAAATGGAAGGTGATGACATCATAACAAAACTGCCAAACCACTTGCCCAGACAAGTTGACACATAGCCTTAACATCACAATCCATGTTACTCTAACCTAGCACCTTGGCATTCATTACTCCAAAAATAGTTGCATAGTAGATTTTCCACTATTGTCAGAAATGTGAAATGTGGATAACAAGATGTAAGTGATGTATAAGTGGATAAGATTTTTGCAAGATTTTCTGTTCATAAAAATAAGTTCTCATTTTTAATGGCAAATTTAAGTATTAATGGCCTATTCCAGATAGTTCTTCCAAAAATCTTATTCAGTGATATCAGAAGAGCAAAGTGTATTGCCAATGTGTCATATTTCCAACATAATGAGAATAGTTCAGTGAAAAACATGTCAATTCTATGCCATCTCTCTTAAACACAAAGAGTGCGTGCAACATTTAGAAAAAATACCCCCCTCAAATGTCACTTCATCACTGAATACCTTGCCATTAAGCTAATAGATATTTATAAAGGACTTCACTTACAATGCTCTGTGTTAAGAACTGTAAAGAACATCATATTAGTTAAAATATTGCTTCCTTCTAGAGAAAAAGTAAAGGGTTTCAGAAAGGGAGACACTCAGTTGAGATTTCAAGTGGTGAATAAGAACTTATCAAAAAAGAAGGGCACTTGGAACAGAAGGAATAGGATGTAAGACGTCACTGCTAATGGGAAGTACGTTATGTAAGGAATGTGGTATGCAAGTAAAATCTTTTCATCAACATGTAATTAGCATATTCACAAAAAATGATCTATATGTCCTAGGAATTTTGGGAGTAATCAAAGAATTATAGGAAATCATCTGTCTAAAAAGACAAGAATTAAAAATTTCCTTCCCTCAAGAGAAGTGTTAGTAGGAGTTAGGATTACCAAATTAATAAATAATTTTATTTATTTATCAGAACAGACTGAAAATTATCTGATTTGGGTATTTATATGAAAAGAAAGTGCAGAGGATGGCCTATCAGGATTTCCAGGGTCATTATGATCACGGTATTGTTATAAAAAGTTGTCATCTTTCCGTTTAAAAATACTTTGGTGATTTTACAATTGAACTTAACTTTGAACAAATACAGAACTTGATGTTTTTAAGTTGAACTCAGTGGTTCTTTAAACTATAGATAATGGAGTTTGGACACAGTCCCCAAAGTAGGCAGAGGCACTAAGGAGGTTAGATCAGGGAGTAATTTGATTAGATATGTTTTCAGAGAGAGCTTTCTAGCAGCCTGTGAAGGATGGATTAGAGAGTGGAGGACGATAGGAAGGGAGACTGGAGGCAAAAGATCAGTTAAAGAATATCATAACAGACAAGACAGAGAGGACAGGGACCTGAATTAAGGCCATGGCAAGAGCAACGGATCACAGGGGTCAGTGAAGATAGAGAGTTAAGAGAAGAAAAAGAAAGGCTGCTTTTTACTATGACTGGAAGTAAGAAAATATATATTACAATCCAGTGTGCACATATAAAGGTTTTCCCAAACAACACTTTATTACAAGTGATGCCTTCTAATATTTTCACACCAGCTCCATGCTATGGTATTTTTTGAATGTTGATTGCAATCTAATACATTGATTTCATATGGTAGTAGATGAAGAAAATGAATTCAGATTTGGCTAGTGAGATTAAAGTGGCAGAGGGACATCAGCATGAAGCTTTTTGTGAGTAGCTAGATTTATGAGTGTGGAGTTCTGGAATGGGGGCTAGATCAGGAATGGAAGCCATGGACATGGATGAACTTATCCAGGTGTGTGCAAGAGAGAGAGTAGACCAAGCTTTCACCAGGGAACACATGCATTTGAAGTATTAATGGTAGAAAAGGAGTCCTTGAAGAAGCAAGTGAAAGAACCATCTAAGAGATAGGGGTAACCAGGGAGCTCTGATCGTGTAGTGGTTACAAGTTGGACTGCTAACCTCACGGTCATCAGTTCAAAACTACTAGCCATTCCATGGGAGAAAGATGAAGCTTTCTGCTCCCATAAAGAATTACAGCCTCAGAAACCCTATGCCGGTTGCTCTGAGTCAGAACTGACTGTACAGCACACTAACATCGACACCAAGAGTGAGTGAGAAAGTGAAGAAAGGAAGATGCTTTAGGAATAATTAACATGACCAAAAGGCATAGTGGTCAAGCATGTTAAGGACTGAGAAGTGTCCAAAGTTAGGAAATGCAGAATGCTTTCAGTACTTATAGATATTATTTCTGTAGAGATAACCAACCCATGATAGATTCAGTTCAGTTTAATAAATACTGAGGGTTATGCAAGACCCATGCTCATGGACTCAAAATCTTTCCCAAAGTAGCATTTCAGGCTACTACTGATAGTCAACAAAATTGGAACAAAATGATGTTACAAATTCTGAATTTTCTATTAGCTAACACCTATACTTTGTTGCTGTTGTTATTAGGTGCTGTCGAGTCTGTTCTGACTCACAACAACACTGTGTAGGATTTACGGGGCTGAATCTATGGGAGCAGAAAGCCTCATCTTTCTCCCATGAAGCAGCTGGTGGATTTGAACTGCTTATCTTTTGATTAGTAGTTCAATGCTTATCCTACAAGAGCCACCAGTGTGCCTTAATAATTCCCATACTTGTTGGTGTTAAGTGCCACGGAGTTGGTTCCAACTCATAGTGAGCCTATGTAGGGTTTTCATTTCATGGCTGGTAGGTTTGAACTGCCAACCTTGTGGTTAGCAGTCCAGTGCTTATCCTATAGCATCACACCAGGACTCACAAGCATGTAAATATGTACCTGGAGATGATCTGGGAACCACTCAGATCCAACAAAGAGAGTTAAGGCATGGTCTGAATGCAAGGTTAGGATATGAATGTAGTTGTCATACCCCAAACACAGCAATCTATTACATTGCCTGTAATGTGTCTTAAGAAAAACATAATATTTAATGAAAAAAGAGATGGAATGAAAACTACGAATAAGAATTTGTTAAAGTCTTGTGCCCTGTTTAAGGAAAATGTAGCCAGACCAGATAATGTGGAAAATGGTTATACATTAATGTATAGGCATTCTAATTTATTGGGATGAAGTTAGGTTCTCATGTAAATTCTAGTTAAGCAAGCCATGTTGGAGTTTGTAGCTTGTAGTTCTGAAAATAATTTTTTGTGCTTTACGTACAAGACTGCCTTCCATCTTCACACTTCTTAACCTTTAAATATGTTTTGTTTCTTCTCATTTGAATCAATTCTTCACATTTCATTCTAATCCAAAGAAGTCCTGAATCAATATTGCAATCAAAATAAGCAATTTTGAAATGCAGCATCCATTGGGGGATCTAGTGGGGTCCACTTCATCCACAATTACCTTCAGTCTTCCACGTACTGCTCAATTGCACACACCTACCTCACTCACTTTTTAGAGCCAGTAGTTTGGAAAGAAGAGTTTAAGTAGATATGCAGCAGAACAAAACTTGTCTGCAGGTATTTTTTAAAAGAGAAGGAAGGAATTTGTGATCAAACAGTGGCATCCTGGGGAGTGGACTTAGCCCCACGTAGAGATAGTTTCACTGTCTGACTGAGTCTCCGTTCACTGTGAGTTGACCTGTTTTGATGGCCTTGATCAGCAGATTTTAAGTTTTAAAATGTTCAACTTTTGTTTGACTACATTGATTGCTTATTTGTATTGATGAGGCTCATGCCTTCCAATGCGAGGACTAAAGCCTACGGAGATTGTGCATCTCTCAATTCAATATTTATTGATTCCTACAATATGCCAGGCACTGTCCTGTATAAGCAATGAATGCATTAAAATCTCTTCTTAATAATCCCTGTTAAATTGAACAGAATTCTTTAGAACACTTATGCTCCTTGGGAATTGATTATGAGATGACTTATTCCTCAAAGAGGATATAAAATGATGTATTATATGTGATATGAGCTCAACTTGGTGAATGTATATACATCTATAAGCAAGAAAAAAGAAAAGAAATTTTCTAATATGAGTTTGAATTTATGCCTGCTTATGGAAATTAAATATCTTCCATTGCAGCCATTCCTGAGATAGTTTCCAAATTTGGAATTAGAGGGATTAGAGAATTTAGTAGATTATCCTTTTTGCTCAATCAATAGTAATTTTTTAAAGGCATCCTAACTTAATACTGAGGTGGCTTGTGAGTTGCTGTGATTCTGGAAGCTATGCCAACAGTATTTTAAATACCAGCAGGGTCACCCATGGTGGACAGGTTTCAGATGAACTTCTAGATGAAGACAGACTAGGAAGAAGGAGTGATGAACTACTTCCGAACATTTAGTCATTGAAAACCTTATGAATAGCAGAGAAACACTGTCAGATATAGTGCCGGAAAATGAGCCCCTCAGGTTGGAAGGCACTCAAAATGAGACTGGGGAAGAGCTGCCTCCTCTAAGTAGAGTTGACCGTGATGATGCGAATGGAATAAAGCCTGTGTGAGTAAAGCCCACAGGACCTTGATTTGCTGATGGGGCACAACTCAAAATGAAGAGAAACAGTTGTAAATTGGCCAAGTGGCAGCATCAATGGGCTCAAACGTGGCAATAGTGAGGCTGGCCCAGGATTGGGCAGTGTTTCGTTTTGCTGTGCAAAAGGTCGCTATGGGTCAGTACTGACTTGATGGCCCTAACAACAACAAATTCAATAGAAACAAATGCACACATACACAAACCCCATCAATGTGTTACGTAATGTTTGTACATTTCCCCCTAATTCTTTGTTTTTTCCCCTCTGTAGTATAATTTTTTTTAAAAGTTTTCATTGTGAATTATGTGTTAGTTTACATGGGAGAACATTATCTTAACATTCATCCTATCGTATTTCATTTCATTGCAATGATTACAATCCTCTGCACGCATCATCAAACACCCAAAGGGTACACCCCGCATGCCTGCCATCCTGCCGCCAGCACACAGCCCCTCTCCCTCCATGAGTCCAGAGTCCCCAGCTGCTCCTTCTCTCCACGTCGTCTCTGCCTCCATACCTGGTGTCACTGCTTCCCCAGACAGTGTCCTGCACTTTGCTTTTTCTCCCTTGATGGTTCCAGAGATCTTCCCCTAATTCTTTAAGGTTTCATACATCTGCATGAATGAAATTCATAGGAGATGGAGTTATTGTTAAGTGTGTGTAGTTGCTTCCAAAGGAGCTCTGGTAGCATAGTGGTTATGAATTGGGCTGCAAACCGCAAGGTCAGCAGTTCGAAACTACCAGCTGTTCCATGGGAGAAAGATGAGGCTTTCTGCTCCTGTAAAGATTTACAGCCTCAGAAACCCTGTATAGGGTCGCTATGAGTCAGAACCGACTCCATGACAAATAGCAACAACAACAGTTGGTTCCAATGCAAAGTGTCCCTGTATGGAGTGTCTGAAGCTGTAAATCTTCACTGGGCTAAAAGCCTCATCTTTCTCCTGCAGAGTAGTTGGTGGGCTTGAACTGTTGATCTAGTGATTAGCTTGTAATTAGCAGTCCAGTGCTTATCCTACCGCATCACCAGGGCTTCTTAAGGAAGGGGAAGGTTTAATAAATAAACTAAGTAGCGTACTTGTCTATAAAGTCTTCTTCGGATCTCCCACTCAGTGCAAAGTTTTACAGACTTCATTCTTCACATGAAACACCTTGTCATCTGTGAATAACCCTGGCTCTCCACATTGCCATTGGCCTTATCTTTTCCTTAGAACTAACCTCAGGAAGGGTAGCCTACATGTTTGAAAATGGAGAAACAACTCCAAGTGCTCTGTTTCCTATCCCACCCTCTCTTCTACCTCCAAAGGATCCCCAAGATGCCATTCCCAGAGGGACCATGCTGGCTATTTTCATCACCACCGTTGCCTACATAGGAGTGGCCATTTGTGTAGGTAAGTTACACGTGGTTTGAGATGTCTGAATGGCAGGAGGTTCAGTTCTTCCTTCCCTGTGGTCTTTCAATGGAACATAGGAGAGTTTTTTGTGTTTGTTTTAAAGGCAACTCTATAAGTTCTTTTTTTGGTACCTTAATTTATGGTTCATAGATTCTAAAGACCTGGTGTGGCACTGTAGGATAAGAACTGGAGCGCAAAGTTGGTTTGAACAGCAAAGGTTGGCAGTTCAGACTCACCAGTGGCTCCTCAGAAACTCTGTATACGGTCTCTATGAGTCTGAACTGATTCGACAGCACTTAACAGCAACAACAACATACCCTAGAGAGGTTCACTGGTGGCATTGTGGGTTATGCGTTGGGCTGCTAACCACAAAGTCAGCAGTTCAAATTCACCAGCTGCGACCAGAGAATGATTTAGTCTCGCAAACCTTCACATGGTCACTGTGAGTCAGAATCTACTTGATGTCAGTTAGTATACTCTAGAGAGGAGCGCTGGAGGCGCTGGAGGCTAAGCATTGGGCTTTAGCCACAAGATCAGCAGTTCAAACCTACCAGTCACCCCACAGGAGAAAGATGAGGGTTTCTGCTCCTGTAAAGATTCACAACCTCAGAAACCCTTTGCACAGCCCCTATGAGTCAGAATCAACTCAGTGGTAGCTAACAACAACAACAACCTACTCTAGAGCAGGGGTGGGGAGTGTCCGGTCCTCAGGCTATAGAAGGCCCATGAAATCATGGGGTCTGGCCCTGCCAAGGCAACCACAGTTTCAGTCATCACATTGTTGTTGTTAAGTGCCATTGAGTCAATTCCGACCCATAGCGACTCTGTATAGGGTTTCTGAGGAGCAGCTGGTGAGCTTGAACCACCAACCTTGCAGTTCAAACAACTTTGCAGTCTGATTCATTAGCCCACAGCACCACACCAGGACTAGGGATGAATTAATTAAATGTTTAACCAAATATGTTGTTGTTGTTAAGTGCCATCGAGTCAGGTCCGACCCATAGCGACCCTGTACAGGGTTTCCAAGGGTGTAAATCTTTACGGGAGTAGAAAGCCTCATCTTTCTCCCGCGGAGTGGCTGGTAGTTTCGAACCGCTGACCTTAAGGTTCGCAGCCCGATTCGTAACCACTACGCTACCAGAGCTTAGCAGGCTAATTTTCTTTTTTTTTTTAAATTGGCTCTAATGACTCTTTTTTTTTTTTTTTTTTGGTCATTCAACAGTATTTGCTTCTATTTCCTATGTTGTTGTTGTTTTGGGGGGTTTTACACAAAAACACTCAGGAATATATAATCATTTAAACAACCAAAGGGTACATTCTGCAAATTGGCCTCCTGGCTACCAGCACACAGCCTTTCTCTTTCCATAAATCCAGAGTCCTCAGCTGCTCTATCTCTTCATGTCCTCATCTTTGCTACCTGGTCCAGCAGTGAACAGTGTCTTCTCAGTTATAGTAATAAAAGTCCTGTTGATTCACTTTTATTTTTTTAAAGTTTTTATTGTGAATTGAGTAATAGTTTACATGGGAGAACATCGGTTTTACACCCATCGTTTCATTGCAATGATTACAATCTGTGCATCATCACTCATCAGTATTTTTGCTTCTATTCCCTCTGGTTTTTGTTTTTTTTGTTTTTTTGGGGGGTATGTACACAAAAGCACTCAGGAATATATAATCATTTAAGCAACCAAAGGGCACATTCTGCAAGCCTGCATCCTGACTGCCAGCACCTGGCCACCAGCACATAGCCTTTCTCTTTCCATGAGTCTAGAGTCTTCAGCTGCTGTTTCTCTCCATGCCCTCATTTCTGCCTCCATCTCTTGTGCTGCTGCTTCTCTGGAAAGGGTCCCACATTCTGCTTATGCCCTTCTTCCTTGATGGTTCTAGGGTTCTCTGTTCCTGAGTTCAGATTAACTACTCCTCCCTTTTTGTTACAAAACGTCTACCTTTACAGTCATGACTGTAGCAATTAGTCATAATAATAATAATTCACTATTGAATTGTAAGAATCTTATCCCCATCTCCTTTCACCAGACCCAGTCTAGACAAGATGAAAACTATTCAGTGGGGATTCTACCTTCTC
>NW_006408522.1:26321891-26323294 GCF_000296735.1 Chrysochloris asiatica | reverse complement strand
TCTGAAACTAAACCCCCCCCCCCCCCCCCCCCACACTCTGAAACTAAACTCCCTGTTGAAAATGTGTAAGCCAGTCACTGTGTGCCTTTATAGCTCCTCCCACCCCTCCAACCCCTGCCATTTTAGGTAGTAAGAGGCTTGTTTTATTTATTTATTTATTTTCCATGTTTTATTGTGAATTATATGATATTTTACATGGGAGAACTTTAGTATTACATTCATTCCACCTTACATCGTTTCATTGCCATGGTTCCAATCCCCTCCATGCATCATCAATCGACCAAAGGGTATACCCTATAAACCTGCTTCCTACATTCCCCCCACCCCTTTTTCAGCACACAGTCCCTCTCCCTCTCTGGATCCAAAGTCCCCAGCCACTTCATCACTCCACGTCATCATCTCTGCCTCCATCTCAGAGACCTCTGCTCCAAGACTGGAGAGTTAATCACTCCCTTCCTTGCTACAAAATGTCTACCTTTACATTTCCAACCCTCACAATCAGTCCTGATAACAATCATCCACTATTGTATCACAGGTGACCCTTCTGCATTTCATTTCATCAGCTCCGCCTAGACAGATTGGATAGTACTTACTGGAGAGTCTGCCTTCCTCCATGCCCCCTAGCTCTAGGTTCCCTCTTGAAAGCTTGTAAGCCAGTCACTTCTTGCCTTTGTAGTTCCCCCCACCCCCAACCCCATTTGGGTATCCAATGTCCAAGTTGCCCATCTCTGTCTACTCTGTGTGTGGATGTGGAGGGGTGGGAATGTTTCTTGCTGTAAGTTATTTGTTCCCTCTTTTGGGTTACTGCATCCATAGGTGTAGGTCAAGTTCATCAAATTGTATCAGGTCACTATTTTTTTTTCCCCCTCTTCTTTCTTCTCCTGGTTGAGTTCTGATCATCCATTCATGGGGGCCAGGTCACGGGGGTACCATCTGCAGGTGTGGGTGTTCTTGTGCGTATGCCCTCTCTTCCTATCAGCTGGTAGCTTCACTCTCCACTCTAGTCCTCTGTGGCCATGCCGCTGACTCTGGGCCCAAGAATCCCCAGGTCTCCCCACACTGCTGGCCAACCAGGTCCCCATCTAGGTCCACAGAAGCCCACAGAACATTGTAGGGCTTAGCTTGCCGCTTCATTGCTGCTTTTACTCCGCTTCTCCCTATCAGCGATACGTGTGGTCACCAATCAGAGCGCGTATTTCTGTTGAGTCTTAGCCTTGGAAGGGGGTTTGCATTAAGAGGACCCGACCACTTGTCTTGATGTTTCCTGGGCAAGCAATTTGTTTGTTCTTGTAGTTAGTAACAGTCCATCTGCCTCTATTGTTTTGTATTTTTCCTGTAGGTCTTTCTTTCAAGAAGTATCTTCTGTTCTTCTAGCCGCTCCAGGCTGGTTTGTTCGTCCTTTT
>NW_006408522.1:26248295-26320351 GCF_000296735.1 Chrysochloris asiatica | reverse complement strand
TATGTAGATGCATTAATTTCTGGATTCTCGATTCTGTTCCATTGATCTATGTACCTTTCATTGTACCAGTACCAAGCTATTTTGACCACTGTAGCCTTGTAATAAATTTTGAAGTCGGGGAGTGACAGGCCTCCAACCTTATTCTTCTTCTTAAGCAGTGCTTTACTTATCCTGGGTCTTTTTCCTTTCCATATAAAGTTTGTAATTGAACAGGCTCATCTTAAAGCTGATAATTTTGTATGGCCTGAGAGTGATGCTATAAATATCCAAATGGCCCTTAGTGGCAGCTATGAGTTGGAAACTGCACTTAACAACTCTCCTCTAGAGGGTTGAATGCAATTCAGCTTTAATGCAGGTCTGTGGGTCAGGGTGAAAAACCGGTTGCCTTGGAGTCAATTCCAACTCATGACCACTCCATGTCAGAGTACAACTGTGCTCTATAGTGTTTCTGATGACTGATTTTTCAGCAATAGATCACCAGACCTTTCTTCCAGTGTGCCTCTGGGTGGACTTGACCTCCCACCTTATATTAGTTAGCAGTCCAATGCATTAACCATTTATATACCCTGAGACTTCAGTGAACCAGTTTGCCACTCTACCTGAGCACTAAGAGGCCCCATTTTGTTAATCCATAGGATAGTTCCACCACTAAGAAAGCTACAAGGAGCCCTGCTTGTACAGTGATTAAAGTACTTAACTGGTAGCTGAAATGCTGATGGTTCAAACCCACTAGCTGCTCTGTGGGAGAAGCTGTGGCAGTCTCCTCCCACACAAAGATTCACAGCCTTGGAAACCCTATGGGGCAGGACTACTCTGCCCTATTGGGCCTTTATGAGTTAAAATGAACTTGACAGCAACAGGTTTTGGTTTTGGGAAGAAGGCTACCACTCCTGGTACCCGTATTCATTACCCATGAGGAGAGAAACGAAAGGAAAACAACAACAACAAACAGCCTTAGGAAAGTTAGAAAGATATGGACTGATGACTATGCTCATCCTTGCACTGCTCTCCCTGATAAGGAAATGTCACTGTCACCAAACGTAAGGCAATTGGAAAAGCAGTGTGGGTAGCCAGCCCCCACATGGCTCAGTGAGCAGAAAATATGTATAGGCAACGCCTGCTGTTCCTCAGGCTGACTTTGGTTCCACGTGCTGCCTGCAGCCACACCTCCTCCTGATGGGGGCTTCCCTCATGCCTATGCCCAAGTCAGAGAAGAAGAAATTCAGTTTCCCAGCATTCAAAGAAGAAAACTCCTCTCAGTGCACAATAGGGAATATAGCTCCAGATTGGGCCAATGTGGAGACTGGGTGACCGACCGTTTTACTGAAGGGGATATCTAGGCCATCCTCTGCTTACTGAAAGGAAAATTAGAAAAGAATATGTATCTTGCTTTGATTTCTAAAGGAAAAGAAAATCTGAAAAATTAACTCAGATTCAGGCTTCTCTGACTGCCTCTATTTTCAGGAAATTGAATAAGGTTGTTAACTGTATTGTGGCATTTGAAAGCTTAGTTACGTGTAAAGAGATTTTGTTCCAATGCTTTAGGAAACAGATACTTTTAAAAATGAGATTGAAACTACCTAAAGTTAAATTTCCCAAATGATTTTCTTTCTCCAATAAAGCGAAAATGAGTGATCAGGCAAAGCTAAAAGCCTGATTTTAGAGATTCTTCCCACCAAAGGGGGAAATTCTACCTTTCTATACTTCTGGTGTGCTGCTGTAGAATGAAACACTGGACCACAAGGTCAGCAGTTCAAAGTCACTAGCCACTTCTTAGAAACCCTATACAGGGTGGCTCTGAATCAGAACCAACTCGATAGCACTTAACAATAACAACAAATACTTTTCCCAGAGTCCTAGTGTGGTGCTGGACTGCTAACCCCAAGGTCAGTGGTTCAGACTCACCAGCAGCTCCTTGGAAATCCTATATAGGGTCACTATAAGTCAAAACTGACCCAATAACAGTTAACAACAAGAGCAACATCTTTTCTCAGGGTAGCAGAAGGAACGATTCTCATGGGTCAATGGGCTCATTCATGCAAATACTGGCTCAAGGTCTGACTTTCTGTGAATCTGACTTTACTCTGCAGAGGTTAAAATACACAATTTGGAAATGTCAGTTTGACATAAATGAATGTGGCAAAAAGGTAAAATCTGGAATGGGTAGTTTTCTGTGGTGACAGACGATCCATAATTTCAAGTGTTTAAGCAGAGGTTGGCAGGTCACCTCTCAAAGCTAGATAGAAAGGTTTCTGTACTGACCATTTTAAATGGCTCTTTTCACTTGAGGTTTTTCCCAGATGTAAAGATGTGAATTCCACGGCTGAGAATTCCCATGAGTCCCCATCATTGTGCCTTGTCCTAGAGTTATTGCCAAGAGTGGGAACCTATCCCAGCTGAGTGAACTCCTTATCGTTGGATATTTGGGCATTTTGTTTGCAAAGCATTTATTCACCACCCATTTTGGAAAAATTAAAACATATTTTATGTATATTCACATACTTTAATAATCTTATCAGACACCTAACGGCAGAGGATGCAGTTATAGAAGTTCGTACTGAAAAGCAGTGACTAAAAGATACCTCAGCAATCTTAAAATTATTGAGTGTCCTTCAGGTCTGGAACAGAACTCATCCTTATGGCCCAATTTTCAGTCAAGCAGTAGATAGGTATATAGGGTAGAAAACACAAGTAAGGTATGCTCACCATGCAGTGGTCAAGGTCAACCATTCAAGACTGAAAGGACAACATTTACCTAAGGACAAAGTTGAGCAGGGATGGGAAGGAGGGTGGAATGGAAACAGGAATCCGCAGGGAGAAAATGGAATAACTATAGTTACATGGCTGTTGCTGTTGTTAAGTGTTGTCGAGTTGGTTCTGACCCATAGCAACCCTGTATAGGGTTTCCAAAGAGTGACTGGTGAGTTTGAACCGCTGACCTGATGGTTCAAACTGACTGCAGTTCAGCACATTAACCCACAGCACATTAACCCACACCAGGATTCCACTGTTGAATGGTTGTTGTTGTTGTTAAGTGCCGTCGAGTCGGTTCCGACCCATAGCGACCCCGTACAGGGTTTCCGAGGCTGTAAATCTTTACGGGAGCAGAAAGCCTTATCTTTCTCCCATGGAGCCGCTGGTAGTTTCGAACTGCTGGCCTTAAGGTTCGCAGCCCGATTCGTAACCACTACGCTACAGAGTGCAATTGTTGAAGTGAAATAAGTGTATGGTTTGTTGACTGTAAAACTAATGATTTTCTCTGTAAACTTTAACTTAATTCCTAGTAAAAAGTTTTTTAAAATCTTAAAATGTTAACAGTTATTTTTCTAGGGTTCTAAAAATTATTTTGAAATATAGAGGAAAAATGTTAAGCATAAGATGTTTATCACAAAATATTCATAATAGTAAAGAAAAAAATACTTAAATGTACAAAAATAATTGAATGTAGTAAAATAAACAGAGACAAACAGTTGATAAAATGTTATTTGACCATCAACATTATCCATGAAATAATAATATTTTATCCCCAAACAGTTCTCTTATTTAAATCACTAAAATTATTATATATAAAATTCCCCACATTGCTCAATGGACTCCACACCAGAACTCCTAATATATATATTTATAAAACTATTATTATATAGTAGTTCTGGGGTAGCATTGCAATATCGGTGGTTCAAACTCACCCGTTGCTCCTCGGAAACCCTATACAGGATCTCTGTGAGTCAGAACCGACTGAATAGCATTTAACAACAACATTTTTTATATAAATTACAATTATAACTGTGTTTTTTTTTTAATTATTATTGTGAATGATGTGATAGTTTACATGGGAGAACATTAGCTTTACATTCATCCTATCGTATATCGTTTCATTACCATGGCTACAATACCCTCCATTCATCATCAACCAACCAAAGGGTATACCCTGTAAGTCTGCCCCCCACCCTCTCCCCCTCTCTGGGTCTAGAGTCCCCAACCGTTCCCTCTCTCCATGTCATCGTCTCTGTCTCCATCTCAGGCATTGCTGCTTCTCTGCATAGGGTCCCGCATTCTGCTTTTCTCTGTTGATGGTCCCAGGGACCTCTGCTCCTGGACTGCAAAGTCAACCACTCCCCTCGTTTTGCTACAAAATGTCTACCTTTACATTTCCAACCCTCACAGTCCGTCCTGATAGCAATCATTCACTATTGTGACACATGAGGCTATCCCCATCTCCTTTCATCAGCCCTGCACAAATTGGATACTACTCAATGGAGATTCTGCCTTCCTCCACATCCTCTGAATCTAGGCTCCCTCTTGAAAGCTTGTAAGCCAGTCACTTCTTGCCTTTGTAGCCCCCCATTTTGGGTAGCCAGTGTCCAAGTTCCCCATCCCTGTCTACCCTGTGTACCAGGATGGGAATGATCCTCGCTGTAAAGATTTCTTCCCTCTTTTGAGCTACTGCATCCATAGGTGCAGGTCAAGTTCATAAAATTATATCAGATTACTCTTTTTTCCTCTTCTTTCTTCTTGTATTTGAATTCTGATTACCCAGTCATTGAAGCCAAGTCAAGTGAGTATTATCTGCAAGTATGGGTGTTCTTGTGCATATGCCCTCCCATTTTATCAGCTGGACAATTCACTCTCCACTCTAATCCTCTGTGGCTATATCACTGACTCTGGGCCTAGGAGTCCCCAGGTCTTGCCAAACTGCTGGCCAACCAGGTCTCCACCCGGGTTCACAGGAATCTATTGAGCGTGGTAGGGCTTAGCTTGCTGTTTCATTGCTGTTTTTCCCTTACTTTCCCTTATTGGTGACCAACATGGTCGCCAGTCAGAGCGCATGTCTGCTTGTGTAGTCCCACTGAGTCTTAGTCTTGGAAGGGGCTTTGCCCTGAGGAGACCTGACCACTTGTCTTGATGTCTCTGGGTGAGCAACTTGCTTGTTCTTGTAGTAGTCAGTTGGACTGCCATTATTGTTTTGTATTTTTCCTGTCGATCTTTCTTTTAAGAAGTATCTTCTATTCTGCTAGCCGCTTCAGGCTGGTCTGCTTGTCCTTTCAAGTGGAAATTTCCCACTTCAGAAGATTCTGTATGTGGTTCAGGATTCCCCCTATGGTCTTATATAATGCAGAGGCTCCACAGGAAGCCTCCTTCACTGGGCATGTTGTAGCCCCATTTTAGGTATTCCAATCAGTAATAGGCAGAAGACAGATGTACAAGCTTTCTATGGTGATATTTCTGGCTATTCCTTTCTCTCCCCCTCAAGTGTCTATTTTATAATGGTATGCAAGGGAAATCAAGATTCAAAAGACAGCCAAGCATCTTAACATTGTTTCCCACCTTTGGGCCTTTCCAATCATGCCTCAATCCTTGTATCCCAGAGCCCTGTTGTTCCAAGGTTGTACGTATATTATTATTTACCTCTGTCCCACTTAGCCCATGCAAACCTGCTTAACTGTTAATCCCGGTAACCAGCAAAGAATCCTCCCTCTTTAGTATGAGTTATTTTTCTTAGTGTTTTACAATAATGGTCTTATGCAGTGTTTCTTCTTTTGTGACTGACTAATTTTATAAATGTGTTTTTAAAAAATATGCAAATAACATCAGTAGTTGAAAACAAGAGCTCAATTCTCTTGATTTCTAGAATTCCATAATGCCATTCCTTGGTTTCCTCAGAAAATAAAACCTTCCACCTGGAAAACACCCAATTAGTCTCCCTAAGCCAGAAATATGAATTGATTATATATTATGGGACAGGCACTGTCTCGGGCAGTTTGAGAGACAAGGAAGTAGATAGAATGCTAATCCTTAAATCTCTTACAGATGTCAGCAAGAGCTGGGAGATGAACAACCCAAGGCAGGGAAGTACCAGCTTTTCATAGACAGGGGGCGCCATCAGGATTCAGAGGATGGTAACCTCCAGCTACCATTATAGCACAGGAAGAGTTTACAATGAAAAGAGGACAAGAAATGAACTTACTTTTTATCAAAATAAACTAAACACGTTTTCAGGAGAAAATTCTAAAGGAGCAGAACCCTTTTAAAGCTAAGACCCACTGTGGTTGTCTATGCAGGAGCCTGTGTGGTCCGAGATGCCACTGGGAATCTGAATGACACCATCATTGCTGGAATGAACTGCAATGGGTCGGCAGCCTGTGGGCTGGGCTATGATTTTTCGAGATGTCGACGTGAACCGTGTCAGTATGGGCTGATGAACAATTTTCAGGTTTGAACGTTCAAAACATAAGTTTATTACTTTTGTTTTCATTTTTGGAATGTCATGTTAATGAAACTTCCAACTCTGCAATAGATGAATTATTAATCTGTTTGAATTCAGAAGTTAGTGTAGAGGGAAAAGGCTGACCCAGGTATTATGTGATAGAAGCACTGCAGTTCATTTTATATGGCGGAGGGAGAACCAGCTATTCTATGAATTGCTTCTCCAAGGACAGATTACCACCAAACACTATGTCTTCCAAATCGCTTGTGTGAAATTTCCTGGTGGAGAGAAAGAGAAACTTAGACTAATTAACACTTGGAATACATTTCATACATGGACCTCCGTTTAGGAAAAAACCTATGATGTGGTATTGCTGTCATTATGTGCCGTCTAGTTGGTTCCCATACATAGTAACCCTGTATAGGGCTTCTGAGGAGTGGCTGGCATTGAAGTGTCTGAAAAACAGTGTCAGGCGTGGGATTGTGAGTGGCAAAGGGAAAGGTAAATAAAGGGAAAGGAATAAGGAAAGTTGGACAAACTGTATGACTCAGGGTATACTAATTTGTCTGAATGATTGGGAGCAGAGGGAGATGCAGATTTATCCTGAAGGTGCCGTTCATTTATTTAAACAGCAACAAATAGAAATTAACTCAGCCAGAATATGACTTCAACTGATAGAATCTCATCACCTCTCAAAGTTAAAATTATGTTTAATGAGCACAGAAAAAGCAAAAGGTTCTTTTCTGTGTGCAGGAAGAAGAAAGGGGAACACCTTTAAAATAACTGATAAACAGGATAGCCCCTCCCCAAACCTTAGTTAAAATAACACTCTCTGATGGATAGGATTTCTGATCATTAGAGACCTATGCGGCCACAAGGAACAGAGGAAGAAAATGGTAAAATCCTTGAAAAATTTTCCTCCTTTATTCTTTTCAAGAGCTCCAATATGTGTGGTGGTAAGCTTTTTTTTTTTTTTATCTAAACAACAACAAAAAGACCATTTTCATTTTGAAAATGCAAATCTTGGCAACATGAGAGTAAAACAGGAAGAAAAAAAAATCTAGTTTAGAAGCAATTATCTGAAAAAGTAGATACCACATCACAGAAAATGGAAATGATAGTTGTATAAGAATCTAGCTAATTTAATTTTTTTGTTGTTGTTGTTGTTGTTAACTCTTGGCTAGATGAGCCATCTTACTTCAACCTTCCTTCCTCAAGGTCATGAGCATGGTGTCTGGGTTTGGCCCCCTCATCACTGCTGGGATCTTTTCTGCAACGCTCTCCTCCGCCCTGGCTTCTCTTGTCAGTGCACCAAAAGTGTTCCAGGTAAGACATGAACAAGACCATGTGCTGTTTCCTGTAGCTGTTTCCACCTGACGTGGATCAACCTGAAGTATTCATTCTCATTGGCGATCATTTTCCATCATTTTCTGAAACAGTTTAATGTTTGCATCTAGCTCAAGTGCTATGCCTGCCACATATTTAAGATGGATTCAAATAATACAAAGAATGATAAAGTGCTGTGTTAACTTGTGCCTCACATCGTGTATCACTTAATCTTTCCCCAAATCTTCTTGTTTGAATCACCTAGGGAAAAACGACAGTGCATAGATATAAATGACGGATTTTACCTCTTCTTTTCCATTAGGCTCTGTGCAAGGACAACATCTATAAAGCCCTGCAGTTCTTTGCAAAGGGATATGGGAAAAACAACGAACCCCTGAGAGGATATCTTCTCACCTTTGTTATTGCCATGGCGTTCATTCTTATTGGTTCGTAGTTTTCTTGTTCTTACTAAAAGCCAAAGAATGCTGATTACTCATAGGGCTCTCTGTTTAGCTTGAGAAATTACCTGTTTTATGTCTAATAGCTCATTTGGGAATATTGGAATCTGTCTAGGAAGGAAATGAAAAATCCTTGTGTGTAGAGGGCCCTTGTGGAACTGGAGGCAGACTTTGGACTTTAATCTCTTCTTTGAATCTGAGTGTTAGAAATCCTTCCAGTCAAATGCATATGAACCCTTCCTTCAACCTATCTGGTATCTAATACCAGAGTTTCCTCCAACCCCTGTATCTCCTCAACTGGCAACTGCTAGCAGGAGAATTGAATTGGCTATGTTACTGTTTCTCAATAAGGTGGTCCATTGACCACCTACCTCAGAATCACTTGGGTGTTTGTTGAAGTGCCAATTTTTCAGATCCAATCACAGTTATTGACTCAGAACCTTTAGGGGTAAGGAATCTGCATTTTGGGGAGCTCCTTAAGAGATTTTTAGATCCATCAATGTTTGATAAACACTTCCCCAGACTCTAATCATGGCTCCCTTTCCCCAAGCAATAGAGAAACAGCTAAATATTGTTGGAGAGACACATTCATCAACTTTAGTCTGCACATCCCTTACTCCCCCCTAAGGCACCATCTTTTCTGGTGAGCCCATCAGAGGAAAAGCAGTAAAAAGTGAAGGACGATGGTCCCTTTAGCTAGGTGGGCAGAGCCTTCCACAGCACAGTGGTGCCAAATGATGAGGACTCATCATCTCTGCATCAATTCAGACCCGTCATTTGCCCACTGAGAAGGAAGTGACCACAGTTCATGAATCCTCGTCCAATTCGTACATTGCTGAAAGGGGAAAATTATTACTAAGCTTGTTAGATTTTTTTTTTAAATCTTAAATAAGATGTGATTACATACAGAGATGCTTCAATTACATATTTTAATTTTTAAGGCCACAAATCATTGCCCTATTCTGCATTCTAGTGATCAAATAGCCACAGTTTTATTTTTTTCATATAAATTAAATACCTTTTAAATAACCTTAAAATTTGTTTAAAATTTATTTTCTAACCACCTGTTCTTCATTTATTTATCCTTGCATAGAAATTTCTTCACACTACCACCACCAGGGAGGTTATTTGGAGAGGGCCACAATATGGAGTCTCGAGTCTGAAATCTGAAGTGCCCTCCCCTCATTTTGTGGCTGAGGTGGAACATGTTCCATCCATGTAGCATTGGTGTCTTCCTTTCCATACTGTAGAAATAAAGGAGCCCTAGGCACACACAGAAAGGCAGCCATACCCAAGAGGGCTGATTGGCAAGCGTTAGACAAATTCTCCAGTAAAGGCACTCCTACTTCTATAAGGGATTGGGAACTAGTTAGGAGAGTTGTAGGGATGAGGAGGAATTATTGAGATGGGGGTATTATTTGCAGATTTCAGAGAGAAGTGAAATTCTTCTCCAGCACAATGCATGGAGAAGAATTTTGAAAGTACCATGGACTGTCAGAAGAACAAACAAATCTTAGTTTGGGAGAAAATAATTGCAAAGCACATCTACACTAAAGCAGGGGTGGGGAACATCTGGCTCAGGCTGTGTGTTGTTGCTGCTGTTACATGCCATCAAGTTGGTTCCGACCCATAACGACCCTATGTAGGGTTTCTGTGGAGCAGCTGGTGAGCTTGAACTGCCAACCTTGTGGTTCAAACTGACTTTTGAGTCCAGCTTAATAACCCACAGCACCACACCAGGAGTTCCACAAAACCATTTGTTCTGACCCTGCCAAGGTAACCACAGTTCTAGCCATCACATTGTTGTTATTGTTAAGTGCCTTAGAGGCGGATCATACAAAATTAACAATTTTTAAAATGAGCCTGCTATATTTGGTCAGACATTTAATTAACTGTGACCAAATGTGTTACTTAGAAGCCAGGATGACTAGTCTTTTCTCTCATACTTAAGATACACTATCAAAAGGGACCAGACACTGGCGAAGGGCATCATGCTAAATAAAGTGGAGGTTCAGGGAACAAGAGGAAGACCCCAAAAGATAGACTGGCACAGTTTCGTTCTGTTGTACATAGTGTCGCTATGAGTCAGAATCAGCTCAACAGCACCTAACAATGATAACAGGAGAGAAATATGGGGAAGTCACCTACACTGGACCATCTGCTGGGTCAGTGGAGACTGCTGTTTGTCTTTGCTGCCAAAAGGAGAAGGTGAAGTAGTCATCATGCCCAAAGAGGCACGTACCGATTAAGCCTAGCACCCTGGAGATGATAATGGAGTAGTGTCCTTTCTTATCAAATGGAAGTGATCAGGAAGAGGATCACAGTCACGAGTGCTCGGAAGAAATCACTCTAGGGCCAGCTGATGAACTGTACCTTGGTGTGCAAGGAGCCCTAGTAGTGTAGTGGATTATAAGCTGGACTGCTAACCACAAATTCAGCAGTTTGAATCTATCAGCCACTCCATGGGAGAAAGATGCAGTTTTCTGCTCCTTTAAAGATTTATAGCCTTGGAAACCCTATACAGGCTTGCTCTGAGTCAATGCCAACTTGCCATCTAACAACTAGATCACACACGTAGGTGACAAAGAAGAGAGCAGCCAGGATCATCTCAGCCACAGACAGTGAGGAGAGCTGTGGAGGTGCTAAAGCAGATCAGAACTGCCAGGCAAAATCCAGTCTCAGAAAACTGGAGAATTCCCTTTTGGGTGCAGGAGAGTTTGGTATAAGCAATTCAACAACGGGAAGCTTAGACTCTGCCCTGGCGTGGATTGGAGTCTGAGCAGAGGATCTGCTTGCCTCCTCACAGGTTTGAGGCACCTGTTGTCTGGCTGAGAAGGCACCTCCACCCAGGTGAAGGCTAAAATTATTTTTTGAGAACAACATGGATTGTTCTCAAGCTAATTTTGCTTGGCAATCTCTCTAGATAGTGCCAACAGTTAATGTACTTAACCACTAACCCAAAGGTTAGAGGTTTGAGTCTTCTCAGAAGCACTTCAGAAGAAATGTCTGGTGATTTACATTCTAAAAACTCACTCATAGATAACCCTATGGAGCAAAGTTCTACTCTGACACTCATGAGGTTAATTTTTTGACAACTGGTTCATTTTTGCCTACTTCTTTGTTGGTACCTGTCTCTAGAATCCTGCCTAGCTGTCGTCTGTATTTGCACCAATATGATTGACCTTCACATAGGTAGAGATGTTGTTGTTAGGGGCCATCAAGTTAATGCCTACTCACAATGACCCTATGCACAATAGAATGAAACACTGTCTGGTTCTCTGCCACCCTCACAGTTGTTACGCTTGAGCCCATTGCTGCTGCCACTATGCCAATCCATTATTTGTGTCTTCCATATTATTTATTCTATACTACAGTCAACAATGCAGCTGGGATTAAATCATACTGGAACAGTTAGCCTTGGTGGCAAAAGTATTTTGGGTGACTCATGATAGGTAGAAATCTCTGGAGATATGTTGTTGTTGTTAAGTGCCATCGAGTTGGTTCCAAGTCATAGCAACCTTGTATGGGGTTTCTGAGGAGCAGACAGTGAATTTGAGCCATCAACCATCAGGTTCAAACTGACCCTGCAGTCCAGTGCATTATCCTGCAGTGCCATATGAGGACTCCATCTCTGGAGACACAGAAAAGTACAAATGACTAGCAAGAGTCTTGGAAGTTAGAGAGAACATGTTGGGTATATGCAGAGAGATTTCCAATTGGACTTCCCTGGCATACTGGTATTTAACTAATCTGCCATGTTGTAAATAAAGTCTTTTCATAGTATCCATAGTAGATGATGAGCAGAAGATTTGGTGCCTCCAGAATAGCTGTGGGAGACTTTTCTCATCTGCCGGTCCCCAAATCCTCCATCCAATGTCACTGGAATTTTCTGTAGGCAGAGAGCTTGATAATCTGTTTTCTGATTGGTAGACTTGCTTGCTCCGTACCTTATGGAACTCTGGCTAAGAATAAATTCCAAAATGAATGTAGCTGCAAAGAAAAAACCACTGACTTCTTAAACTTTGACAGATGCTGGTTATGTTTTCAATTCCAAATAAAGTCAAGCTTCCAGGATATAGCAGCTGTTCAGCTCCTGGTCTCATCACTCATACGTCCCTGCTCCACTTTGCTTCTTTTACAGCGGAACTCAACACCATCGCCCCCATCATCTCCAACTTTTTCCTGGCTTCATATGCACTTATTAATTTCTCCTGCTTCCATGCCTCTTATGCCAAATCTCCAGGTAAGTGGACTTTTCAAAACAAAAAGAAGCGTCTACAGTTACTGTCAGTGAAATGAAATAAAAGTCCACATAAAGTTCGAGATCTGTGTTTACGCGTTCCCTTATATCCTAGCAGGCAGCGTAATCCACTTTATTTTGGTGAGTTGGGGGACGACTTCTGAAATAGAAAAAGAATCATTTGAGCAATGGCCTTTTTGACCAACCGTAAAGTCAATTTTCTCCTGTGGCAATAAATTATTCATTGCAAGAGAAACCACATTTATTTCAGCAGTAGAAAAACACCACTATTTATTTCCAGGGTGAAAGTGACCAGAGAAGTGGAATAAATGTATATATTTGAAACTTCCTTACTATCAATTTGTTTCCTGCCCATGGTGCAGAAGAGAAGGATGAGTAGCTCCCATAATTACCTGCTGAGTGCAGTAAATGCAGATTCATGTTGGGCACTGTCATGTTGATACTTAGTGACCTCAGTGTACTCCTCAGGCTGTGGTTCAAAGTGGTTCAGAATTTCACACCCAAGAACCTCTTTCCGCCTAGTCACCCTGCACCCCATCTTCTCTTTCATTAGCCAATAGAATTACTTCTGCCTTTCTACCAGAATGGAGACATACCGTCCCTGACCTTCCGAAAGTCTTTTACCCTGATGATTGTTATCTAAGAGACAGCTACATTTCCTGACTCATGAAGTCTGGGTGTGGTGCTGTAGGATAGATAATGCACTGAACTGCAATGTCGGCAGTTCAAACCCACCAGCCGCTCCTCGGAAACCCTATGCAGGGTCTCTATGAATCTGAACCAACTTGACGGCACTTAACAAGGACCAGCCATGACCATGATCTTAAGCCTCCTTTGGAAAATTGGTGCCCATGAGAGAAAAACACACACGGAAGGGGGACCTTTATCTACCAAACACCACTAGGATATGAAAGATAATTAAGGACAAATTGAGTGCAGTTAGATTCTTTTCCTGGAGGTGTTTTACTTTTTGTTTCTGTTTTCTTTGTTCTTTTAAGTTGTTGTTAAGTGCCGTCCAGTCGGTCCCGACCCATAGCGACCCTGTACAGGCTTTCCTAGGGTGTAAATCTTTACGGGAGTAGAAAGCCTCATCTTTCTCCTGCAGAGCGGCTGGTAGTTTCGAACCACTGACCTTAATGTTCGCAGCCCGATTCGTAACCACTACGCTACCAGAGCTCCTTGTTCTTTTAAGTAGCAAGCCCTTTTCAAAGTGCTGAAAATAAATAAATAAACAAAACCATAGAAATATGTTCCTCCAGTGCCTCAACAATGATATTTACAGCCTCAGAAACCCTATGCAAGGTCACTGTGAACTGACTCCCAGCGCCTAATCATAATAAAGGCTATACCATGCCTAGTTTTTAATAATAACATGAAATACAGAGGTGGGGAAGAGTAAAAAAGTGGAGGGAAGGATGGGGGTGGACAAAGAAAGAGATGAAAACCTGAAAAGCACATAGAGGGAGACACATGACTATACAAACACACACATCCACATGCACACATCCACACACACACATCCACACAGAGTCAGACTCGGTATTACAGTGAGGTTCTTGAAGTGCTATTTCCATCTTGTGGCCACTCATGAAACTGCACTTGAAGATTTTCAAAGCTCTGTTGTATTTTGGCAACTCTAAATTTAGAACGTACTTCACCCATAGACCAAATGAGTCCTCCAAATCAGATCTTTCCCACCCTGACGATACTACCTACCAGTTTCTTTCTTTGCAGGGAAAGAATAAAACAGACAACCCGATGCATGTGTGAACTATGAGAAATAATTTTAACTGTAAAATCATAGTATAGTAACTCATTGGGTTTAAGAAGCTGTTGCTAGAAACATTTCTTTCTTTTCCTATAGATTATGATTTCTGAAGGGACAAGCCCCATTCTCACAGACTTGGGGGGCTTTGTCTTCTCCATAGGAATAATTGTCTTAACCTTCCCCTTCTTAGACACCAAGGAGTTCCTCCTTCCCACCTGCTGGATCCCACCCTTTCCATCCATACTGCTTCCTTTAACTCCTGATGACATAGAAATCAGATGCCTAAAGGTTGATCATTTGAGAAGACAATCAGTGGGCCTACAAGAAATATGGAGTGTTCGTGAATCGTACCATTTCTAAATATCCCTTCATAAAATAAACCTGGGACTCAAGACCCTAGAAACATATTAATAGAGGTAGGAACTTTACCTAAAAATGCTGATCCTTTAGTTGTTGTTGTTAAGTGTCATTGAGTTGGCTTTGACCCATAGGATCCATTTATAGAGTTTCTGGTGAACTTGAACTGCAGACCTTGAGGGTCAAACCAGCTTTGCAGTCCAGTGCATTAACCCACAGAGCCACGCCGGATCTCTATAGCAGGAAGAGAAATATGTTGCCTACATTGTAGCAATATGCAGAGGCACCATGGTAGTGGTTCAGAAATGTTTTCTGTGTACATGAATACACTTTTTTAACTTTCAGGATGGAGACCTGCATATGGCATTTACAACATGTGGGTATCGCTGTTTGGAGCTGTTTTGTGCTGTGCGGTCATGTTTGTCATCAACTGGTGGGCTGCTGTCATCACCTATGTCATTGAGTTCTTTCTTTATATCTATGTGACTTACAAGAAACCAGGTAAGATTAAAAGGAGGTATAATTTGTATTTAAAAGCACTAACTATTAGTCATTGGACTAATTTATTGAGTAGCTTCTATGTATGCGACAATCATGGTGCTGTAGGATAAGTACTGGACTGCGAACCACAAGGTTGGTGGTTCAAATCCACCAGCTGTACAGGGTCGCTATGAGTCAGAATCAACTCAACAACACTTACCAACAATAAGGTAATATAACAATAGTAATAGTCAACCCTGTTGAGCACCTATTATATGCCAGGAACTCATTTAATCCTCATAATAATGCTGTAAATTGTGCCGTAGGATAAGCACTCTACTGCAAGCTTGGTTTGAACTGCAAGATCGGCAGTTCAAACTCACCAGCTGCTCCTTGGAAATCTTTTACGTAGGGTCACTATGAATCAGAACTGACTCACTGGCACTAAACAACAGTCTCATTTTACAGATGAAAAAAAAAATTGAGGTTCAAAGAGTTGACCACTTGCCAAAGTAACAGGATGTAATACAGCTGATATTTTAAGCAGTGTACAAGGGGAGCTTCAAAAAGTTTTGGGAAAAATTTCATTATCTTTCAAATTCTTTTTTCCATGAACTCTCGAAGCCCTTTTGTATAGCACCAAACCCCATAAGATCTCTGTTATGTCCCCTTGTCCCTTTAATGTTCTGATGAATAAGATATAGTCCCTGCCCTCAAGGAGTCCACAGACTCATACATAACAGTTAATTATAGTATAGTCCAGAGGTGGTGGTTGTTGTTAACTGCTGTTGAGTCATAGTGACCCTGTATAGGGTTTCTGAGGACCGGCTGATGTGCTTGAACTGCTGACCTTGCGATTCAAACTGATGTTGTAGTCTAGCGTATTAACCCACAGCGCCACAGCAGTGCAGGGATGGGAAACCCTTTTTTCTGCCAAAATATATAGTATCATTCACGGGCCATACAAAATTATCAACTTAAAAATTAGTCTGCTATATTTGCTCAAACATTTAATTAATTAACCCTTAATGGGATGGCTAAAGTCTTGGTGTGGTGCCATAGGCTAAGCACTTGACTTCAAGGTCAAGTTCAAACTCACCAGCTGCTCCTTGGAAACCCTATACTGGGTTGGAACCGACTGGATGGCACTTAACAACAACAGTAACAACAGTGTGATGGCTACAACAGCAGTTGCCTTGGCAAGGCCAGACCAAATGATTTTGTGGGTCAGACGTTCCCCACCACTGGTATAGTGTAACACGAACTGTGATAGTCAGATGAGTCATAGCCTGAGAAAAAGGAAGAAAATCTCATTATTAGAGTTTTCTAAGAAAACATTCCTGGCTCATGGGTTATGCCCTCAGGACGAAGGGCACTGCAGAACTTAATAACTATTTGATGAATGAGTGAAAAGTAACATTTTTCGTTTTAGATTTTTTTTTTTTTAATGATTAGAGGTTAATTGGACAGAGTCAGGAAATTATATTCTAGGTAAGGATATTGAAGTCAAGAAAGCACATGAGTATATGGTACCGTGACATATTCATGAAAGTTCAAGGCCTTTAGCCCAGATGGCGTTCTTGAGTCCTAAGGAGCTCTGGTAGAGGTGTGGTGCTATAGGATAAGCACTGGACTGCTAACCACAAGGTCATTGGCTCACACCCAACAGTCTCTCTTCAGAGACCCTATTCAGAATCCCTATTAGTTGGAATTAACTCAACAGCACTTCATAGCAACATGTTTGGTCAGAGTTAATTAAATGTCTGCCCAAATATAGTAGGCTAATCTTTAAGTTGTTAATTTTGTATGGTCTGCCTCAATGGCACTTAACAACAGCAATGTGATGGCTGGAACTGCGGTTACCTTGGCAGAGCCAGACCAAATGATTTTGTGGGACTCCTGATGTGGTGCTGGGGGTTAATATGCTGAACTGCTATATTCGTTTGAACCACTAAGTCGGCAGTTCAAGCTCACCAGCTGCTCCTCAGAAATCCTATATGGGGTCACTATGGGTCAGAACTGACTTGATGGCACTTGGCAACAACAACAAAAACCATACAGCCTGCAGACCAGACGTTCCCCACCGCTACTTTAGTGAATATGTGTTTTTGCAATTATTTTGTCCCAAACTATAACTTGGTGTTTCATTTTCTTTACCGTCTGTTTTGAAGAGCAGAAATTCAAAATTTCGATGAACTCAAATTTATCAGTTTTCTTCCTTTATGATGTGGCTTTTTGTGTCTGATCTAAGCTATGTTTCTTTAACCCAAGGTCACAAAGATTTTTTTCTGTTTCTTCTAGAAGAGTGAATGATTTAGTCTTTACATTTAGGATTATGATCCACTTTTAATTATTTTTTTTAAAAATATGGTGTAAGGTACAGATCATAGTTTATTTTTTGCATATTGATGCTTAATTGACTATTGTTGTTTAGTGCCAACCTTTGCAGTTCAAACTGACCTTGAAGTCCAGTGCGTTAACTCACAGCGCCACACTAGGCCTAATTGACTAGTAAAGTCTATATAAGAATGAAATGATGGAGTCCCAGTGTAGCACTGTAGGATAAGCACTCGATTGCAAGGTTTGGTGAACCATAAGGTTGGTGGTTCAAACCCACTAGCTGCTCCTTGAAAACCCTGTATAGGGTCACTGAATCGGAACCTACTCGATGGAACTTAACAACAACAACAAAGTATACTAAGTGCTCGGTACAAAGTCAACACTTAGTATTTCTCTTATCTCCAGAAATGCTCATTTCCAAAACAAAGCTAGGAAGAATAGGGTCTGTCTGCTTTCCAAGGTGGACCTGCACTTTTCTACCAGTGGTTTCCTCTCATTTGGATGACAAAGTTAAAAATTTTAATTTGTAGAAAATAATAATAATAAGGCAAGGATGATGGTGCTTACCTCCTTTATTATGAAGAGTAACTCCTAAAAGAGCAAACTAAAATGCTTCCTAAAGAACCTTGATTGCCTTCCTGGACATCCTGAGCTATCTTCAGTTTACTATGCAAAATACAAAAATTATAATGCACTCTACATACACAGAAATGCTTCCTTTCTTTTTAATCCAAGAATTTGTGAAGAGCCTTTGAATTTATTCATGGGCTGACCCATCTCCTAATTCTATCTGCCTGCTGTATGATTCTCAGACAGCCTCTCCCATCAAGCCATATTTCTAGGGTTGCAGTTTGACAGTTTGTTGTGTAGCTGGAAAGAAGTCTCCCTTCTAAGAATTCACAGTATTCATAGAAGGACATGAGGCTCTTTCTAGGAAAGACTACATCTAATCTTCTCACTCGTCTATCAATGACACAGCTAAGGAAATTCATAGACGGGAATGGCTTGTAAAAATGATTCATGGTGTCCAGAGGGATGATCAGTGCTTTTTATGCCAATTGCTTCTTTCATTCACAGACGTGAACTGGGGCTCCTCTACGCAGGCTCTTTCCTATGTGAGTGCTTTAGACAATGCTCTGGAACTAACCACTGTGGAAGATCATGTGAAAAATTTCAGGTAAAGTTGGCTTCTCAGGCAATTTGATGAACTTCCAATTAGAGGTAGAAAAGGAATCTCAAAAGACAAGTTTATAAGGAAAACAGAAAAATATGAAAATACTTGTTAAAAATGGATAGGTTGAGTTGGGGACTTAGGATAGTAGTGTCCATGAGAAATCTGTGCATAGACCAACGGTTGTTAGAACAGAACAAGGGGATATTAAGGGTTTTAAATCAGGAAAGGTATGTACCAGGGTTGTAGTCTTTCACCATACTTACTTATTCAACCTGTATGCTGATCAAAGAATCTGAGAAGCTGCATTATATGAAAAGTTACATAGCATCAGGATTAGATGAAGACTCATTAATAGCATGTGGTATGAAAATGATACAATTTTGCTTGCTGGAAGTGAAGAAGACTTGAAATGCTTACTGATGAAGATCAAAGACCACAGTTTTCAGTAAGATTGCACTTCAATGTAAAGAAAACAAAAGTCCTTACAAATGGACCCACTAATAATATTATGAAAATAGAGAAGAGATTAAAGTTGTGAAAAACTTCATTTTGTTGGATCAACAATTGACACTTATGGAAGCAGCAGTCAAATAATCAAATGGCATATTGCCTTAAGCAAATCTGATGCACAAAACCTCTTTAAAGTGTTAAAGAGCAAAGCTGTCAGGTTAAGGACTAAGGTGCGCCTGACTCAATGCTCTTTAGAAGCCAGGTTGGTAAGACTTCCTCTCATACTGCAGACATGTTATCAGGAAGGACCAGTCCCTGGAGAAGGACTTTGTGCTTGGCAAAGTGGGAGGCTCAACGAAAAGGAGGAAAACCCCCAAGAATATGGATTGACACAGTGGCATGAGCAATGGGGCTCAGATATAGCAACAATTGTGAGACTGGCACCGGACCAGGCAGTATTTTGCTCTGTTTTGCATAGTATTGCTATGAATTGTAACCAACTCAACAGTAACAACAACAACAAGTGTGTGGGGAATGTCCATATAAGGACTGCAAAATGATTTCATCTGTCCCTGCCAAAACAATTACAGTTCCAACCATCACATTGTTGTTGTTGTTAAGTGCCATCAAGTTGGTTCCAACTCAGAGTGACCGTGTATAGAGTTTCTGAAGAGTGCCTGGTGAGCTTGAACTGCTGACCTTGCAGTTCAAACCTACCTTGCAGTCCAGTGCAGTAATCCACAGTGGAGGGTGAGTGAATTAAATGTTTGACCAAGTATAGCAGGTTAATTTTTAAGTTAATAATTATTTTATGGCCCGTGAGTGGTGTTGTAAATTTTGGCAGATAAATTTTCCTCACCCCTGGTCTACAGGGTTGGCGAAAACAAGAAGCTCCCTCAATGAGATAAATTGACAACAGTAGCTTCAATAATGAACTCCAACATACCAATGATTATGAAGACAGCATAGGACCGAACAATGTTTCATCCTGTTATACATAATAAAGTCACCATGTTTGGGATCCAACTCAACAGCAACTAGCAACAATTGTTCAGAGGCAAAAAGTCAGGGGGACCTCAAGACCAACTTTTTCTTGCTTCTCACTGTCACTGAGAATACAAAGATTGCAAGATTAACAGTCAAGATGATTCAAAAATTATGGTGGGAAGCCTAAGAAATAGTTAGGAGAGCTGTTGTCCCATTTCACCAAGCTTTGTGTACCTGCCATTTATATTTAGAGTAGTTCTGGGCTCATGTACTTGTTGCAATGATCAATTCTCACACCTTCTTTTTTCCATTTCCAGGCCCCAGTGCATTGTCTTAACAGGGGGACCCATGATAAGACCTGCTCTCTTGGACATAACACATGCCTTTACCAAGAACAGTGGCCTTTGCATCTGCTGTGAAGTCTTTGTGGTAAGTGTCACTTCACCCAAGGAAGGGGCTTTGTTCTCCCTGCTCACTTTGTGTTTTAACTGAGCAGAGCAGGTCCATACACTGAGAGAAGACTGACACATCAGCTTGGAGAAGAGTCTTTCACCTTGATTCATAGAACAAGTAGTAACAAGGGTCCGTGATCCTGAATTTAAACAGGTTCATGAAAAGTGTTTCAGATTTCATAGGAGACCAACTAGAATGATAAATATTTCTAAATGATGGTCTTTGAGTCAAGAAAAATAGAACTATCTCAGAAATAAAATGAAGGCATTTGGGAAGATAACTGTCCATAGAAATATAAAAAGATGGAATGAGCAGGATAGAGCGCTATTAGATAGATTAACTGATGGGGAGACAAGCAGACATAATGGCCTTAAATGACAGAATATAGAATTTAGATTAAATATTTGGATAAATCTGATGATATTACAGATGTCTAGGGAGTTAAAACAAGTTTTCCAGGCCATGGATAACCATTCAAAGCTGAATGAGTTCTTTTTTGTTCAGGAAGTATGTGATGGACTAAAAATAACTTATTGGTGGCTTTCTTGGGAGGTATCCAAAGGAGGTGCTGAAAATTTAACCATAGGTATTGACCAATGTTAAAGTAGGGAGAAGGCTTTCAAATAATAGTAAAGTAATTTAATCTGTGTCCTGCTAACCAATCTACTGCCATTTCTCTTCATCACACCACACTTATATGCCACATCCACACATGTCCCACTCAAAATCCCTAGCTCGTTCAAAGCAGTCTTCCCTAGTCTTCAAAGCATTTACCTATAATTTTCTAATATGATCTTGTAGAATCCTAGTGAGGAAGGAAGAAAAAGAAAAGCCCGGTTCTCATTTTAAAGAGTGGGAAAGTAAGATTCAGGAAAATAAAATTATGGCAGAGAATGACATGATAAGAAAATGACAGTCAGAATTTCAATCCAGATAATTTGATTGGACTCTGCATGACATCATGAAAAGAAAGCCTTAGCAGACCCACATCCTTGGGGGTGCTGTTAGCAATAGATCGTTGATATGAGCTGCCAGTCAGCCCCCAACTCATAATGATCGCATGCACAATTGAACAAATTGATGCCCAGCCCTATGCCATCTGTATGGATTGACTGTGTGATTCATAGAGTTTTTATTGGCTGGTATTTGGAAATAGACTATCACACTCTTTTTCCTCTCTTTCTTAGTCTGGGAGTTCTGCTGAAATCTAATAAGCATCATTGTTGTTGTGAAGTGCTGTTGAGTCAGTTCCGACCCATAGCGACCCAGTATAGGGTCCAATAAGCATCATAGCAACATGCAAATCTCCACTGACAGACTGGTGGTGAACATGTCTAACCACTGCCTGGGAATTGAACCTAGGTCTCTTGCATGGGAGGTGAGACGTCTACTGCTGAAACTTTAATGCTCTAAATTCTTCCAGTACTTGCCAAGGAATTGGGCTAATAAGCAGTTGTATGACCCTGGGGACAATCAACTGTCCCATGATGCAGGAGCTTAATTTGCTACATGTCACCATGATCAGCAGCACTTAAGCATCCCTTTATACTTGGCAATGCTCCACATGCTCTGTGAAACCAGTTGGTTATATTTTCTGTCCTCTTAGTGCTTCTATGATAATAACAGAAACACTATAACTAAATGTAATTACCCAATAGGGGAGAGAGGAAATCCCACCGACTATGGAAGACTGACAGGCTAAGTAATGACCAACTGGGACTCCAGAGGACTCAAAAAAATCTTATCAAGCACCTTGTTCCCATATTATCAACTTTGGTGCCCTCGATAAGTGGATTTCATTTTGGCCAATATAATATAGGCCAATATAGGAGCCAGTTTTGATGGAATAAGCAGTTTGGGGTGTTTTTCTTCTCCAGCAATTTAGAGAAAACTTAGTTTAGCAGGCAATAAAAAAATGTTAGGACAGGAGAAATGAACTGGGAGTATAAGCAATCACATATTGGCAAGGGAGAAAAAGTCTTCCTATAGAGGCTAAAGAGACTGCTTTTAATTAACCCTTTGCTAGTTTAACTATAATAAAAAGTTATGATTCTTGAATATCATTTCATTTAAAATAGCCACCTAAGCCTGTGCCGCCAATGATCCTGGTGTTTTGACACATACATTGGACAGAATTATACATTACTGTGCTGCTTCCTCTGAGTAGGGCTCAAGACTCTTGCTCCCAGGTTTCAGAGTTCCGTTGGGGACAGAAAAGAGTTCCTGCATCACTTAATGACTTTCCAGTTAGTTACTTTCTGTGGGATCCTGAGGCTGCCAATGCCATCAGCATATGTAGGCTCCAGGCTCAGTTGTCAATCATCTTTGAAAAGGAACACATGGAAGAGGATGTATGGGATAGCTACATACCATTAGAAAATTGTATTATAACAAAGCACTGTGGTTGATGGTGAGGCCAATCTTGTGGGAACACGTGAAATAGTAATGGTGATGTTAGGAAATATCAATTTCCTAACTGTTGAGACAAACAGCTAAGTTTCAAAACATCATTTTGCCACCAATTATCTGTGAGTCTCTTAGGTATGTAATTTAGCTTTCTTGTGCCTCAATTTCAACCACTCATGTGTAGTTTGGGTGTGGCTGTGATGCTGCAAGCTATGCCACTGGTATTTCAAATACCAGCAGGATCACCCATGGTGGACAGGTTTCAGTGAAGCTTCTCATTAAACAGACTAGGAAGAAGGAAGAGGCAACCACTGAAACCCTTATGAATAACAGTGGATGGAACACATAGTACCAGAAGATGAACCATTTAGATGGGCAGACACTCAAACTATGACTGGGGAAGTGCTACCTCCTCAAAGTAGAGTAGATGGAAATGGGGGTGGAGCAAAATTTTGGGGACCTTCATTTGATGATGTGGCATGACTAAAAATGAGAAGAAATAGCTGCAAACATTCATTTATAACTGAAATATGTAATGTACAAAGTGTGACTCTGGGAAAACTTGAAGTCATCAAAAATGAAATGGAACCCATAAAATTCAATAGCCTAGACATTAATGAGCTAAGATAGACTGATATTGGCCATTTTGAGTAAGACAATCTTATGTTTTACTATATCAGGAATGACAAATTGAAAAGGAATGGTTCATCTTAAAACAAACAAACAAATATTTGAAAATCTATCATGAAGTACAGTGTTGTCAACGATAGGATAATATCAATATGTTTACAAGGAAGACCAGTTAATACAGCTATTATTCAAATGTACACACTAATCAGTAAAGCCAAAGGGAAAGAAATTGAAGATTTCTACCAACTTTTTGCAGTCTAAAATTGATCAGACCTGCAATCAAGATGCATTGATAATTACTGGTGATAGGAATGTAATAGTCGGAAACAACGAAGGGTTGGTAGTTGGATTATCTATTTTTGATGACAGAACAACACTAGACATTTCATGATAGCATTTTTCAAGACCAACAACTTATTCATTACAAATATCTACTTTTCAACCGTATAAGTAGTGGCTGGGAGTCCTGGTGTGGCACTGTGGGTAAATGCGCCAGACTGCAAAGCCATTTGAACTTCAAGGTCAGTGGTTCAAGCTCACCAGCTACTCCTTGGAAACCCTATACAGGGTCGCTATGGGTCAGAATCCACTCGACGGCACTTGACAACAACAACAACAACAAGTAGTGGCTGTACATATGAATCTCACTAGATGGGATACACAGGAATCAAATTGACTACATTTGTGGAAAGAGATAATGGAGAAGCACAATATCATCAGTCAGGACAAGATCAGCGACTGATTGTGGAACAAACCATCAATTGCTTAAATGCAAGTTCAGGTTGAAGCTGAAGAAAATTAAAACAAGTTCATGGGAGCCAAAATTTGACCTAGAATATATGCCGCCTGGATTTAGAGACTATCTCAAGAATAGATTTGATATGTTGAACAATAATGACTGAAGATCAGATGAGTTGTGGGATAATATTAACAACATCATTCGTAAAGAAAACAAAAAGCCATTTATAAGACAGGAAAAAAGGAAAGGCCAAAGTAGATGTCTGAGGAGACCCTGAAACTTGCTCTAGAACATAGAGATGCCAAAGCAACTGGAAGAAATACTGAAATAAAAGAGATGAATAAAAGATTTCAAAGAGCAGCTTAAGAAGACAACGTATTGCAACGAAATGTGCAAAGACCTGGAGTAACCAAACCAAAAGGGAAGAACACGCTTGTCGTTTCTTAAACTAAAGAACTGAAGAAAAAAATTGAAGCCTCAAGTAGTAATGTTAAAGGATTATGTGGGCAAAATATTATACAATACAGGAAGCATCAAAAGAAACTGGAAGAAATATAGTCACCAATAAGAATTGGCTGACGTTAAACCATTTAAGTAGGTAGCATGTGATCAAGAACTGATGATACTGAAGGAAGAAGTCCAAGCTCCACTGAAAGCATTAGCTAGAAACAAGGAATTGACCAAATACCAATTGAAATGTTTCAATAAACCAATGCAACACTAGAGGTGCCTGCTTATTTACACCAAGAAATTTGTAAGACAACTACCTGACCATCCAACTACAAGATATTCACATTTGTGCACATTCCAAAGAAAAGTGACACATCAGACTGTGGAAATCATTGAACAATATCATTAAAACCAAATGCAAATCCAATGTTGCTTAAGATCATTCAAAATAATAGTGCAAAAGTACATCAACAGTGAGCTGCCAGAAATTCAAGCTGGATTTAGAAGAGGACATGGAATGAGAGATTATCATTGCTGGTGTCAAATGGCTCTTGGCTGAAGCGGAGCATGTCAGAAAGATGTTTACCTGTGTTTTATCGACTATACAAAGACATCTGATTGTGTGGATCATAGCAAACTATGGATAACATTACAAAGAATAGGGGTTCCAGACACTTAATTGTGCTCATGCAGAACCTGTCCAAAGACTTAGAGGCGGTCATTTGAACAGAACAAGGGAATGCTGAGTGGTTTAAAATCAGAAAAGCTGTATGTCAAGGTTGCATCTTTTTACCATATTCAATCTACATGCTGAATGATAATCCAAAAATGGACTATATAATGAAGAACATGGCATGAGGGCTGGAGGAAGACTCTTTAACAATCTGTACTATTCAGATGACACAACCTTTGCTGCTTAAAGTAAAGAGGACTTGAGGCACTTGCTGATGAGATAAAAGAATACAGCCTTCAGTATAGGTTGCACTTTAATGGAAAGCCAACAAAAATCCTCACAACTGGACCAATAAATAGCAATATGATAAATGGAGAAGAGAGTGAAATTGTTATGGATTTGATTTTACTTTGATCCACAATCCACAATGCAAGCAGCAATCAAAAAAACAAATAACGTGTCGCATTGGGCAAATCTGTCAGCTAAAGGACTCTAAAATGTTAACGAAATCAGGTTTCACTTTGAGGATTAAGATGTGCCTTACCCAAGCCATGGTATTTTCAGTTGCCTCATATGCATGCTAAAGGTGGACAATGAATTGATGCCATTGAATTATGGTACTGGCAAAGAATTTACCATGGACTGCCGGAAGAATGAAACAGTCTATCTTAGAAGACATACAGACACACAGCCAGTATTCTCCTTAGAACTGAGTATGGTAAGTGTATACATACTTTGGGTATGTTATCAGGAGGGACCAATCCCTGGAGAAAAACATCATGCTTGGTAATACTGAGGGTAAGCGAAAAGAGGAAGACCCTCCAGGATATAGATAGACACAGTGGGTGCAAAAATGGGCTCATAGATAGCAACAAATGTGAGGATGGCACAGGACCAGGCATTGTTTTATTCTATTGTACAATATTCTATTATAGGGTTACTATGAGTTGGAATCTACTAGAATGTACTTAGTAACAATATGTCTCCGTTTTCTCTGTCATAAAAATGGGAATACACATAGCACCTATATCACAAGGCTGTTGTGATGATAATATGAGAAAAAGTTTTCTAATGCTCAGCTCAGTTTGTAACATAGTAAATGCTCAATTAGTTTTAGCTGTTATTATTGATACTGTTATTAGTGTTGTCGGTATTATTGGTATAACATAGGTACCATTTTCGTTCCAAAAATAGATTGCGTTCGATAGCAACCTAAGGCATTCTATTAGAAAACTAGGTGCAGACAATGGATCTTGGATTTTTTTAGGTATCCAACAGTTTGATTATGACCAAGTAGCTAAATACACACTCCAACCTAACTGATCATGGGACAGCAAGCTCGGTTTTTTGTCCCTTGAAGAGACTTCATTATTTGAGGCGCTAACTTGAAGTACTGTAACACTCTGAAGGAGCAAGACCCAGAGCTCCCTGGAATTTTGGTGCTGGTGGGTACATGGGAAGCACGTGACCAGAGCTACCAGTTCTTACAGCAGACATGTTGTTAAAGGCTGTGAGGTCATGTGGAGTCCCTATGAGTCAGAATCAATCTGACAGCAACAAACAATAAAACAGAGGTCATGGCCCTCAAAACTGCTGAAACTGAAATTAAGAGAGTTATCCCTTTTTGTTGGGCTCCAAGCTTCCACTCTGAACCTTTCAACTACCCAGCTCTTAAATTTGCCCACTAGAAACCATTCCTCCTTGTCCTTACTTTTTTTCTTAGTTATCCTAGAAAATTTCCTAGAAAATGTTCCAAAGTATCCAGAATAGAGACTTTAGATGAGGGATTCCACGTCAGGACAAATTTGTAATTCCTTTTCAAAGAATTCCACTTAACTTTATATAAACTGTCAACTCTTCTCTTCTGAGCTGCCATTTAACAAGTCAGTGCTACACAACAATAACATACATATATCCCAAGAACATTTAAATCATTGTTTTTCTTTTAAGTCTCATTCCTATCACTATAGTAAGATGGAGTGGGGACTGCGGAGTGAGGAAGTAGGACTCCAGCATCTAGTATTCTGGGCATGGGCAAGTTCAGTGGGTTCAACAGACAGATAGTAAGTGAAGGGTTATAAACTGCAATTTTGACTAATTCAACTCTATGTACCATGGCATAAATAAGCTATCAATTTTATTTATTAATTAGTTTCCTCACTTATGGCATGCCTAGAAGAGAGATAATAAATCATTGCAGATAACTTAGTTTTGGTTTCATTCTGGAGTGCATGCATCCAGCTCTTAAAAATCTAACGGTGTCAGCTCACACTTTGTCATGTGAGACGACATCACACTTCAGCAATCACTCACTCATGTACGTCCCAATTTTGCATCGAAGGGCAGGCTCTCTATTTATTTTATTAAAACAAATTAAAGATGGATATGCTTTGAAGGATGGAAAACTGATCCAGCTAGTCTGGAATTTAGGATGCAAAGCAAGTATATCCAATATTGTCACAATTGTACCATTTACCAGTTTTCTAAATTTTCCTTGTCTTCAAATTGTAAAATTAGGCTTTCATTTCCATAGTGGCATCTTTTTGAAGTATAATGTGTTGTGCTGGTGACTGAAAGCAAACCTTTTTTTTTTTTTTTCATCTTGAAAAATTAGTAAATATATTAGGTTACATAAGATGAAAGCTGCATTTTCTAGGTCAAAACTGTTGAATACCGGCAAATTCATACGGTTCAACTGTAAGGAACAAAACTATACTCGTTCTATTTCTTCTAGTTAACAACCATTAACATTTTTGTCAAAGAGGTTTCACTCATTAAAAAATATTATGGCTGTATATAACTATATACATATATATGACACTATGGGTTAATGTGCTGAACTCCAAGGTCGGTTTGAACTGCAAGATCTCTAGTTCAAGCTCACTAGCTGCTCCTCAGAAACCCTTTACAGGGTTGCTATGACTTGAAACTGACTCAATGGCTTGTAACAACAATATTGGTAACCCTATACAGGGTCACTATGAGTCAGAAATGACTTGATGGCACTTCACAAAAACATATATATATATATATATATATATGTTGTTGTTGTTACGTGCCGTGGAGTCGGTTTCGACTCATACCGAGGCTGTAAATCTTTACGGGAGCAGAACGCCTCATCTTTCTCCCGCGAAACCACTGGTAGTTTCGAACTGCTGACCTTGCGGTTCACAGCCCGATTAGTAACCACTACACTACCAGAGCTCCATATGCATATATATATATATATGTTTTTATTTATATATATATTTATATACTTATAAATATATATATATTTGGTGGTGGTGGTGGTTGTATGCCACCGAGTCAATTCCAACTCATAGGGACGCTGAATAGGGTTTCCAAGACTATAAATCCTTATAGGAGCAGAAAACGTCACCTTTCTCCCACAGAGCAACTGGTGTATTTTAACTACGGACTTTGTGGTTAGCAGCTTAGCTCATAATCCATTACTCTAGCAGGGCTCTCTGAACCCCTGGTTTGGTACTATAGGATAAACACTGGACTGCTAACCACAAAATCAGCAGTTTGAACCCACCAGCTGCTTCTTGGAAACCCTACACAGGGTCACTATGAGTTGGAACCAACCCCAAGGCACAACAACAACAATCAGGGCTCCCAATATATAGATGCTGTTAAGTGCTGTCAAGTCATTTTTGACTCATAGTGACTCTGGATAGGTTTTCTAAGGAGTGGATGGTAGATTTGAACTGACAATCTTTGAGTTAGCAGTTCAGTGCCTATACTACAGCACCACACCAGGATTGGTTATATACAACAATATACTTACCATTATAACCATTTGCACTCATTTTTAATGAAATCAGCCATTACAGATTTAAACTGCAGTCTGCATTCTGAGACACCCCAACGTGACAGGCATTTTCCTCTCCAAAGACAATGGAGTTGGATGGGCGTCTTTCTAGTTCTTTCACATGGATACCAAGATGCAGGTCTACTTCTAATGATGGCTCTCCTGCTCTTCAATTTTTCCTTCATTCTTGGCTGTCCTCTTCTCTCATTGCAATGGAGAAAAAGAATGACTTTTGACCATCTTTCTCTTGTAGCTCCCCTTTTAAAAAAATCTTACCCTTACTGCTTCCAGGAAATTTATAAAATTTACAAAGTAGCTTAATAAAACCCAAATCTTTCTTTAAATTCAATAAAGTTCTTGGGAAAACTCAGAGAAGACAACCAACTCCTAACTCTATTGCTACAATGAAAAACTAGTCAAGCACAGATAACCCTAGGGAAATGAAAATTCTCAATTTTCTATTCGTATCAACACCCCTCTTAAAGCAACCTCCACATCCAACAATAAGAAAACACCTTCTTTTTAGATGCATCCCTTCTCAATTTATCAGTGAGCCACTGTCTTGATACTAATAAAACAGTGTCGGAACCAAACACACAATGAATGAAATGACCCATTAATGGGTACTTGGAAACATGGTGAGATGAAATATGGACCAAATCAGAAAAGAAAAAAATCTCATCCTCACAGTTCCAACCAGAGTGGTAAATGACAGGAAAGACAGATAAGTCTCTCAAAGTTTTCAAAATGAAAGTTGAAAAGAATGCTATGCTTGGCCCAAATTCTTCTGGTTGATCCAAAGGGTGTTAGCATCCTTTCTTTTTTGAAGTTTACTTTCTTTTTTGAAATATTTATTTATAGAAATTTGCCTCTCATTCAACTTCTACTGCAGACTATGTAATTATAAATTCTTTGCCCTTTCTCAATCAATGTCAAAGCTATAATATATACAAGATTTTAAAATCTTTATTGTCTATCCAAATAATCAATTAATTTATGGACTTATATTTTGGATGCTAACTGAAGCTAATCGCTATAATATTTTAATTGGGTGCTAAAATTCATTTTTCTGACTATGATATATTTAGATGTTGAACAATTATATTCCAATGTGTCTTCCCTCTTTGCTAAATTTGCTTTTTCCTTAATACATTTGTATTGCAGTCTTGCCTCACATTAATATGTGTGCTACAAGAATATTATACACATTTTTAGCAACTAGAGATTCTGCATGAAATATTTTTATGACTCTCAATATGGCAAATTTAGGCATTAAAGTAAATCTCTCTGTCACAATGAATGTTTAATCTGGATTTTTATAATGCTAATAAACATACGTTAGACTGTATTTATTTAAATAAAAGTCAGTTTCCCCAGGGGTTCACAGCCATTGTGGTACAGCTCAATATACTGATTGGTCCAACATCTTTCCTGGCTATTGGTTATTCTTACATCTTATGGCTGTTGTCACCATTGAGTTGCCCTAAATAAAAGATTCCTTCTTGCAGTTGATGGAAAAGAAAGGCTTAAGAAAGGACTAGCGATTCAGTATGCATTGCCTGTCTAGAAACCTGAGCTAAATTTGATCCATAATAACATGTCTTTCCTTAGACTAAGGTTTCAGTTTAACAACTACCCTCCCTATATCTCTATGGAGTCTTGGTGTGATGCTGTACAATAATCACTGGACTACCAACCACAAGGCTGGTGGTTCAAACCCACTAGTAGATCCTTAGGAACCCCATAAGGATTGCTATGAGTCAGAATTGACTTAACGACACTTAACAACAACAACTGTATCTCTAACTCATTTACTTTCAAAAAGTTGTCAGGTTATAGGAAATATATAGGAAAAAATAAGTACATAAAGAGTCAAGTGCAATTTAAATAAAATTTTAAATGGACAGATCCCAGAGATCATGGAATTAAAAGACAATGGAATTTTTCCACAAATTTTTTGAAGCTCCCTGGTATAACATATGTCATATATGTAATTGTAAACTTTCTAGTAGTCATATTGTAAAGTGTAAAAGAAACAGGTAAAGTAAACTTTAATACCATATATATCCATAATATTGTCATTTCATTGTGTTAATGAACATAAATTATGAATGACATAGTTGTTTTTATTTTACTTATTTCATTCTAAGACTTCAAAATTTGGCCAGCCACATTTCAAATGCTCTGTAGCCATATGTGCCTCAGGGCTGTCATTCTGAGCAGTATTGGTTTAAGTAATTTCTTTATTTTTACAACTGTGGAAGCTGTAGAAAGAGATGCTAAGAGACATGCCCAGAGTATTAGTATAGTCAGCGTCAGAGTAAGATCTAATCCCAATATCCTGTTGCCCAGTTCAGCGCTCTTTCAGCTCTGTCATAGAATAAACACAATGGTAGGTTTAGGTTTGTAGTTTCAGCAAGACTGGATCATTCCGTTATGATCATAAAAATCAACTTTGAATGAACACCTCCTATTTTCTAGACATTGGAATGGGCACTTTATTCATTACTACTTAAAACAATCTTGCAGGATTATTTTATCTCTATTTTTAGAAAATATCAAAGCTGAAAGATAATCAGTTGCTTAAGAGGTTATCGAGTTTACATTGGAAGTAAGTTGTCTCTGCATAGTATGGGCTGTTCATGCAGCCTAATGCCTTTCTTTTCAACACAAGGCACTCTCATGCTGTGAATCTAAGTGTGGTCCAAGGACTAGCAGCATCCATGTCACCTGGGATTATGTTAGAGGTGCAAATCCTGCACTGCACCCACTGCCATTGAGTCTATTCTGACTGACAGAGACTCGATAGCACACAACCTCTTTAAAGTGCTCAAGAGCAAAGATATCAGTTTGAAGACTACGGTGTGCCTGACCTAAGCCATATTATTTATTTATTTTTGTCATTCCATTTTTGCTTTTTTTTTTTCGTTTTTGTTGTGAATTGTGTGATAGTTTACATGGGAGAATATTAGCTTGCCATGTTTTTTTTTTTTAAGTTTTTATTGTGAATTGAATTGTTTACATGGGAGAACATTGGTTTTACACTCATCCCATCATATTTCATTTCATTGCCATGATTACAATCCTCTCCATACATCAGCATTCAATAGGATTTCTTTCTATTTCCTCTGTTGTTGTTGTTGTTTTTTTTTTTGGGGGGGGTATGCACAAAAATACTCAGGAATATATAGTCATTTAAACAGCCAAAGACATATTCTGCAAGCCTGCCTCCTGGCTACCAGCATACAGCCTTTCTCTTTCCATGAGTCTAGAGTCCTCAGATGTTCTATCTCTCCATATCGTGATCTCTGTCTCTACCTCTGGAGCTACTGCTTCTCTGGATATGGTCTCACATTCTGCTCATGCTCTTTTCCCTTGATGGTCCTAGGGTCCTCTGTTCCTGGAATGTAAGATTAACTACTTCCCCCGTTTCATTATAAAACTTCTATCTTTACAGTTGTGACAATTGCAATTAGTCATGATAACAATCACTCACTATTAAATCAAAAGAATCTTATCCCCATCTTTCACCAGACCCATCTAGACAAGATGAAAACTATTCAGTGGGAATTCTGCTTTCCCCTTGCCATATTATTTTTAATAGCCTCATATGCATGTGAAAGTTGGACAATGAAGAAATAAGACTGTAGAAGGATTGGTGCATTTGCATTATAGTGTTGGAGAAGAATATTGAAAGTACCATGGACTGACAGAATAAACAAATCTGTGTTGGAAGAAGGACAGCCAGAATGGTGTGACTTAGAAGCCAGGATGATGTGACTTCATTTCTCATACTTCAGGCATGTTATCAGGAGGGACTAGTCCCTGGAGTTGGATCTCATGCTTGGTAAAGTGGAGGGTCAGCAACAAAGAGGAAGATCCCTAGTGAGGTGGATTTGCATAGTGGCAGCTGCAATGGGACCAAGCATAACAATTGTGAGCATGGTGCAGATCTGGATAGTGCTTCGTTCTGCTGTGCATAGGAATCACTGTGAGTCAGAACCAACTTGATGGCATGTGGCTCTGTGAGTTAATGCACTGGACTGCAAGGTTGAAGTTCACCAGTTGTTTCTTGGCAATCCTATACAGGGTTGCAATGAGTCAGAAGTGACTCAACGGTACTTAACAACAACAACAATAACATGGGGTTTCTGAGGATTAAATCTTTATGAGATGATAGCCTCATCTTTCTCCTATAGAACAGCTGGTAGATTTGAACTATCAACCTTGTGGTTAACAGTCTAACACCTAACTCACTGCACCACCAAGATGCCTTAAATCCTGCCCCAGGCCTACTAATCAGAATCTGCATTTTATAAAGGTCCCAGATGACTCAGATGACATCTTAGGCAACTTAATAAAATATCAAATCTCTCTATGAATCAAATTAATTTCCCAGGAGAACAACAGCTTTGTACCCTGTCAGATGCATCTCAGAAAATAAAAATAAATAAAATAGTGGATTAATAAATAAAATAGTGGATTGAATTGAAACATGAGAAGAAACGTTAGCTTGAACTTTTAAGGAATGATAAACAAGAATAGAGTTTTTCATTAAAAAATGAATTCCTGGAACTCAAAGGTTGAAATTATAAAATGCCTCATCTGCTACTTCTACTAAGGAGCTCTGGTAGCGTAGTGGTTATGAACTGGGCTGCAAACCGCAGGGTCAGCGGTTTGAAACTACCAGGTATTCCACGGGTGAAGGATGAGGCTTTCTGCTCCCATAAAGATTTACAACCTCGGAACCCTGTACAGGGTCGCTGTGAGTTGGAACCGACTCCATGGCACATAACCACCACCGCTATTACTACTACAGTCTTTCTTGTTGTTAAATGCCATTGACTTGGTTCTCACTCATAGCGATCCTGTATAGGGTTTCTGAAGAGTAGCTGGTGGGTTTGAACTGCTGACTTTGCAGTTCAAACCAACCTTGCGGTCCAGTGCATTATCCTACAGTGCTGCACCAGCCACCTCTGTTCCTCTTACCTCACCAAATAGGGTGAGTGACAGGGAAACGTTAATTTATTTGTATGCCAGTGGTGGCACTGTAGGATAAGCATTGGACTGCTAACCACAAGGTCAACAGTTCAAATCCACCAGCCACTCCATGGGGTCAAGATGAGGCTTTCTGCACCCTTAAAGATTTACAATCTCAGAAACACTATATAGGGTCACTCTGAGTAGAAATTAACTTGATGGCAGCAGGTTTGTTTGTTTATGTGTCAACGTTACACAGAGAAACATGGTGTTAACTGTATTCTTGCCACACACAAAAAGCAATGAATCATCCTAATAAGATTGTCAAGATGTGGTAGCTCGTGGCAAGATTTGTAGCTCACCACGTCTGGCTCTAGAAAGCTCTGTCCATTTCTTGGAATTGGGCTCTAGCTGAGATTACCTTGGCATTCCTGAAAGTGGTTCATACCATTGAGTCAAAGGTTGATTGTGTCTTTATCCTGAGACATTTCAATCACATTTTCAGTATTTTCCTCATGTGCCCTATTGCCCTTGGTGCTTTTCATTCAGAATGAGGCAGTTAATTAAGTAGATGCCGAAATCACTCGAGATATTTAGGGTGGAGAGTGAGTAATGTGAGCAGCCCAGAGACTCTCCAAAAGGTTGGATCTGTGTGAACCCTGTTTAGTGAGGTGTACGTCCCTCTTTCTTATTTCTTAACTCAAAAGGGCATTGCCAGCTATTTTTGTCCTTTAGAAAACCACAGCAGGGTAACGTCTAATAGCAGGACTTCTAACCAATATTTCATTGTGTCCTACAGGGACCGCGCAAGCTGTGTGTTAAGGAGATGAATAGTGGCATGGCGAAAAAGCAGGCCTGGCTTATAAAGAACAAAATCAAGGCCTTTTATGCTGCCGTAGCAGCAGACTGTTTCAGAGATGGTGTCCGAAGTCTCCTTCAGGTATGGTTGGTATTGGGGGAGTGAGCACAAAGGCAACAGACAATTAGTACTCCACGTTAATGAAGCTCCCAAGTGCACAGATACAGTCAGGCAGCCTACATCCGAGATCAATGCAGTTAGTTAAGGAATTCATTTCCCATTCCTGGGGATAGGCAAAGCTAAGACAAAAGCAGAAAGGTTCTATTACAATGAACTATGAATGATACACTGCAAATGGAAAATGAGGTTGCCTTTGGCCACCAGCATATATTCGGTCCCCATACTTATTGAAATGCAAATTTGTTCTGATGGTTGACGACATTCAGGATCCTATTAAAACTTCAAACCATTTTTGCATCTCATGCTGCATATAGCATCGCTCAAGTCAGGCATTCTTTCCCTTTTTTCTTTTGCAAATAGTATGAGGGCAGCTGCTAGACTCAACTAAATAAATGCATGGTGATCTGGGCGTAAAATCTCCTTACGCTCCTAAATTATTTCCAGAATGTTGAATAAAATGTAATAAACTCGGGTTCAGCACTGAAGCCCACAGTTCTCCCACCTTCCCCCCTTTTTTTCCCTTTCTCCCTCACTTTCTTAACCTTTCTCGTGTTGTTGTTGTTGTTAAGTGCCGTCGAGCCGGTTCCGACCCATAGCGACCCTGAACAGGGTTTCCAAGGCTGTAAATCTTTACGGGAGCAGAAAGCCTCATCTTTCTCCCAGCGGAGCAGCTGGTAGTTTCGAACTGCTGAGCTTTCGGTTCGCAGTCCAATTTGTAACCACTACGCTACCAGAGCTCCTTTCTTGTGGAGCCCTGTAAACTGCAGGGTTAGCAGTTTGAATCTACCAGTGCTCTGCAGGAGAGAGATGAAACTTTCTGTTCCTGTAATGAAGGAGCTCTGGTAGTGTAGTGGTTACGAATCGGGCTGCTAACCTCAAGGTCAGCAGTTTGAAACTTCAGCGGTTCCGCGGGAGAACGACGAGGCGTTCTGCTCCCGTAAAGATTTACAGCCTCGGAAACCCTGTGCAGGGTCACTATGAGTCGGAACCGACTCCACGGTACTTAACAATAATAACAACAATGATTTGCAGCCTTGGAAACCCTATACAGGGTCGCTATGAGTCAGACCCAACTCCACAGCACACCACCATCACTACCTCCACTTGTTGTTAAGTGTCTTCGTGTTGGTTCCGATTCATAGCGATACTGTATAGGTTTTCCAAGGAGCAGCTGGTGAGTTTGAACCTCTAGCACATAAAATCTACCCCTATTTCTGATCTTCACAATTTAGAATGCCTGAGAATTCCTAAAACAATCCAAAAGATGCTCAGAAATTATAAGGCTTGGCTTTCTAATCATTTTGGCTTTAATATGGTTGAAACACTCCTATTCTAAGTGTACAAATGATGCAGTAAATTCTTGACTTTCAGAGTAGCCTGGTTCAGTACTGTAAGAATTCAGGACTGCGTTCAGGTAACTCTTATGCTTATTTAGGCAGAAAAATAAAATAAAATAATGATTAAACCATACTATTTTGGAGATTATGAGCATTTGATGCATCTCTGACTCGAATATCCCCAAAGAACAGTTGCAACATTGATGCACATGCAAAGAAGTCATTTCTGCAAAACCTAGTCTCTTGTTGGAGGCTCTTTTCATCTGTTATTAGTTTGTTGCACCATAGAAATAGATGTCATCGTAAAATGGTGATTTTTTTTCTCTCAGTAGTGAGTTTCTTTTCAGTATCGCTTTGGTTAAACATGTTGGGAAGGTAGGGAGCCCCTAGGGGGACAAAAAGTTAAGTATTTGGCTACTAACTCAAAGGGTGGGGATTTGAACCCACCCAGAAGTGCATTGGAAGAAAGGCCTGGTGATTGGCTTCTGAAAGGCCACAGATTTGGAAATTCTACAGAACAAGTTCTATTATGCACAAATGAGTTGACAACTACTTGATAGCAACTCACTTTTTCTTTTGTTTTTGTTTTTTAGTGAGCTATGATTCTTTTCAGTAGCTCAAATATTAGAAGATTTATACATTTAATATAAAAGTATCACAGAAGATTTGTAAAATAATAACATTTTCAGCTAGGCATCAGAAGACAGAGATGGTATAGGAGTAGAGTGAGAAAAGACATAGGTATGGAAACAAAGAGCAGCTAGTGGATTAGAACTGCCAACCTGATGGTTAGCAGTCGACAGCACCACACCAGGACTCCCCTATTGCCTGAGTACTTATATTATAGTCATTTGAGTATATCTTGTCTTCTCAATCTTACTTGATATTCCTAAAGGCTGAAGTGCACATCTCAGTCCTCTCCCAAACCACCTAACATAACACTATGTGATTAATATTGCCAAGTTAAATTTAATTAATTGGAAGCCATATCCTATCATCTAACGAGGGGAATGAAACTTCTCATATGGAAGATGGCTATTAACAATACTATCATTCAAGAGAATTAAGCTCTAGACGCATAACCCAGTTAGTCTTCAATAAATAATACAAGTAGAAATCTTGTATGTAAGACTTTTCCAAACATGGATTTTATTGCTAATGTCATTATGGATATAGCAGGTGACAATGAGTTTTGTACCACTATGTTTCAACACTCATACCAACAACTAAGCCAAACTTCACTTGATTTTAAATTATTGAACCATTTTAATGAGTGTGTCAGAAGAAATGCAAATGACTACTAATTTAGAAAAGCTACATTTCTGTCATCTAAAATCCATTTATGGCTGAGATGATTTAGAACTAATCTTCCTATTTTATGCTTGGGTACAGGCATGAAGGACATGCACTAAAATGTAATCTAATCTTCTGAATCTTCAGAACATTACTCCGGTGCTCTTTTGGACATTATTTTTCATTTGTGATGCTGTTTTCTGGGTCTGGTAAGGACTGCCCATGTTTTTATGTACTCTGTTTAGGCCTCTGGCTTGGGAAGAATGAAACCAAACACTCTGGTTATTGGATATAAAAAAAACTGGAGGAAGGCTTCCCTGGCAGAGATTGAGAACTACGTGGGAATCATACAGTAAGTGAAGGCTTTCAACGTATCTGCTTGTTTATAAAGCACTAACTAGGGGAGTGCCGTGGCTCTGTAGGATAGACACTGGCCTGTGAACCACATGGTCCGCAGTTTGAGCCCAGCTGCTCCTCAGGAGAAAGATGAGGTTTTCTGTTCCCACAGAAATTGACAGCCTCAGAAACCCTGTAAGAGGCTCTCTGAGTGTGGCACACAATAACAACCTCAAAAAGCATAATAAAATAGTATTCATCTTCTGAAATGATAAGCATTATTGACCAAAGACAAATTTCCTTAGCAGTACTCCTAACCTGGGGGACCTATGCGTTAAGCGATTCATCAGAATTGTGTTTACCAGAAGTGTAAGGCCTGCTCTCCACCCCTGGGCTGCTGCTGTCTGGCTCCTCTTGGTGCTCTCTGTGCACTAAGATAATGCTAAATCAAGTGGTCAGGGTTAGAATCTTGCAGGGTCAGCCAAAGTTGTTTGGTTACATTTAGAACCACAGTTAGTTCTTAGAAATAGATTACGTCTGCCTCCTGTGATCTAGATTCTTCCTCAATCTCACCTCTAGGAACAAAAGAAGTAGAAGAAAAAAAATAGTGATTTGGGGGGGAAAGTATGTAAATAGTCGATCATACCACCCGTTATTTGATACCCGTGATTTGATACCTTGTATCATCCTCATGGAAGGAGAGCTCTGGTAGCGTTAGTGGTTATGAATCGGGCTGCGAACCTTAAGGTCAGCGGTTCGAAACTACCAGCCGCTCCGCGGGAGAAAGATGAGGCTTTCTACTCCCGTAAAGATTTACACCCTAGGAAACCCTGTACAGGGTCGCTATGGGTCGGAACCGACTCGACGGCACTTAACAACATCATCCTCATGGAATGAGTCCTGGTGTGGCGCTGTGGGTTAATGCGCCAGACTGCAAAGCCATTTGAACTGCAAGGTTGGCGGTTCAAGCTCACCAGCTGCTCCTTAGAAACCCTATACAGGGTTGCTATGGGTCAGAACCAAGTCGATGGCACTTAACAACAACAACAACATCCTTGTAGAGTCCTGGTGTGGCTCTGTGGGATAATAAAGTAGACCTCAAGCTCAGTTTGAACCTCAAGGTCGGTGGTTCAAATTCACCAACAGCTCCTTGGAAACCCTATGCACAGTCACTTTGAGTCAGAACTGACTCTACAGCACTTAGCAACATCATTCTCGTATCAACAACATCATCCTCATATCATCCTGGTGTGGCACTGTAAGATCAGCACTGAACTGCTAACCACAAGCTCAGCAGTTCAAACCCACCAGCTGCTTCTCAGAAGCCCTAAACAGGGTCGCTATGAGTCGGAACCGACTCTGCAGTCCCTAACAACAACATCATCTTGCAACCTCCCCACCACCCCAAACATATTAGAAATTCAACAGGGCCAAAATAATCAAACCCAATCTTATTGAACTAAAGAGTACTTAATGTTTAAAACAAAATTATATATTCTTAAGGTTGTACTAGTCTAAAACCTAGCTGGCTTGGTAAATTTTAATGACTTTACTGTCTTAGACCGGGGGTTAGTAGAGAACCAACACAATCAGGCATGCCCATTGTATTTCCTTTCCCAGTTGTTTTGTTCTTTTACAACCAAAAGGAAAACACAGTATTTTCCTTTTTATCCCATGTTAATGTGGGATATTACTACAATTGTGGGATGTAATTACAATCGTGTAGTATTTATGATTTTTCATTGAATAGAGAAAGGGCTTTATTAAAGGTCTATACTATTTTAAATTGTAGTTTAATTTTTAATTTGCTTTGTTCTCCTGCTGCTTTTTAACTGCGGTCAAATATATATGAGGAGACTTCAGAAAGTTGGTGGAAAAATGGAACCCATAGATAATGGAATTCTTCCATGAACTTTTTGAAGCCCCCTCATATAATAATAATAATAATAATAATAATAATGCCATTTTAACCATGTAAAATGTACAATCCAGTGATACCAGTCACATTCATCATGTTGCCCAGCCATCATCACTAATGCCAAAAATTATTCAGCACCTCAAAGAGAGACTCAGTACCCCTTAAGCAAGAAAGTGTAGCTTAATTTTCATTTGAATCTGTATTAGTTTTACATAAACATATTAATGGTGAAGGCTACCTATATTCCTTGACCTATGGGCACTTGCCTCAATCTTGAAACATGACAATGATGGCTTGAGTCTTCACACTGCATCACTCTGGCCTCGTCTTTTTCTCCCAATTTCACGTGTAAGGACCCTTGTGACTGGTGGTATCACTACGGTTGGTCAGCTTAGCAATTCATGCTCCTCAGGGACCTTCTCCCATACCAGACCATGCAAAATCCTAAGTAATGATTATTATCCATTTTAACCTTAGAATAATATATGATTAATATAGTTATAAAAATTGCTTAAATAGAAGGCCTGGTGTGGCACTGGAAGGAGGTAAGGCCCTTTCTCCTAAACTGTGCACCAACAGAGAAAGCTTTTCCCTAGAGCTAGTGCCTCAAATGCAGACTTCTAGCCTCCTAAACCACAAGAAAACCCACTTCTGTTTGTACAAGCTATCCATTTGTGGTATTGCTTTTTCTAGCAGCGTTAGAGAACTAAGACAGCAAGTTTCAGGTCTCTTCGATTTTTGTCTTATCTTTCTTTCCTGTCTTTTTAATGACCTTTTGTTTTCTGCACATATGGTGTCTTTGATACCATTCCACACTCATCTGGTCTTTGATCATTAGTGTTCAAAGTGTCAGATCTATTTTTGAGATGGTCTCTAAATTCAGGTGGGATAGACTTAAGGTTATATGCTTTGACTCTAGTGAACTTGTTTTAATTTTCTTCAGCTTCAAATTAAGCTGGCAGATGGGCATGTGAGGATCTGTTCTACAGTCATCCACTGCCTTTGTTCTAACTAGATGATATTAAGCTTTTCCATCGTCTCTTCCCACAGATGTGGTCGACTTAATTCCTATACATTCCATCCAGTAAAGTCCATGTGTATAATTGCTGTTTATATAATTTTGCACAATTCTATCATGTAATCTCTGGCATCTGTCTTTATTTCCAGCTTTTACATTCAAATCCAGTAATTACTAATGTATCCTGATCGCATGTTTGATAAATTTCGCACTACAAAATTTGGTAAAAACCTTCAATTTCTTCATCTTTCATACTAGTGGTTGGTGAATACATTCGAATAGTAGTCATAGTAGGTGATCTTCTTTGTAGGTTTATGGATATTATCCTTTCACTGACAGCATTGTATTAAATTGCAGATCTTGAAATATTCTTTTTCTTTTGAAGGTTTACAGTGCAGATCATTAATTTTACCTTCAACAAATCACATACTTTATCTCATTACAATGACGGCAATCCCCTCCATGTATAATCAGTTAACAGTATTTACCTCTATTCACTTTAACTCTTGTATTCCTCCTTGTGTCTTCTGCTACTTTCATCATTTCTCTGCCAACCTCCTCTTGTTTGTTGCTTGCCCTGTCATCCATGTTCACTTGTGTCTACTCTTTAGCCAATGAATAATTTCCCCTTTCCTCCCACCCTAGGTTTGTTGTTCTTGTTGTTGTTAAGTGCCATCAAGTCAGTTCCAACTCATAGTAACTACGTATAGAGTTTCTAAGGAGCAGCTAGCAGGCTTAAACCACCAACCTTGTGGTTATCAGTCCAATGCTGATCTTAGAACATCACACTAGGCCTCCCCCAACCCTGTTAATCTTCATGAATTCTTTCTTTTTATCAAAAAAATATTTTCTTAACTTTTTACAATAGTGGTCTCATACAATATTGAAATGTTCTTTTTTTCTCTCTTTCTTGTTTTTTTTCAAGGTTTTTATTGTGGATTGAGTGAAAGTTTACAGGGTAGATCATCAGTTTTACATTCAACAAATCATACATCTTGTTTCATTACAATGATTATAATCCCCTGCATGTGCCATCCGTTAACAGTGTTTCGCTCTATTCACTTTAGCCCTTAAAACAAAACAAAACAAAACACTCAGACATATATAATGATTTACACATCCAAAGGGCACATTCTGCAAGTCTGCCTCCTGGTCACCAGCTCTTAGTCCCTCTCTTCCTATGAATCTAGCGTCCTTAGCAGCTCTCCCTCTCCATGACCCCATCTCTGCCTCCATCTCTGGCATCGCTGCTCCTCTGGATAAGGTCCCACATTCTGCTTGTGCTCTTCTCCCTTGATGATCCTAGGGTCCTCTGTTTCTGGACTGTGAGATTAACCACTCCCCTGTTTTTGTTACAAAACTTCTACCTTTACAATTGTGACGGTCGCAATTATTCATGATACCAAGTACTCAGTATTAAATCATAAGAATCTTATCCCCATCTCTTTTCACCAGACCCATCTAGACAAGATGAAAACTATTCAGTGGGGACTCTTTCTTCCCCCACACACTCTTAAACTAAACTCCCTCTTGAAACTTTGTAAGCCAGTCACTTTGTGCCTTTATCACTCCCTCATTTTAGGTAGCCAATGTCTAAGTTGCCCGTTCCTCTCTACCCTGTATACAGAGGGGATAGCGTTGATACCTGATGTGAAGATTCCTTCCCTCCCTGTTGGTATTTAGAGATACCACCTCCATGAGGATAGGTCAGGTTCATCAAATTGTAGCAATTTACTCTTGTTTCCTTTATAAAATTTTTTTTTAAATTTTCCTCTAATCAAGTTCTGATTAGCAAGCAATTGAGGCTAGGTCAAATGGGTACTTTCTGCAAGTTTGGGTGTTCTTGTGCCTCTCCCCTCACTTTGTATCAGCTGGATACTTCACTCTCAGCTCTAGCCCTCTATGGCTATGTCCTTGTCCATGGGCTCAGGTGAACCCAGGTCTCAACACACTTTGGACCGATCAGCCTTTCCTATTCTCTCTCTCATCTCCAGGTCAGCAGGAATCAATGGACTGCAGTGGAACTCAGCCCATTTCTTCATTGCTGCCTTTCCCCCTCTTCAGCTCACTAGTAGACCAATGTGGTCACCAGCAAATTTACATGCCTGCTCATGTGTTCCCTTTGAGTTTCAGGCTTAGAGGAGAGTTTGTCCTGAAGGAACTTGATTGCTTGCTTTGATGGCGTCTTGGCAAACTGTTTGCTTATTCTTGCAGTAGCCAGTTATGCTGATATTTTTGTTTTGGGCTTTTCCTGATGATCTTTTTTTGAAGATGTATCTTCTATCACTGTAGCTGTTCCAGGCTGGTCTGCTTGTCCTTTCTAGTGGGAATATCCCACTTCAGAAGGTTCTGGATGGGACTCAGGATTCCACCTAAGGTCCTATACTCTGTAAAGGCTCCACAAGAGGCCTATTTCACCGGGTAAGTTCTAGAGCCCCTTTTAGGTATTCCAATCAGTTATAGGCTGAAGATGACCTTACAAATTTTCTGTAATCATGTTTCCCGACATTCCTTTCTATCCCACTCAGGTGTCTATTTTACAATAGTAGGGAAGGGAAACCAATATTCATAAGACAGTCAAGCATCTTAGTATTCTTTCCCCTCTTCAAACTATGCCTAGATCCTTATATCACAGAGCCTTGTTGTTCCAAGGTTGAGCATGTATTTCTATTTACCTCTGTCCCATTTAGACTACGCAAACCTGTCTCAGTGTTCCCCTATCTACCTTGTTCTTCCACCTCCTCCCCCTTCTTGTATTGCCCTCCCCAATACCCAAACTAAACCCCCCACCCTAACCCCGCCGTTATGGTCACCTTATTTTCCTTAACTCTTCCCTCCATTTAAGACAATCTATTTTATCCTGTAATCTACCTGACTTTCTCACCACCTCAATCTCTGTTCCTCTCTGTTTACCTTCTGTCACATTGTAATTCTTTTGATCATAGACTGACCTCCCAGATCCTCTGTTCTTATACTTCTATTCTGTTCTTGACTCTTCCATTTGTCGACTGAGTTCAGGGTGTTGCTGCCATGTACGTCATTCTCTGGTTATTGTCTCTTCCTGTTGGTTCTCAGTCCACAGAACTTCCTTTAGGGTGTTTTTCATCGCAGGGTTGGCTTTGGCAAAATCCCTTAGCTTCTTTTTATCCTGGAATGTTTTGATTACACTATCATATTTGATTGACAGCTTTTCTGAGTAGAAGATTCTTGGGTGACAGTTTTTTTTTCTTTCAGGGTTTTATATATGTCTCCCCATTGCCTTCTTGCCTGCATGGTTTCTGGTGAGAGATCTGAGCTTAATCTGACTTGCTTGCCTTTATGTGTTACACTTCTCTTTTCCCAAGCTGCTTTTAGGATTCTGTCCTTATCTTTGATTTTGGAGAGCTTGATTATGATATGTCTTGGTGATTTTCTTTTAGGGTCTATCCGTCCTGGGGTTTGTTGAGCTTCTTGAATGTTTATTTTTTTTTGCTTTTAAGGATGTTAGGAAAATTTTCTTCCAGAAGCTCTTCAGCTATCTCGTCTGTGGACTTGTGTGATTCTTCCTGCTCTGGAATGCTGATAATTCTTAAGTGATTCCTCTTCATGTTATCCAACATGAATCTTAGGTCTTCTTTGAATGTTTTAATCCTTTTTTCTGCTTGCTTGTCTATCTTAGTAGTGTTAAGAGATTTAGCTTCTAGATCACTAGTTCTAGCTTCTATCTCTTCAATTCTACTCCTATGCCTTTTCAGTGTATTGTCCATTTCTGATATTCTATTATTAGTCATTTGGACATCTTTCTGTAGGTTTTGAATTGTTTGTTGTTCCTCTAGTGCTTTCCTGACTTCTTCCTTGTTTTTCTCAACTCCATTGTATAGTGTTTTTAACATTTTATAATCATTTTTCTGAATTTCTTGCCAGGCATTTCCAAAGCCTGCCCATCTTCCAGTATGGAGTGTAGGTCTACTTCCAGTTCATTTGCCTTAGTCACTTTATCTCGTTTCTGGACATGTGCTGATATGGTCATCTGCTTCTGTTTTTCGGGCATATTCAGGAGTTATCTGTGGCCTTAATACTTAGATAGGTGTGTGTTTTGGTATTTTTTATGCTTTCTGATTGCCTCCCTTTCTGATGGGCTTCCGTTTTCACTCTTCTTCCTGATAAATTTCAAGATGCTACTGTTGGTTGTTGTGCTGTAATTCAGCATTTCATTTTTGGCCTATTTCCTGTTTAGTCTGCGTGTCCTGCTCCACTACCCCAGTTCAGGCCTTTTTCCTAGTGATAAACAGTTCAGGGCTGGCTGTCACCATTTTGCACTGCTGTTTGGTATTAAGTGGAAACTGTACCTTTAAATTTTGAGGAGATCTGTGCACATGCGTAATAGAACCCTTGAGAGGTGTGGGTGGGGTGTCCACTCGCTCTGCAGTTCTATCAGGTGTCCATGGCTACTCTGATCCTTCCCCCACTTGGTCTCGCCCAAGATGGCGACTCTGGGAGCAGCTGAGCATCTTGGATTAGAAAGCACTGGATTTCTTGCTTCTGCTACAAATTCCCCTAGCTGTAAGCCTTCCAACCTTCTAAATATTCCTTTATATGTGGTTCAGAGTTCTGGCACCATTCCCTGAGCCTGCTTGGTCGGGTATTCTGTGCTGTTGCTGACGGAGTTCCTCACTGCACTTCTACCCGGTTTGCCATCTTGTTTGTTCCGAAATGTTCTTTTTGATAATAAACGTGATGCTGTTCCTCTTCCATTTGTCATTCTCTGCACAGTAGGCTATCTGACTGTCTGATACAAAATGGGCAATACCATTTCAATTCACTAATACCATATGCATTCCATTTCATTTTTGATGACTTCTGCTTTTCTTAGTTTCATACTTTGTACTTGCCACGTCTCAATTACTAATGAATGTTGGCAGCTCTTTCTTCTCATTTTGAGTTGTGCCACATCAGCAAAAGGAGGTCTTGAAAAAGCTGTCCTCCATCTACATCATTAAGGTCAACTCTATATGAGGAAGCAGCTCTTCCTCAGGTGTATTTTGACTGAGGGGCTCATCTTCATGCATGATATCAGACACTGTTCAGCTGCTGTTCATAGGTTTTCATCAGCCCACTTGTTTGGAAGTGGATTGCCAGGTCCTCCTTCCTAGTCTGTCTTAGACCGGAAGCTCCACTGAAATTTGTCTACCATCGGGGACCCTATTATATTTATCCTGTGGGATTTGAAACACCAGTGGTTTAGCTTCCAGAATCACAAAAATATGAAAGACATCACAGACAAACTAACATAGACGTGCTGAGAGCACACTGTTGTCATTGTAAAGTGCCATCGAGTCAGTTCCAACTCATAATGACCCTGTATAGGATTTCCAAAAAGTAGCTGGTAGATTTGAACCTCCAAATTCGCTGTTAGCAGTCCAGTGCTTTCCTACATTGTCACACCAGGACTCCTGAGACTGCATTGCTGCTGTTAAGTGCCATTGAGTCAATTCCAACTCAGACTCAACCTGTATGGTACCCAGAAGCAGCTGATGGGTTGAACTGCTGACCTTGCAGTTAGCAGTCCAGTGCTTATTCTACTGCACCATATAAAAAAGTAAATTAGCATAGAGTTTTCATCTTGTAGGTATACTGATATATGTAAAATGGCCTTAAGGAAAATGTTATTGTTATTATAGCAAAATGTTGTTGTTAAGTGCCATTGGGTCAATTCCAACTCATAGCGACCCCGTATAGGGTTTCCAGTAAAGTTTGAACCACCAACCTTGCGGTTCAAACTGACCTTGTGGTCTAGTGCTTATCTGACAGTGCCACACCAGGACTCCTATATGTGGTTGCGTTGTGTATAACAAAATACAGGATATATTTATTTTTAAATGACACATGTCTTTTGAAACACTGCAGAACAATTTCATAGTCAGGCATTGTTGTACCAACTCCCTCTAACACCGTCATCCAGTAGAGTCTGTGCCCCAGCACCCCTCCAGTGATGTCACTGCTTGTGATTACTTCAGACCCCAGGAGATAATTCCTATTTTAAAGTCCTTAATCACAGAGTAATGGGCTGGGCTGCTAACCACAGGTCAGCAATTCAAATCTACCAGTTGCTCCATGAAAGAAAGATGAGGCTTTCTGCTCCCATAAAGATTTACAGCCTCAGAAACACTGTACAGGTCACTATGAGTTAGAGCCAACTGAATGGCATTTAAAACAAGAGCAGAAACCACATCTGATCACATAATTATTTCATCACATCTGCAAAGTGCCTTTTGCCTTGTAACATAACATATTCACAGGCTTTGGCAAATAGGACATGGGTATCTTTTGGGAGCCATTATTTTGCTTAACACAGAGTACAAAGAAATTTTGGGGGAGCACGTTGTCTACCCTTTGTAAACAAGGACAATTACAGATTTGCTTGTGAAGAATTTACTTTCTGACAACTCTTGCTAAGATTATTGAGTTTTGCTAACCTGAAGATTATTTGTGGTTTGAATTTCAAGTGTCTCTTCAGATTGCACTGAGTTTATTTGCATCGTTATCTGAAAATCCAGATTTACTTTGCCCATTGAAAACTTGCTTGCCTAGGTGGGAGGGACAGTGACAAACTGCAGTGTACCTAGGGGAAGGTGACCCAATGAAAAGGGGCCCTGGGTTTCAATTCTTAGACATTGAACAAAGGAGCTCCTGAGGAGGACATTTTAAATAAGCTTAAAGTCTTAATTGCTTCGGCTTTCTCTTTAGGGCCAGGGTAAACATTGTCTATAGGAGTAGATATAATAGAAAGGGAGCCTTTCTTTCCCTTTCTAGGTAATATAATTCCATTGGGTTGGGTGCAAAGAAAGCACATGAGCTATCTCTAGCTACACAGAGTGGCTGTGGAAAAGCATTGTCTCAAACAGCCTGTCAATGGCTCCCCAGAGGCACTGGGAAGATTTTTAGCCAGGAACTTAAGTATTGCAGAAAGATTCCTCCTAGACAGATAGGAGGCATGGCTGATTGTGTCAAAGGGTTTTTGCAGCTTGAAAACACTCTATTCTCAACATTCCTGTGGTTATTTCATTTTCTTTATAAAATAATCAGTTGTTTTTAAAGTATGTGAAAATCTGTTAGTCACAATTCGAGTTAATTTACTATCTTAATAAATTGACTCCACCAGTACCCAAGATACAGAAGCCCAAATGGTCAAACCCTCCATGAATGGTTGAAAGATTGAAGTTTGAACCTACCCCGAAGTGCCTTGGAAGACAGGCCTGGTGACCTACCCATAGAAGCCTTAAGGAGTAAAGTTCTCCTCTGGAGCATGTGGGGTCCTAGGATTCAGAATTGACTGGGTGGCATGTGGGTTGGTTTTGTTTTGGGGATTATCCAGGATATATTTTTAAAAGACATAAAAGAGTGAACAAGCAAACAGAAAAGACACCAGCTCTTGGTTGTATTCCAAAGTATGAATATTAATAGTTTAATTTTAGATGAAAATCTAGAGGCAAGTGTCATAGTAGTTCAGAACGTGGGGGTTTAAGGAGCCATTTAAATCACTAACCATTTTGCTTCACTTTCAGTGATGCGTTTGATTTTGAGATTGGCGTGGTCATAGTCAGAATCAGCCAAGGGTTTGACATCTCTCAGGTTCTTCAGGTGCAAGGTATGTACTTCCTTCATTCAACCGGCAAATATGGACTGAGGCAGACGTTGTCCTAGATGATGAACATACAGCACTGCAGCTACAGACAACCCCACATCAATGGAATTTATAGTCCAGTGCTAACCCCGTGGGTGTACATCCCTGCTCAGTGTTCCACCACAGCACACCCCCAGCCCCAGCCAATGCAACTCACCTTAATCCTGAAAACCAGGAGTGTTGAGTAATTCAAGGCGGTCATGGATTATTTTTCCTTTCACAAAAACCTAAAGCCAGTATCACTGAAAAGAAACACCTTCAGTACGATAACCTGCCGAATTAATTTCTGCAAGATGTTTTAGAAAATGAAGATTAATTTTTTCCTTGGAAAAACATGCATTTTGTTTTGAAGTGTCTATGATCTGATTTGTAGCTAACCTGGAAAATAGCCTGAATGTATTGTGTTGTGAATCACTAATCTAAGTAGCAGGCGCAAACAGTAATTTAGATGACTGACTCTGTTTTTTCCTAGTAGAGGATTTGGTATATTTGTTTAGTCTTAGAATTTAAATATATCCCCTTTATATGAAATAATGACCACATCTAAAAGTATTAGGACAGTACACCAAGCTATGGCTTTTTTCATTTTAACATCACAATTGTTGTTTTTAAGTGCTGTCAAATCAGTTCTAACTCATAACAACCCTGTATAGGGTTTCCGAAAAGCAACTGGTAGGTTTGAACTCATAAACCTTGTGGTTCAGCCTGTTGCTGTTGTTATGTGCTGTCGAGTTGCTTCTGACTCATAGACACCTTGTGTAGGGTTTCTGAGGAGCGGTTGGTGAGTTTGAACCACCAACCTTGTGATTAACAGTCCAGTGCTATTCTACAGTGCCACACAAGAATTTCACAATAGGGCCAAAGAAATGCTAATTACTTCTGTGTTAACTTCAGTATTTCCACAGGTAGTTTTAGGGATACCTAAGCTGTAGGGTCAGCACTGGACTGTGAACCACAAGGTCGGAAATTCAAATGCACCAGCTGCTCCTCAGGAACCCTATAAGATCACTATAAGTCAGAACCAACTTAACAACAATGACAACAACTGTTTATCAGGGGAGCACGGTGGCTCTGTTGGACAAGCACTGGACCTTCAAACTGCAAGGATGGCAGTTGGAGCCCACCAGCTTCACTTCAGAAATCCAATGCAAGGTCCCTATGGGTCTGAACCTACTCAACGGCACTTACCAACAACAGCAACTTTGCCATATTAAAAAGGATGAACCATATTCTACATACAAAAAGGAACCATTGAAGGGATTTAAGTGCAGGAGTATATGGTCAAATTTGGGTTTCAGAACACATACTCTTTCATCTCCATTGGAGATGGAGTCACGAGGAACTAGAATGGAAATGCTGAGACAAAACAAAAGATTTTTTTAAAAAATCAAAGCTGGAGAAGATGACAGTCTGAACTGTGGCTTTCTCAATAGGAATGGAGAGAAAAGGGCAGAATTTAGAAGTAGGTAGAAGATACAAAAGGCAGCATCTGGGGGCTGATTGGATGTGTGGACTAAGATAAACGGTGATGCCACCACTGCAAATGGGAAATATAAAAGGAAAAGTAAGGTTAATGAGATGGCTAGCTCTATTTTAAACCAAGCAAGTTGAGAAATCCAACTGCAGATGACCAATGGGTGACTATAGAGTTGAATCTTAGTCTTAAAAGAGAAGTCTTAGTTGGAGATGTAAATTGAGGAGATTATCATAATTATGATGAAAATTGAAACTGTGGTACTTGAGAAAGTAATCTAAAGAATATGTACAGTTGAGAGCCCAGAGAAGGGTCTCAAAGAAGACACAGCAAAGGTGTGGTCAGGGAAGCCATGAGAGTGTAATACTCAAACTGGGGGTGATATAATCAACATTGGTAATGTTGTTGTTGTTAAGTGCCGTCGAGTCGGTTCTGACCCATAGTGACCCTGCACAGGGTTTCTGAGGCTATAAATCTTTACTGGAGCAGAAAGCCTCATCTTTCTCCTGTGGAGTGGCTGGTAGTTTCAAACTGCTGACCTTAAGTTTCGCAGCCTGATTTGTAACCGCTACGCTACCAGAGCTCCTTAGCCTTGCTAATAACAGCTGACAATTCCAGTAAGATAGTGAATGAAGTGTTCCTTGGAATTCATCATTGACATCACAAAATCGTCTTATTGAGAGCAAATTCTGTTAGAGCAATATTGCCAGCATCCAGATTGTAGTGGGTTGAAGAGAGAATAGGAGCCAACAAGGCAAAACATATGGATGTCACCAACCACTGTGAGAAGCTTGGATCCTAAAAAAGGAATAAGACTGAGATTTACTGTAGGGACACCTATAGACCTTAAAATGGGAGAGAAACATGTTTTCAGACTGAGTAAGTGAGTCCAACTGAGTGGCAGAGATTGAAGTTGCAGGGAACGAAACAGGTGGTCTATACATTAAGATCCTTGAGGAGCAAGGAGTAATCAAGGGAAGGGCGGGCATGGCCTGAAAACAGAAAAAAAGCACTTCGTTTTCCAAAATTAGTGCTCATGAGGTATTGCTGATGCTGTACATGAATTTGTAAGAGTGGGGGAGTAAGTTAAGGAAGCTCATGCAAAATAGTCTCCATTGTCTCTTTGAAGTTGGAGTGATGGTTTCTTTCTAAAAGCAAGAGAGGCCCGGTTTATCTGAGGATGAAAGGACACTAATGAGACCTTAAATTAGGCAGGATGGGAAGTCAAATGATTGATCAGCCTCCAGCAGTGAGACTCCAGTTATGACTGTCCAGTTTTCTCTAGCAGCATCTGCTTACCAGTAAGAGTAAGTGCTCTGCCGGGGGGTGGGGGAGTGGGGTTCAGAAGAAAGGAAAGGAGTGCTTGTCTGTTATTGTCTTTACCATAACAGAAGGAAATAGGAGTGGATTCGGTCAGCTCTTTAATGCAACTATTCTGGTGTGTTTTGGAAGAGGTAGAAAAAGAAGAAACTAGAGATCAAGCATTTGTGTAAGAAAGAGAGCCCCCATTTGGTCATGTGTATGCTAAGATTATGTGTGAAGAGCTTAAAAACCTAGTGAGTAGAGTCTACCCTATCCAAAATTGTTGCATAAAGGTTATCTTTCGTGCCTCCAACCTCCCTCTTACAGGTCCCTTTTCTCTTTTATATACCTTTTACATCTCCAGATCAAGTATACTAATTCCTACTCATTGTTATTGATTTTTAAAATATTTCTTCCTGGTAGAATTTAGCCAATTAATAACAAAGCATAGCGTTCTTGAACACTTACTTGTGCCAAGTATTCATGTTCACATATATTATACCATTTCTATTCCCAATTACTCTATGAGGAAATTACCACTACTGTCCCCATGTCACAGCTGAGAAAGTTAAGACTTATCCAAGACTCACAAGGCTAGTAATTGGTAGAGCTGGAATTCAAACCTATGTCTCTCTGGAGCTAGAACTCACTGTTTTTGTCTCTACTCTACCTTTAATAAAAAGACAACTAGATAGGGCAATGCCTTACCTAATGGTGGTAGTGGTGAAACCTGAAATATGGGATTGAGTCAAAGCTATTTCCATGTATTCCTTAAAGCTCCCAATGCAGGAGTTACCTATAGGTGGTAGCTTGCCACTTTGAGGGAGATTGTTGTTGTTGTTAAGTGCCATCAAATCAGTTCCCACTCATAACCCTATAGGGTTTCTAAGGGGTGGCTGGTGGATTTGAAACCCCAACCTTGAGGTCAGCAACCCAGTGCTTATCCCCTATAGCACTGTACTAGGACTTCCTTAAAGGAGATTGGTAGTGATGGTGTCAGTGGTTGTGTGCTGTGGAGTTGATTCTGACTCATAAACCTGCATAGGGTTTCCGAGGCTATAAATCTTTTCAGGAGCAGAAAGCCTCATCTTTCTCCCGTGGAATGGCTGGTAGTTTCGAACTGTTGACCTAGAGGTTAGCAGCTCTACTTGTAACCACTAAGCTACCAGAGGCCTTATGGTATCAGAAGGCCTCATCTTTCTCCCAAGAACTGTTGGTAGTTTTGAAGTGCTGACCTTGGGGTTAGCAACCTGACTATAGCACTAAGCTACCAATTTTTACAAGATTTTAATACTGGCAGGCCTATTCTGATGTTACCTTTTTAGGTTTACTTTGATTTTTAGCCTTTGTATGTTAGTGTTTTTCCACATTAAAAGAAAATGAGAATACAAAATATAACTTGTACATAGAGTAAACATTTGCTTTGCATGCTATGTTGATCTCTTCAAGTTGAAAGATGTGATGTAGCTGAAAAATACCGTGCCCACCCTTTATTACTTCAGACACCAAAATGTACCATTAGTTTAGTTCTACAAAGCAATGCAGTGATTGCAGTTTTTAGTATTTCTGAAAGAATCCTGGCAATAAACTCCATCCCTTTTAATTTCTCAGGAGACTTATCCTATTTAATTCAACTTTGATGTTTGAAATACTTCTGCTTCTTAGCCAAAAAAGGCAAAATACAGTGGGATGCTAATAAAATAATGATCATTTCCAGCATCTAAAGTAAACAAAAAAGCAATGTTAGAAAAGTACATGAACATGTGAAAAAAAAGACAACCACATAATGATAGAAATTAACGTTACGCTACATTTCCACTCATTGTTTTGAAGTTTCTATTATTTATGACACAAACCTCAAATGAAATTTTCAATTGAAAGAAATAAACTTGGGCTTCATTATATTACACTCTAATGTAGGGGTTAATAAGAGCCTGATAAATCTTAAGTATTGCATTACATTGTGTTAATGGTCATCATCATAGTTTCTCCCACACAAGCACCAGACTGTCATCGCAGATTATAATTTAAAGGAAATATGGCAATTCAGAGTGCCCATATACTGTAGTTAATAAAGCAGTGAATAGAAATCAGCTTTATAGGTAATTTACCAGCTAATGGCAATTATTTCTAGATTGTGTCCCAGGCTTATGTGAGGAGAATAACTTTTTATACCAATAAGATTGATTCTCATAACATTATAACTTATATACTGCACCAACTCATTCAATACTGATAGTTTCTTGTAATAAATTAAGCAACACACACACACACACATGCACATACACAAATGCTGTATTCCTTAAAATTCACTTCCTAGGGGTATTTAGCAAGTTTGCCAATTACACCAAAAAATCCAATTGGCACTGGTAATAAATAAAGTGATGAAACAATGTATCGTGGGTCAAGTATTGTGTGTAAGTACCGCACAATTTATGACCATCTCAGAGTACAGGGATACTGTTATGTCTGCTCAAGTAGCTGAGCCAAATCCAGACAGATGGCGGTGTAGTAAATAATTACTTGATTGGAAAACAACCACCGCAGGATTGCTTCCTGCCTTCCATCCAACTAGACTTCACCTGGGGCACAGCACATTGATTCATATGCGCGGTTACAGCTTTAAGTTGGTTGACCAAGGAAAGAATCACAATTTAATAATTAATAAAGAGAAAGGATGCTGTGAAATGAAATGGGAGGGCAGACGATTCCCAGGTGGGCTTCTTTGCTTTCCTTTCTGTTGTCAGAGGATTAGCTGCTCTGTATCCTTAAAATTCAATGCAGATTGCCATTGCAAGGCCCAGCCTATTTCTAAAAGACTCTTTTAAAAAAGAAGAGATTAGAACGTTCAAGCCATTTTAATAACTAATCTGAATTTCAAACTTCAGTTGCTCCAACTGATTTCCATATCATCAATTTATTAAGTACTCAAAAACATAATAAATAACAATTGTTCAGAAGGCTTAGGCATTTCCATGAAGATGCAACCCAGGATTCTCTCTTTGTTATTAGTTAGAATTGTTTGGGGTTGGATATGAAGAAATGTGTCAGAAACTCACTCTCAACTGACAGAAGCTACAGGCTTTTTTTCCTTCCGCCATCATCAGAACGACTTGGATTATTTGAAAATCTTAGAAAGATGAAAGAGCAGGCTCTTCACTTCCTATCTTTCTGGCAGTGTGGCTTTACAAACCATGAGAGTCTAGGAAATCATCTCATATGGAAGGTTTTAATTTTTTGTGACCTAGCATTACCTGAAAAGTTCCCTGGGTAGCCTAATGGTTGGCAGTAAAACCCATCCAGAGGAAGAAAGACCAGGTAATCCACTTTAGTAAAGAGTATAGCCTAGAGAACTTGACAGAGCACGTCTACTCTGTAACACATGACGTCACCATGAGTTTGTGTTTAGTACGACCTGAGTGAGATCCAGGTGGGCCTTATCCAGGAAAATGACCCTTCTTCCCCGCTTGCCTCTCATTCTTCTAATTAATCCCACCAGTCCTCATGTTTACTTTCTGCAACCTGGTTTGTATCACCAGAATTTATTAACCCCACGTTTTATAACTTTGGGTACATACAACATTATCATGACTTCTTTCAAACATTCTATGCTGTACCTACCCCTCTGCACACACACTTCGCTCTCCTCTATCCCTGACAACACTTTGCTCAGCTTTTCTTCCATTATAAATAGAATATTTTCAAAAGTATTGAACCATATGGAACAAAATTGAGCTGTTCTTTTATTTGTCTTGACAAACTATTCTTGAGTGTATATTATGTACAGATATTGTGCCAAGCACTAGCAGGGAGGACCTATTACAACTAAGAATGTGGGTGAACGTATATGAAGTCCAAGTCTATGCTTTGGAATCAGACAGAACTGCGCTTAAGTCTTAGCTTTGATACTTTATGGCTGTGTGACTTTGGTTAAATTACTTGTCCTCGCTGTGATTTACTTTTCACAGTGTCACATGAGAATGATTATAGTACCTACCTCATAGATTTGTTCTTTTGGATTAAAAAATATGATGGCTGCAAAATTTTTGGCATTGTACTTTGTTGTTGTTGTTTTTTTGTTAAGTGCTTTTGAGTCGGTTCCAACTCATGGTGACCCTGTATGGGGTTTTTTGAGGAGCGTCTGGTGAGTTTGAACTTCTGACCTTCAGGTTCAAACCAACCTTTCCGTCTAGTACTTTTCCTACAGCATCTCACCAGTACTCCATGGCATTGTATTTAGTACATTGGTTGGTTATGTGCCGTGGAGTCAGTTCTGACTCATAGCGACCCTTGTACAGGGTTTCTGAGGCTGTAAATCTTTACAGGAACAGAAAGCTTCATATTTCTCCCACAGAACAGCTGGTAGTTTCGAATTGCAAACCCTGAAGTTTGCAGATTTGTAATCACTACGCTACCAGATTTAGTACATAGTAAGCAATACATTGTTGTTGTTGTTGTTAAGTGCCATTGAGTTGGTTCAGACTCATAGCCACTCTGTAATTGGATTTCTGAGGAGTGGCTGGTGAGCTCGAACCACTTACTTTTCAGTTCAAACCAACTTTGCGGTCCAGTGCATTAACCCACAGCGCCACATCAGGACTCCCGAAACAGTAAATAGCCATAGTGAAATATAAGTGCTATCGTCCAGGAATTTGCAGTCCAGTGGAAGTAAAACAGATATGTATCTTAAAACTCTGTTCCACATCAGACGTTTATAGCTCCTGAAATCTACTAGAAGGTATAAACCGAGTATTGTGGAAATGTAGACGAGATTAATTCTGAGTGAGCGATTTCCAGATCGTTTCTTGGTAATACATAGACTGGGTATGTTTTAACAGGTAGATACTGCCAGCTAGGGCATATTGCTAAAGAAGAATGGTAAGGAGAAATGGACAATAGAATGGAAAGCAGAAGACTTGGATCACTAACTGTACAACCTTGGGAAAATCACTGATAATTCCTTAGCCCAAGTGTCCTTATTGGCAAAACAGAGAGGCTGATCCCAGCTCTACCTGCATCCAGCATGGTTGCTGGGATCAAATGAGATACTATGTTGAAACCACCATGGTGGTCATCCTGGGGATGGGATGAAGCATTTCCATTGTGAGCTAGTGGAAATCACTTCATGCTGCCCACACTTTCTGGTCTTGCCTCCCTTGTGGCTAATGGCACACTTTGAAAAATCATTTATTGAGGTGAAATTCGCATAACATAAAGTTAACCATGGATTTTTAATGTGGCACTGTAGGCTAAGCACTGGACCACCAGCCATACCTTGGAAACCTTCTACAGGGGTCACCATGAGTTGGAACTGACACTGTGGCACTTAATAGCCACAATGAAGTTGACCATTACAGAGGCATTTTGTACAGTCACAATGTTGTGCAACCACCACTTCTATCTCGTTCTAAACTAGTTCCATCACTCCAAAGTCAACCCCTTCACCCAGTAAGCAGTTTCTCTTCATTCCCTACTCGCCCCAGCGTGTCTCTCCATTCCCTCAATGCATTCTGCCTCAAAAGAGTTATCTGTTCTAGGTAGTTTATGTAAATAGACTTATATAATATGTGACCTTTTGTGTCTGGCTTATTTCATTTTGCATGATGTTTTGAAGGTTCTGCTGTATTATAGCATCTCTTAGTACTTTATTCCTTTTTATGGTTCAATAATGCTTACGAATCAGGCTGCTAACCTCAGGGTCAGCAGTTCTAAACTGCCAGCTGTTCCATGGGAGAAAGATGAGACTTTCTGCTTCCATAAAGATTTACAGCCTCAGAAACCCTGTACAGGGTCACTATGAGTCAGAACTGACTTCATGGCACACAGCCACCACCACCACCCCACCCCACCCTGCTGGAGTCCTGGTATGGCGCTATGGATTAATGCTCCAGACTGCAAAGCCATTTGAACTGAAAAGTCGGTGGTTCAAGCTCACCAGCTGCTCATTGGAAACCCTATACAGAGTCACTATGGGTTGGAATCAACTCAACTCAATGGCATTTAACAGCAACAACAACATTCCACTATGTGGCTTTGTCACCATTTGCTTATCCATTCATCTGCTGATAGACATCTGAGCTGTTTCTGCCGTTTGGGTTGCTATGAACCTGTGTGTGCATATATTTGTTGGAGGGCCCGTTTTCTGTTCATTGGGAATATCCCTAGTAGTGCCATAACCACACCATGAAAAGTTATGGTGGTGATGTGTTATCAAGTCAGCTCTAACTTATAGCCACCCTGAATAGGGTTTCCAAGGCGGTAAATCTTCAGTGGAGCACAAAGTCTTATCTTTCTCCCACTCTGGATTTGAACTGTTGACCTTGCAGTTAGCAGCCCAACACCCACTGTGCGACCAGGCTCCTCACCATTAAGTGTACACTTTCACAAGTCAGCTGGCTAGCACTCCTGTTGAAAGAAAATTTGATTTCCAGTACAAACAGGGCCAGATAGATACTTCAGAACAGAGTACAAAAACATGATTTCTATTTAGCGCTAAAATGAGGAAAGGTAGGATTACAGTGAAGGATGCCTTAGATCACATATAGAGTGAATAGTTCAGATTTAGACTTAATAAGAACTTGCAAAATCACTGTGCAATCAGAGATCACACCACTCTATTGATCTGAAAATCCAAGGTGGCAAAGCAAGCGGAATGCAGCCTTTGGAACAGACTCTCTGACAGCCTCCATCTTTTTCTTCTTTAAGGGAACCCCTGAATTGGAATCATTCAAGCAAAACCTGCTTTTGTCTCTCAGGCCTGGGATTTTGTAGCTTCCTCTGCCCAGGGATGGGCTGTGTACGTACCTTTGTGCACATTGTTGGAGGAGCTCTCGGTTTGCTCAGCCAGCTGACTGTTACAACAACGTAGAATTATATTTTTCCTCCTTTGTCCAAACTAGAGGACAGAGAGCATGGCAACTAGTGGCTCATCATAGGGCATGCCAAAAGAGAAAGAGTCTCCTTCCCAGGGCAGTTCCTACAATTGCCTCTAAGAAAGCTGCTAAATGACTGCAGCAGGCAGATTACGGCCCAGCTGGCTGCCTGGGTAATGGCAGGGGGCACTGGGGGCAAATTCTAACTTCTACTGCTCAGCGGAAGCCCCTAGATATACTCATTCTTTAGGGTCCTCCCTCTAAAATGATATGCTTCAGTGGCCATATTTGGGGGAGTTAGGTTGGCATTATACCATGGGCTGAGAGTGTTTAGGGTCACTTGATAATGAAGCACTGAAAGTTAATAAAACAACTTCGAAATAGTAGTAATAGGCCAAAAGAAGAAGGTGGTCAGTAGGAAGCACACAGAGTTTGGAGCCAAGCAGACCTCTTTGCATTTGAAACCTGTTACTTGCTAGGTATAGGGGCAGCTGTGGTTCAGTGGCAGTATTCTTTCCCTTCATGCAGCAGAACTCAGTTCATTTTCTGACACATGTGCCTCATGCCCAGCCACTACCGGTGTGACACTGAAGACTTGTGTGTTGCCATGGTGCTGTTTTAGTCAGCAAAACTTCAAGACTGAAACAAACTTGAAAGTTCCGGTGACATACTTAAAAAAAAAAAAAATAATAATATATATATTATATATATATCAGTCAATGAAAACCCTACGAATCACAATGATCCAACCTCATTGTTTGGGGTTATCATAAGTCAGAGGCAACTCAGCAGCAGCTAACACTTGCTGTGTGACATCAGATAAGTTACTTAACCTCTCTGAGCCTCCATTTCTTCATTAACAAACTGTGAACAAAAATAGTGATCTCCAAGTTCTTGGGGAAGGGATAAGATACACTACATTCTCTGGTACCCCAAGCGTTACTTTACAATGCATGTTATTACATGCTGTCGAGTTGGTTCTGACTCAGGCATCCTGTATACAACAGAACAAAACATTCCCCTGTCCAGCCCCATCCTCAAAATTGTTCTGTATTGTTGCTGCCACTGTGTCAGTCCATCTTGTTGGGGGTCTTTGCTATCCTTATTTCCACATCCTCTTCTGAATCCAGCTTGAATTTCTGACCATTCCCTGTTAATGCACTGCTGCAGCCATTTTTGAACTATCTTCAGCAAGATTTTACTTGCATGTGATATTAATATTGTTGTTCTATTATTTCTGCATTCTGTTGGAGTCAGCACAAATGCGGATTTATTCCAATTGGCTGGCCAGATAGCTGTCTCTCAAATTTCTTGGCACAAATGAGTGAGCACTAAAGGAGCTGCATCAGATTGTTGAAAGATTTTCATTTGTATTCCATAATTTCCTAGAGCCTTGTTTGTCGTTAATACCTTCAGTGCAGCATGAACTTCTTCCTTTAGTACCATCAGTTCTTGATCGTATGCTGCCTGTTAGGATGATTGAGCATCAACCATTCTTTTCTGGTATGGTGGTGATGTGTGCCACCGAGTCAGTTCCGACTCATAGCAACCCTGTACAGGGTTTCCGAGGCTATAAATCTTTATGGGAGCAGATAGCCTCATCTTTCTCCAGCAAAACAGCTGATAGTTTTGAACTGCTGACCTTGCGGTTCGCAGCTTGATTCGTAACCACTATACTACCAGAGCTTCTTCTTTTCTGGTATAGTGACTGTATATTCCTTCCAAGTTCTTTTGATACTTCCTGAATCATTCAATATAGGATGTTGAAGTCTGCATTTTTTCTTCAGTTATTTCAGCTTGTGAAATGCTGAGTGTTCTTTCCTTTTGGTTTTCTAACTTCAGGATTTTGCACATTTCATTATGATATTTTACTTTGTCTTCTCTGCTGCCCTTTGAAATTTTCTGTTTAGCTCTTTCACTTCCTCATTTCTTCCATGTGCTATAGCTTCTCTATGCTCAATAACAAGTTTCAGACCCTCTTCTGACATCCATTTTGTTTTTCTTTCTTTTTCCTGTCTTTTTGCTTCTTCCTATATGATGTTCTTGGTGTTATCCCACAACTCATCTTATCTTCTGTCATTAGTATCTAGTGTATCAAATCTGTACTTGAGATGGTGTCTAAATTCAGGTGTAATATATTCCAGGTCATATTTTGGCTCTCATGAACATGTTTTAATTTTCTTCAGCAATTGATGGTCTGTTCCACAGTCTGCCCCTGACTTTGTTTTGACTGATGATACTGAGTTTCTCCACCATCTGTCCCCACAGGTGTATTCAATTTGATTTCTGGTGCAGTCCAGGCATAAAGTTGCCTTTTATGTTGTTGAACAGTGGTATCTGCAATGAATTATTCATTCATCTTGCAAATTTCTATCATGTGGTCTTTCCAGCATCATTTTTATCACCAACGCCATATTTTCCAGCTACCAATCCTTCCTTCGTTCCTGACTTTTGCATTCCAATAATCAGTAATGATCGATGCATCTTGATTGCATATTTGATCAATTTCAGACTGAAGAAGTTGTTAGAATTCAACGTCATCATCATTGATTTCAGTGGTTTGTGTATAAATTTGAATAATAGTGGTCTTCTTTGTAGGCAACTGGATATTATCCTATCACAGATAGCTTTGTGCTTCAAGATAGATCTTGAAATGGTCTTTCAACACCACTCCTCTATAATTTGTTCGTCCCAGAATAGTAAACCATATGATTGTCTGATTCAAAATGGCAAATGCCAGTCAATTTTAGCTCACTAACGTCTAGGATACCAATCTTTATGCATTCCATTTTACTTTTGACAACTTCCAATTTTCCTAGATTTATAACTCTTACATTCCAGGTTCACATTATTAATGGATGTTTTCAGCTGTTTCTTCTGGTTTTGAGTTGTGTACCGTCAGCAAACGGAGGTCAAGAAAGTTTTGTTCCATTCAGGTCATTAGTGTCAACTCTTCTTTGAAGAGGCACCTCTTCCTCACTCATGTTTTGAGTGCCTTCCAGCCTGAGGGGCTCATTTCCCAACACTCTATCAGACAATGTATCACTGCTATTTATAAGATTTCCAGTGGCTAACCATTCAGAAATGGTCTTAGTCTAGAAACTCTGCTGAAACCTGTCCACCATGGGTGACTCTGCCAATATTTAAAGTAGTGGTGCCATAGCTCCCAGCATCACAGCAACAAATAAGCCACTAGAGTACAACAAGCTGAGAGAAAGTGGGGTAAGCAGGGAATAGCAACTGCTGAAATAACTCCCAAGGAACCCTGGTAGTCTAATGGATTATGAACTGGACTACTAACTGCAAGGTCAGTAGTTCAAAAATACCAGTCGCTCCATAGGAGAAAGGTGAAGTTTTCTACTTCTGTAAAGATTTACAACTTTGAAAACCGTTTGCAGGGTTGCTATGAGTTGGAAATGACTCGTTGGCACACAAGCATCACTACTAAAATAACTCCCAGGTTTCTCAAAATACTCAATTTGCATGGATGATTCAGACCATTTCCTGATGTGCATAAATTCACTACCTGTAGAAAGCACTTATGTTTTATTCTTTAAGGAGCTGCAAAACACTATGTAGAAACTTTATTCTCTTCCAAAAGCTGGTAAGGTCAAAAAGGATAAAGGTTATAATTTACCATTTCAAAAACAGGAAACTAGAGTCCTAGAAAAAGTCGATGACTTGCCTAATGTCACATAAAGCCAACAGCTGAGCTCAAATCAGTCACACCTCTAGTGCAATGCAGCTATGGTCACCTTTCAAGAGTCAGTGGTAAGCAATTCTGCTCTTTGCTTTAATACTATCAATCTAATTTCTCACAGTTTCTATAGCTGCTGGTCTTAAGAATCTTTGAAGCTTTGGGAAAATCACATGGGTGATTTGACCTTAAATCTCATGCCACTGATAAAAGATTAATTACTCAGACCTGGAAAGGGGCCAGACGGTTTTGTGTAGCTGAATAGTAGCCCAGTCTAGAGATGTGGCTGCCCTGACAGATTTAGTTAGTACATAATTGATAAATCTGAAGTTTGTACAGCTCACGTCGTAGATAGATAAGGCAACAGGCTCTGAGGGTTGACATTTACAGAAGTCTTACCAGTGTTTTGTCGTTCTGAATGTATGAATTCTACCCTCTTTCTGGTAACTGCTCATCTTCTAAGGCTCTGTTCTCAGAAAGCAAAAGTTGATGGAATCTGACAAGAGTGACACCTTGCTGGTATAAGCAAAGAGGCCCATCAGCTTGGCATAGTCATGTGTCTGGTTCTGAAGTCTTACTACCATTGCATCCAATGTAGATAGGAAGGTGATACAAATGCTTTGCATTTGATTACTTACCAAAATGTTGACACCCAGAGGTACCATGAACAAAAGGCTGCTGATTTGCTCCTCTAAAGATGACAGCCCATGTTAAAGAGCAGTTTCACTCTGTAACATAAAGGGCTGCCATGAGTTGGAATCAATTCAGTGGCAATGGGTTTGGTTTTTCGTTTAATGTGGGGTGGGCTCAGAGAGATTCAATGCATTCCATAGCATTACCACCAGAATCCGAGAAAGATAAGAGGCAACCAGGGGCAACATAAAAGCTTGGAGAGAGGGTTAAGCCCTGGCACTTAACTCTTGCTGCAGAATCTGCTGTTGTTGGATACCAGCAGACATATACACATTTCTGATCTTATTTCTTTTGATTAGATCACCCACTACAGAACCACTTCTTTGCAAACAATCCATTATTGGTGAATTCTTTTTCCTCTGTACTTTGTATCCAGTGCCGCTAGAGTTTATTATAAGGTTTGGTTATCTTTAATTCTTGCTCTCCTGTTTTATGTTTCAATTCCAGAGACATTGTTGAGTGCACTGGTATAATTTTGTCACTTCCAGTCCTGAAATATCTGACTTAGTTGTGTCAGTAAATCGGTGACTTTACAGTGTACAATATCAGATGTACTATAATCTGTTTCTTGGTTGTTTTTGCTGGCAATGAAAAGAGGTGACATTAAATAGTCTCCCTGGTGGCACTAGCTACTAATTGAAAGGTTGCCAATTCGAACTCACCAGCCACTCTGAGGGAGAAAGATGCGGGAGTCTGCTTCCGCAAAGATTTACAGCCTTGGAAACTCAATGGGACCACTCTCCTCTCTCCTGTAGGGTTGCTATGAGTCAGAATGAACTTGACAGCAATGAGTTAGCCTCACAAATAAACCCCAGTGCTTTCATGCATTAAAACTGCACACATTGAGTTATTTTTCTAAGCTGTTTGTAGTTACTTCCTGTGTATAACGTACTGAAATACATTGCTTGTTAATAGTATGAATCTCTAAGAAATCATATCATTTGTAAGCATTCTATTGTCTATACATAGACTATTTTTAGTATAAAAATCATTTTACAAGTTGTTCTTAGAAACCTTGTTGCTCCGAATTAAGTGATCTTCCTCTTCTTCTTTTATCAGATGAATTAGAGAAGTTAGAACATGAGAGACAGGCATTGGAAGCCACAATCAAGGACAGTGAATGTGAAGAAGGAAGTGGAGGCATCCGGGCCTTGTTTACAAAAGCTGGCAAGCTGAGCATTACTAAGCCAACTCCTAAAAAAGGTAAGTACTTCCAAAATGTGACAAGAAAATTTACAGGATGAGCCACTCATGAGCATCTTTAGAGGTCATAAGCTAACCTGTCACTGAGTGTGTATTAATGATCATGGAATGTTCTGGAAAAGGAGATGAGATTGATGGCCCAACAGAAAAATGGACGCAATGTCAATGAAGGGTAAATACAGAAGTTGTGGTGTTGGTGAAAGTTTAAGTGTGTAAATTTTCACCATGCATGCACACACAAAGTTAACATTTAACATGTTGGAAGAATCACGTGTAGCCAGGGACTGAAAGACACTTCTTTTGAGAAAGGTGCAATGAGGAGAAAGTAGAAGCTGTTGCCTTTAATCAGCATCATTTAGTGTTTTGACTTTACCATCTTACTGAAAAAACTCTATTATAAAATAAGAATTTTAGTTTGGGAGCTGTACAGTGCTTAAGTAAATTGTTGTTGTTGTTGTTATGTGCCGTGGAGTCGGTTCCGACTCACAGCGACCCTGTACAGGGTTTCTGAGGCTGTAAATCTTTACGGGAGCAGAAAGCCTCATCTTTCTCCCGTGGAACTGCTGGTAGTTTCAAACTGCTGACCTTGAGGTTTGCAGCCCGATTCGTAACCACTACACTACCAGAACTCCATCAAAATAAGAAATTTCTTAAATAAGCGAAAAGGGATAGAAAATTCCAGAGCCAATATTTAAACTGCTTACGCCTCTCCCCTTTCAGACATTTCAAGGGATTGCATGTTGACAAACATAAGTAAATGGGAATCAAGCTAGAACCTCAACAGCAAAAATAAGTGTTATCACAAACCAGAATGCTGGAGCTGGAATTTTATCAATATCGTTGCTCTTTAAGTGCCGTCCAGACGGTTCCAACCCATAGCAACCCTGTATCATGTTTCCAATGAGCGGCTGGTGGGTTTAAACCTCCGACCTTTTGGTTAGCCATCTTGTGTTTAATACTAGAGTGCCATATCAGAACTCATTGATACTAATCACTGTACATAACAGCTGTGTGACACCTATCTTTGAATATCCAGTGTACATCCTCAGGACAAGGACCAAAGAATGAGATTTACCTGAACGTTTTTATAAGTTTTATGTAAACGGAAGTTTCAAATACCTGATTCTTTGAAAATTGCTTTATTTCCAGAAACATGCTAGTTTGAGTTTAACGAGGTGCACAGCGACCCCTGCTGGTAGAAAATTGCAAAGCTAACACTGCATTTCTTTCATGCACAAGAATTCTCTACTTCCTAAAGTCACGCTCTGATCTCAGGCTTGGGAAATTAATTTTCTATGAGGGTTTTCAAGTCAAACTGTTGTTGTTCTTGTTATAGCGACCCTATATAGGGTTTCCTAGTTGTGTGTGTGTGTGTGTGTGTGTGTGTGTGTGCTGTCAACCCGGTTTTGACTCAGCAACCTAGCGTAGGGAGAGTTTCCTACGAGCAACTGGTGGGTTTGAATTGCTGATCTTGCAGTTAGCAATCTAGTGCTTATCCTACAGCACCACACCAGGACTATGTATTGTTGTTGTTGTTGTTATGTGCCGTCAAGTCAGTTCTGACCCATAGTCACCCTGCATAGGGTTTCCAAGGAGCAGCTGGTGAACTTGAACCGCCAAATTTGCAGTTCAAACAGCTTTGCAGTCTGGTGCATTAACCCACAGTGCCACATCAGGACTATGTAGCAGAATCTAAATTGAGACTTAGTATCCCTCTGGTCTAGGCTGACAGAGCCCATGTAAAATGCTCAGCACTTTGAAAAGGTTACTTCCACTCTGTAAGATATTTGGTTCTATCTGCTTGTTGCTGTCTACTGTAGGATAAAATGTCACCTGCAGTATAATATTTTACAGAAAGTTGTGTACGATTCCAACATTGTTCCCCCTTGTATTAATAGGGGCACTCTCAAGTAGCCAGAATATCCCATGGGCTGTGGGAGAGACTAACTGCTCACCTGAAAATGATATTTTCTAAGGCAGTGATGTGTTTGAATCTAAAGTTAGAGATACATTAGGGCTTTCAGACTGTAAAAATTAGAATAAGATTGTTTTGGATGCTAAGTACTATCTTCTTTTCTTTGCAATTATTTTGTTCATGAGAAGAGATGACTATGTACCACATCAGCTCTGTTCAGTGGTGGTGGTGGTGGTTGTGTGCTGGTTGGTTCCCACTCACAGAGACCCTGTAAACCTACTGGAGCAAAAAGCCTTGCTATGCTGCTTGGTAAAGTGGGAGGCAGAGAAAAAGAGGAAGATCCCCAACAAAACGGCATAGTGACAGCAGCAATGGGCTCAAGCATGGCAACAATTGTGAGATTGACACACGATCGGGTATTATTTCATTCGGTTGAGCACAGAGTCGCTATGAGTCGGTACCGACTTACCCAGGGCTCCTTCTATTCACTAGTAAGGTCTGAAAAAACTATGAAAAACTCAAGGGTCATAGGTCAATACTGTGCGCTCACTGATTGTGGGCTGGGAGGGTGGAATTCAAGTCATCGTTCATGAAAGTCAGACTTGTTATTTTAGAAGCCAGTTTCTTCATCACAGTACTTGTTTTGGCAAATATGTACCTCTCTGAAAATCAACATGTTGAGAAACGTAATACTAATGCTCTGCTTAATATTCAATACCTTCAGTTTCCAACACAGCTATAAAGTAGGATCATTCACTGCTCTGGGTTTTAGTTGGTTGACAATCCTTTTGAGTTCTAGATCACAGGGCAAACTCTGCTTCCAGTCGCTCATACAAAGCCTTCTGCAGACTTTGATTTGCATGTAAGTGAGGGCAAAGTCCAGTCCATTTTGTAAATAAATTTGCTTTCTTCCTCTGCTGTCCTAGACATATAGAAACAATATAAGATAATTGCTTCAGAAACATGAAAACAGGGCAAGACAGAACAAAGCATCCTCAGAGTCTCTTAGATCAGATAGGAAGCTCTGAAGAGGCTGTCAGCTCTGCTGTAAGCATACACTGACATCGGAGCTTTGAAATAGAGCAATGAAGTCACAACTTCGAAAGATGCAGAAATGAGAAATAATGTATACAGTATGACCAAGAAGCACCTACGGGCAAATAGGTATAAGGGTCTTGCTCAAATGTTACCCTCACTCCCAAATACATTTTCATTGTATTTGTGTTAAGATGAAATTGCTTTAAAAAAAATTTTTTTAGTATTTGATGTACACCCTTAATCATAATTTCAGTAAAAGTATTTTGTCTTTCCATATTCTCTGACTTTTTTCACCTCATTTTCAGAATCTCAAAGAGATCAAGTAGCTTTACCTTAGCCTTGCAAGTTTCCTTGAAAGGAAAACAGAGGGAGAAGGCAGGCAGAGGCCTGGCCCAAAAGGTCAAGGAAAGCAAGATTTTCATGGCCTCATCAACCTTTAGAATCCAGATATATGTAGAATTCACACCAAAACTTTGCTCAAATAAGTGAATTCTCTAACAAAGAAATGGTTCTGATTCAACCGTTTATTTCTAGAAAAGTAATCACCACATATGCTACTTTCAAATAAATCTTAAACTATTGTTAAGTCAATTCACATATAAATTCTGGAAGAACTGAGATATTTCTACTACGTTGTTGTTGTTGTTGTTGTTGTGAAGTGCCATCGAGTTGGTTCCGACCCATAGTGACCCTGTATAGGGTTTCCGAGGAGCAGCTGTCGAACTTGAACCACCGACCTTGCAGTTCAAACAGTTTTACAGTCTGGTGCATTAACCCACAGCGCCACACCAGGACTCCATTTCTACTATTGTTGTTGTTGTGAAGTGCCGTCGAGTCGGTTCCGACCCATAGCGACCCTGTACAGGGTTTCCGAGGGTGTAAATCTTTACGGGAGTAGAAAGCTTCATCTTTCTCCCGCAGAGCAGCTGGTAGTTTCGAACCGCTGACCTTAAGGTTCGCAGCCCGATTCGTAACCACTACGCTACCAGAGCTCCCATTTCTACTATAGGAACTGATAATTTGGCATTGATCCATGCCTGAATAATAACCATTCCAACCTTGGCACAGATTCCTAAATACCTGAACATAATCTACTGATTTATAATGAAAACTGTAATCATAAAACCAGACTCAAGTTTTGATTTAACTGCTTAGTTATTGTGGGATTCAAAGTTTGTCTCTTCTTTCCAAAGAATAGAAATCACTGTTTATCTAAAGGTATTAAACACACACACACACACAACAAAAGACACTTGTAAATTCATGACTTGTCCTCTATTGTCATCAGTGGATTTATTGGAAAGTTACTTTGTTTTCTGTCCTCGAAAGACAAATAGATGCATCACTTTCTCTTTCATTTCAGACAGCAGCATTAACACCATCCAGTCGATGCATGTCGGGGAGTTCAACCAGAAACTGGTGGAAGCCAGTTCCCAATTTAAAAAGAAGCAAGGAAAAGGCACAATAGATGTTTGGTGGCTATTTGATGATGGAGGTAAAAATATAAAATAAAATAAATTCCAGAATCTCCAGTGGGGAGCAGAATCGCTGTGTTGATAAATGTAACAAATAGCATGGGGAGGTATCTGAAAATGATGCCAGTTAAAGACTAATATTTCTACATTCTCCAAAGATTTCAATGATTTAGGAGCTATAAATGTGAAGATGAATAAAGATGCAAACTATTCATAGCCTTTCAGTTAGATATCTTTATCCTTTCTGTCATCACTTCCTCTGTATTCCAGGGTTGACACTCCTTATCCCCTATATTTTGACGGTCAGAAAAAAATGGAAAGACTGTAAATTAAGAATCTACGTTGGAGGGAAGATCAACCGCATCGAAGAAGAAAAAATTGCGTAAGCAACTTGTCACTCCTCCATTAGATCATTTAGAGTGCTTGTTACTCCAATAGTCACTTCGAAGAACTTCAAGTGACTTCGAGACACAATAGGATTAAAGACAAAGCCATCATGATAGGCCTTCGGTTTACTTTGTTTTCTGATCAATAAATTATCTATGCAGTTTTTTCTAATCGTTGTATTTAACTTATTTTATTTCCTGCCACAAATGCTTTCAGAAGGAATTTAACAGGAAATCTTCATCTGCCATCTTGAATGAGAGAATCATTATTTTGTATGTTTATTTTGTTCTGCCTAGTAACCGTCTCCAAGAAAAGAGGGGACTAAAAGAAATTTGTTCCCAAGAGCTTCTGGGAGATGAGCGGGACAGCCTTCCTGAGCACAGTGCACTGATCCGGGAATGAAACTGAGAGGTTGAAAGATGGACCCTGGGTCTTTGCCCAGTCCTGCCACCACATAGCTCCAGGACTTGGCAATAATCACTAAAAACTTACCTGAGACTACAGGTTCTCATTTGTAGTTTGCAGTAGTTTGCACGGAGGACTGTAGAGATCGTTTCTAATTAATCCTGTAGTGTAAACCTGTCTCTTATTAATTTAACAATGGAGAGCTTATCTGCAGTTGTGAGAATAGCGTGCACCTGGAGAACACAGTCCTTCAGAGGTCTCTGGTGGAAATCTGGAAAATGACTTTTAACAGCTCTTGGTCCTGCACAGCATGTTGAACACTGAGCCCTTCTCCATAAGCCACAAAGCAATGACAGGCTGTCATTTAGTAATTTCTTATGTTTTTCTCCTCCTCCCTCTTGGGCTGACTATTATAGGGATACAGATTTGGGAGACAGATAGAAGTGGAGTCTTAATGTGGTGCTATAGAGTAAGCACTGAACTGCAAACCACAAGGCAAGTTGCTCAAACCCACTAGTCCTTCCTCAAAAACCCTATACAGGGTCACTATGAGTTGGAATCGACTCAACAGCACTTAACAACAAGATATAGGTACGTTGTTGTTTATTGTTAAGTGCCTCCAAGTCTGAGTTGTGGGATGACATCAAGAACATCATACAGGTAGAGAGCAAAAAGTCATTGAGAAGACAAGAAAGAAGGAAAAGGTCAAAATGGATGTCAGAAGAGACACTGAAACTTGCTCTCCAGCATAGAGATGCTAAAGCAAATGGAAGAAATGAGGAGGTACAAGACATGAACAGAAAATTTCAATGATCAGCTCGAGAAGATAAAGCCAAATATTACAACAAAATGTACAAAGAGCTGGAGTCAGAAAACCAAAAAGGAAGAACACACTCAGCATTTCTCAAGCTGGGGGAACTCAATAAAAAATTCAAGCCTCGACTTTCATTATTTAAGGATTCTCTGGGCAAATTACTGAATGGTGCAGAAAGCATCAAGAGAAGATGGAAGGAATACACAGAGTCACTGTACCAAAAGGAAATGGTTGATGTTCAATCATTTCAAGAGGTAGCAAATGATGAAGAGCCAATGATATTGAAGGAAGGAGTACAAGGTGCATTGAAGGAATTGGCAAAGAACAAGGCTCCAGGAATTGATGGAATAAAAATTGAAATCTTTCAAGAAAGTGAGGTGGCACAGGAGGCACTCACTCATCTCTGCCAAGAAATTTGGAAGACAATTATCTGGCTGACTGATTCAAGAGATCCATATTTATGCCCATTCAAAAGAGGTGATCCAACGGAATGTGGAAATCATCAAAGACTATCTTTGATATCCCATGTGAGTAAAGTTTTACTAAAGGTAATACAGAAATGGCTACAAACATACATTGACAGGCAACTTCCAGAGAATCAAGCCAGATTCAGAAGAGGCCACGGAACAAGGATGTCCAATGGATCTTGGATGAAAGCAGAGAATATCAGAAAGATGTTTACCTATGCTTTATTGACTACACAAAAGCTTTTGATTGTGTGGATCATGACAAGCTGTGGACAACATTGAGAAGTATGAGTGTTCCTGAACACTTAATTGTGCTCATGAGGAATCTGTCCATGGCCGAAGAGACAGTTGTTCTAACAGAACATGGCAACACCGAATGGTTTAAAATTAAGAAAGGTGTGCGACAGGGTTGTATTCTTTCACCATACTTATTCAACCTGGATGCAGAACAAATAATCTGAGAAACTGGGTTATATGAAGAAAAAGGTGGTATCAGAATTGGAGGAATACTCATTAACAACTTGCAATATGCAGATGATACAACCTTGCTTGTGAAGAAGACTTAAAATATTTACTGATGAAGATCAAAGAGCACAGCCTTCGGAAAGGATTGCATCTCAATGTCAAGAAAACAAAAATACTCACTACTGGACCAATAAACAATATTCTTATCAATGGAGAGAAAAATTGAAGTTGTCAAGGACTTTATTCTTCTTGGATCAGCTATCAACACTCATGGAAGCAGCAGTCAAGAAATCAAATGACGTATTGCATTAGGCAAATCTGCTGCATGAGACCTTTTTAAAGTGCTGAAGAGCAAAGATGTCAGCTTAAAGACTAAGGTGTGCCTGACTCAAGCCATGGTATTTTCAATAACCTCATATGCATACGAAAGCTGGACAGTGAATAAGGAAGACCACAGAAGAATTGATGCTTTTGACTTATGGTGTTGGAGGAGAATATTGAAAGTGCCATGGGCTACAAAAAGAACCAACAGATCTGTGTTGGAAGAAGTGCAGCCAGAGAGCTCCTTGAAGGTCAAGATGGCCAAACTTTGTCTCTCATACTTCGGACATATTGTCATGAGGGACCAGTGTCTAGAGAAGGATATCATATTTGGTAAGGTGGAGGGTCAGAGAGAAAGAGGAAGATCCCCAGTGAGATGGATTGGCAAAGTGGCAACATCAATGGGCTCAAGTGTGGCAACAATAGTGAGGTTGGCCCAGGATCAGGCAGTGTTTCGTTCTGCTGTGCGTAAGGTCGCTGTGAGTCAGTACCGACTCGATGGCACTTAACAACAACAAGTCTGATCTGACTCATAACGACTCCGTATTGTGTGGGTTTGAATTGCTGACTGCCCTTAGCACTCCAGTGCTTACCCTATAGCTCCATAACTGAACTCCTGATACAGATATAGCGTTAGAGAAATGGAATCATATCATATTTGTATTTATTTGATCTTAAGTAGTATGATACTCACATATATTATTATTATATATATTCATTGTTGTTATTGCTGTTGAGTCTGTTCCAACTCACAGTAACCCTGTGTTGGATTTCCAAGGAGAAGCTGGTGAGTTTGAACCTCTGACATTGTGGTTAGCAGCCCAGTGCTTATCAACAGTGCCACACCAGGAGTCCTATATACGTTTAAGTTCTCTTAAAGAAAGGTCTATTAAAATAGAAATGAACAAGGTGGCTATAATAATTCATATTTTCTAATAATCTCCAGGATTGTATTGTTGTTGTTGTTGTTAAGTGCCGTCGAGTCGGTTCCGACCCATAGCGACCCTGTACAGGGTTTCCGAGGGTGTAAATC
>NW_006408522.1:26209536-26248195 GCF_000296735.1 Chrysochloris asiatica | reverse complement strand
GGGAGTAGAAAGCCTCATCTTTCTCCCGCGGAGCGGCTGGTAGTTTCGAACTGCTGACCTTAAGGTTCGCAGCCCGATTCGTAACCACTACACAGGGACAACTAATTAAAATTAAAAATGGTTTGTGAGTTAAATAATAGTATGGCATCAATGTTAGACTCTCTGATTTTAGGAAAATTGTACTGGTTGTATAAGAAAAAGTACTTATTTGGTAGTAGTAAAATATGTAGGGAAAAGGGGCATACATTTACAACGTACTTTAAAATGATAGAGAGCTAGATAGATAACAAAAAACAAAAACAAAATCCACCAAAAAAACATTGCCATCAAATCAATTCCAATTCCTAATACCCTTACAAGACAGTGCAGAACTGTGTTACAGTCTCTGAGGCTGGAGATCTTTACAGAAGCCAACAGCCTCATTTTTCTCCCAAGGAACAGCTGGAGAGTTGACTTGTCAACTTTTCAGTTAGCAGCTGATCACTTAACCATTGCACTACCAGGACACCTCAGATAGGTAGATAGATAGAAACAAGGAGAGTTATCAATAAGCCACATTGTAACCAATTGGTGAATTTTTGCAACTGTTTGGTAACTCTGAAATTATATAAAAAGTATTTATTTTCTGGGGAAACAAAACCTCCAATATATGTTGTTGTTATGTGCCTTGGAGTCGGTTCTGACTCATAGTGACCCTGCACAGGGTTTCTGAGGCTGTAAATCTTTATGGGAGCAGAACACCTCATCTTTCTCCCGCAGAACAGCTGGTAGTTTCGAACTGCTGACCTTGCAGTTCGCAGCCCAATTCGTAACCACTACACTGCCAGACTTCCTCTATATATACATAGTGTTTACATAATAATCATTTAATTATTCATTTGTGAGTAGTTTGTGAGTAACACTAGAAAAATTATCAACAATAATCAATAAGTGTTCAACTTTGCTCTCTTCCTTTCAAATAATAAGAAAACATGGACAGCTTTGAATATATATAGTCTTGAAATATGAGTACGTAGCTGGTTTGCTATTTCTAGTGTCTGTACCTACACACGTTTCATTTTGTCTTCTTTGAAATAGCTTGGCCCACACTTAATGTATCCATCAAGTGCTGTAATGAAAATCAAACACTAACCAAAGTCTTTTAGGTAAATTAACTTGTCTAAAAGCTAAGTTGAAATAAGACATGAATGCTTTTGATCTCTTAACTCAAATACCAATACTCGGAATAAAAGTAGTTAAATATGCAGTGATGAAGTGCTTCTCTTTTATATTTTCAGAATGGCTTCTCTTCTGAGCAAATTTAGGATAAAATTTGCAGAAATTCATATCATTGGTGACATCAACATTAAACCAAACAAAGAAAGGTATAGTATAAAACATTTAACAAGAACCATTGTTCACCCATGGGATGCTCTCATTCTCACTTGTGTTGATTATCAAAGAATAAAAATGTGATGTGCTTACTAATAATGACTTCCTGATCAGATATTATAAAAAAGGGATCTTAAATAATCATGACCCAGAACTACGGTGTGTTCATAGTTTAAATGGGAAGAGAAGATTCTGGGGAAGATGGGGAAATTGATAAAGCATAGGTTAGTGAGCATTTCAGAGTTTCTCTTCAAGTTCTTTGCTCTGGTGTTAAGTGTAGCAGGAACAACAAGGTCAGACTTCCTCTGGCACCATTGTGCAAGTTTTCATTATTTGAAGGGCATTTCACAGGGAAGATCTGATGGATGTGGAAACAACTTGAACCTTCTTGTCAAATGATAGTGCATACCCTCCAGGGCCATTTTAGCTTTTGTTGTTGTTAAGTGCCGATGAGTCCGTTCTGACCCATAGCATCCCTGTATAGGGTTTCCTAGGAGCAGCTGGTGATCTTGAACCACCAACCTTGCAGTTGAAACCAACTTTGTAGTCCAGCGCAACTCACAGCACCACATAGTGCTTTTAGGCACTATCTAATTACTGCCAAATGGATCAGGACCACCCCATCTAAGTCAGAGTAGAACTCGCTCCATAGGATTTTCATGGCTGTGACCTCTCAGAAGATGACCAGATGTTTCTTCTAAGGTCCACCTGGGTGGGGTTGAACCATCCATCTTAGTAGCTGAGTGCTAAACCACTTTTGCTACCCAGAACTCAGTGTCCATGATCTTTTGGGATGCCTCTTAAATCATTTGAAGCCAGCATAGAAATGTATTGGCTCCAAAAAGAAAAAAGAAAATGACAAAATTGAAATAATAATTACTTAAATACCTTTAAAACAAGACATCATTTTAACCCTCATTAATTGTTAAATTATAAATTCCATGATATTTGGAAACAATTTGTGGGTTAGGTCTTCATGGGGTTCCTAAAGGTACAAGAAGTTTGCCTGGAAATTATAGCAGATTGTAAATTAAATGAGCTATTTCGAGTTAAAGTTTTTCAGAAGTGCAACTATACAGTGTTTATGATCCAAAATCATATTTCCTGTTGCATCTGAATGCAATTCAATGCATTTGATTAGGTATAGAGTGGGCGCTCCAAGAGAAAGTGTATGTGAAGTTCTCAGAATGCCCATGTCCTCATTGTCTTCTCAGTCCTCTTCCTGTTTCTGTTGACCACATTTCCTTCTAACAGTTCCAACCCTTACACTTCTCCAGCCTTCTTGCTGCTTCCCTTCTTTCAGCTGATTATTATCCTGTGTGTGCTTAATGAAGACCTGGTGTAGCACTATGGGTTAATGTGCTGGACTGCAATGTTGGTTTGAACCACAAGGTTGGCAGTTCAAGCTCACCAGCTGCTCCTTGGTGGTGGTGTGCCGTGAAGTCAGTTCCGACTCATAGTGACCCTGCACAGGGTTTCTGAGGTTGTAAATGTTTACAGGAGCAGAAAGCCTCATCTTTCTCCTGCAGAACAGCTGGTAGTTTCGAACTGCTGACCTTGAGATTAGCAGCCTGATTCGTAACCACTATGCTACCAGAGCTCCTTATAAACCCTATATAGGGCCTCTCTGAGTCAGAACCAACTCAACGGTACTTAGCAACAATAGCAACATGTGCTTAATTTTGTTGTTGTTAAGTGCCGTCAAGTCGGTTCCGACCCATAGCAACCCTGTATAGTGTTTCCAAGGAGTGACTGTTGAGTTTGGACTGCCCACATTGCGGTTAAAACAACCTTGCAGTCCAGCGCACTAACCCACAGTGCCACACCAGGACTCCATGTGCTTAACAGCCTACTGAAAGTTATTCAGATTTAAAATTCTTTTTAACTGAAAATACAGCGACCTTGAAATTCATGTTTTCGGAGGGCATTCAGGATTCCTAAAAGGCTCTGGGTCAGTTAAAATGGCTTTGCAAAATACCTGAACTGTGATTAAGGAAGTTGCAATCCACAGGGGTGACCTGAGTCATAACTTTGTAATATTTCCTTACATCATACATGCCTGTAATGCCTTGCATTACTATAGTTCTACAATTGCAGAGACTGAAGAAATGTTGAGGGCACCTTTATAATTCTTTTTGGTAAATGAAATTAACATTCTGATATGAACTGGGTTGCCATGCAATAATCTCGGAAAGCTGTCCACTTTCATTTAAATAACTGTAAGTCATTGCCTCTTGGTATTTGCAGGGATATGATCAAAGGGGCTTGTGTAACAGCTCTAATTGGTGAAACTGCATTTCTCCTTCCTAACATAGCAGGTCCAATGATTCCCTGGCAACAGAGCAGAGATTGCCAGTGTCCCTCTCATCACCCACTGTCACCTAGTTGGTTCTGACTCATAGAAACCCTACAGGACAGCATAGAACTGCCTCATAGAGTTTCCAAGGCTGTAAATCTTTATGGAAGCAGACTGCGGTATCTTTCTCTCAAGGAGCAGCTGGTGCAATCGAACTGCTGACCTTTTGGTTAGCAACTGAGCACTTAACTACTATGCCACCAAATGAAACCAAAACTTGTTGTCATCATAGTGATGACATAGGTCAGAGTAGACCTGTCCCATAGGGTTTCTAAGGCTGTAAATCTTTATGGAAGCAGACTGCCACATTCTCTCATAGAGAAGGTGGTGTATTTGAACCCATGATCTTTTGGTCAGCTGCTGAGTGCTTAACCACCGTGCCACCAGGACTCCTGAAGTGTAGGGCCATTTTCTGTATTTTCTGTCATCTAGAGGTTAGTTGCTGTGTCCCCTACTGACTTTGGATTATCTGTAAGCCCTGGCTCGGTGTTGGTGACCCATTAGTCACTCATGTCTTATAAAGAATCCTCCTTGTTGCCGCTTGCCTTATTAATAGGTAAGAACTTCTGTGCTTACTGAATCATTTGTTCCTACATTCCTTTGCTTCTTTCTGTAACAAACCCTCATTTTCTTTCCTTCCTTTCATAGTGGTCTCTGCTCAGCTATCACTGCCACTGTGTCCATCCTGATAATGTTGGTCAGCTATTCCCACTAACCAGACCTCGTCATTCTTTGGGTGCCCACCTATCACGGTCTGGACCCTCTTCATCTCACTACCCCTAGCCTTTGTGCCCTTGTTTCCTCTTCTCAGGAAGCAAACTTGTATGAGCAGTAGTCAAAAACCAAGGTCCAAAACAAAGGTCCCAAAGCAAAGTAGTCAAAAACAAAGAATCTTTGCATGTGTCCTGGAATCTAAGTTTTATTTTTAGATGCCATTTTAATTTTCTGATTCTCACATATCTTCAGCATCCTGTAATGAAGTGATCTGCTTTCCTTCCTAAGGAAGAAATGAATTAGGTATCACAGTTTGGGAAATTTCCCCTCGCTGATATTTCAAAATCTCAAAGAAGATGTAAAAATTACAATCAGAGTTGCCGAATTCTAACTGGAATTAAAGAACCTTTGCAGTCAAATGACTTTGCAGTCCTGCGCATTAACTCACAGTGCCACACCAGGACTGCATTATTATTACTGATATCATGTAAATTTATAAGGCAGTCATAAATCTGATGTTGGCAATGGCTATTCCAATAGATGAAGGTAACTTTATTTTAGAACAAACAAGGAATGGTCTATTCAGTAAACATCAAAGATGGCTTCTGGTAGTGCTTCTTGCACCTTCATGATCCTCCAGTTAGAGAAAGAACTCTTCTTCTAGGCTGACAAAGCCCTGGGTCCAGGTACCAGGACACCAGACTCAGGGTGTGAAGCAGTAGCTCTGTTTCAGCTCCCACACAGCATTTCTGGCTACATAGACATTCTCCGCCGCTATCAACTATCCCCTGATCACGCTTTTTTTGTGGCCACGCAATCACCCCATGCTCCACAGTGTTGAAGTTTTTCAGTAATATCCAAGATTGAGGCCAATGTTAAATGCCCTCAAATTACTTTTAATAAATCTCTCAACAACCCATAACGTATCAATAAGTTTCAATAGAGACATTTTATCTTAGAAACATAATCTATAAATAAGGCAGGGTAAGAGTAAGCGGGAGTACAAAAGCAAAGTTAATGAGAAAATAATTGAGCAGGAGGAACCGAAATGCTTTTGTGGTTAAATTTAATTTTTTATTTTATAGACAGAAGTGAAAGTCATAGGCCCCCAAAAAATCTTTATATGGAAATCAAACAGAAACTACTAGAAGCAATTAACAAGGTATTTTAGTTTAAAGGTGACACAAAATTCACAAAAACAACTACCACATTACTTTGAGAGAAGAAATTTTAAATGAACTTGTTGTTGTTGTTAAGTGCCGTCAAGTCAATTCCGACTCATAGATACCCTATGTAGGGTTTCCGAGGAGCAACTGGTAAGCTTGAATCACCAGACTTGCATTTCAAACCAACCCTGCAATCCAGCGCATTAACCCACAGTGCCAGTTTAAGGGGGTGGGCAGAATTATGCAATTAAAACATTTAAACTTTTTCTTTTTATGAGGCACAGGGTGAGAAGAGCACAGAAGATATTAATTTTTTAAATGCATAGAATTCTTACTTATATGAAGTCTTGATGCAATGCTGTAGGATAAGCACAGAACTGTGAACTCCAAAATGAGCAGTTTAAATCCACCAGCCGCTCCTTGGAAACCCTATGCAAGGTCGCTATGAGTCAGAACTAACTCTATATCATTTACTAGCAACAGCAATACTTGGTGTACTAGGATCCATTTAAAATTACTTATTAGAAAATTCAGATTTAATGAGATTTTTATGGAATATTTTTGAACTACTTTTGTATCAGTTAGGAGAATGAGACAAGATCAGGGTCAAGCTTTAAAGGTGAAGAAAACAAAGATGACTACGGCCAATGAGTAATTAGAGCAAAGAGAAAAGAAATGGACAAATACCAACTCAGTGTCACTTGTTGTTGTTGCTAAGTGCCGTGGAGTCGGTTCTGACCCATAGAGACCCTGTACAGGGTTTCTGAAGAGCGGCTAGTGAGCTTGAACCACTGACCTTGAGGTTCAAATCGACTTTGCAATCCAGCGCATTAACCCACAGCTCCACACCAGGACCCCAGTGTCACCTAACATGTTTCAATTGCAAGTAAAAGAAAGTCTGCGTCATAGTGTCTTGTAGTTGTGTGCCATGGAGCTGATTCCAATTCATAATACCTATATGGACAGAGAACTGCCCCATCGGGTTTCCAAGACAGTCATCTTTATGGGACTAGATTGCCAACTGGTTTCTCCTCTGGGGCTGCTAGTGAGTTTGAACCATTGACTTTTCTGTTGTGTGGTGCTGAGGGTTAATGAACTGGACTGCAAGGTCAGAATTGACTCGATGGCAGGGCTCCTACCATGTTGTTATTGTTAAACACCATGGAGTCTGTTCTGACTCATAATGATTTCCAAGGAGTGGCTGGTGGATTTGAACCTCTGACCTTGAGGTTAGCAGACCAGTAATTAATCCTACAGCACCACACCAGGACCCCACAGTGACTTACAAAGTGGAAATCATTGACAAAACTGAAAAATCCAAGTGTAGTTTGACTTTCAGGCAAAGTTTGATCTAGAAATTTAATTTTATAATCAAGGAAAAAATTCTCTTTTTGTCTTTCTACTCTATCTTTCATTGTGAAAGTGTCAACCAAGAGGGATTTATCTTATGGGCACAAGATGACTGCAAATAGTAACCAGGATTGGATCATTTATATTGCATAGGGGAGAAAGAATATTTCTTCTTCATCATTGAGCTCAGGTTCTGTGCTTCATTCAAGTTGCCCCCACCCTAAGCCATTGAGTGTGACCAGTGTAACACAGGGTCAAGTTTACCTGGACTGTGTGTCCATCCAGACTACTCTGGCTGAGGAGATGAAATTGTGTTGATTGGCTAATGTTGGGATGAAGTCAGTCCCCAGCTTCCACCCAAACTTTAGTGAGGAAAACATAGTATCAACAATTATCAACCCACATCCTACCTTCTATTTCTCAGGAAAATAATTCGGTGCTGTGCTTTCTAACAAGGACATGGGCTGAGAGGTGAAGAAGACTCGTCCTGATCAAAAGAAGTATATATAGTTTAACAGGGAACCTCTTGATTTTGAATCTCAGCCCTCTTGGTTGTTAAGCAAAACCGATGCTTTTTTTTATAGAGCATTACAAACTTTTCAGAACACGGTAGCCCAAATTGTCACATAGATCCTCCTGCCAGTTCTGAGTAGCCATTGTTACCCACATCCTCTCTAGATTATCTAAACTGAGAGGGACACTAAGAGACTTGAAACAAGGACCCAGACTCTCCTCTCCAAGGCCTGCGTCCTTTCCATTGCACTGACAACCACCGGAAGTCTTGCAAGACTTGTTGGAAAGATTAGCAAATCCTCGAAAGAAAAGTACAGTTTATCAGTCTTATTCCTTCACTGCCTTTGTCCACACTTCTATATAAATCAGTGTGTTTGAAACCTACTATACAAAGTATCTCTTTAATCCTTTAACAAAGGCACACTGGTAGGGTCAATCTTTCTGCTTTGCAATTGAAACTTTTGTCTGCAAATCCTAAATCAAACCAACTGATGAGATAATTGAACTCTTCATATTTTAATTTCTTAACTGAACAGCACACCCCGTTTCTAATTATTGCTCATTTTAATGTTTCTAAATTATAAGTAAGTTACATTATATAAAGCCAAAGAACATTGCTCATACTTGAGATCATCTTAAAGTGGCATACTGAAGACATCTATTGCCATAGATTATAAACTCTGCTTTATGCTATCATTTAAAAAATAAATCTGAGATTCTATGAAAGGCAAGAATGATTTTCCAACATTTAAAAAAATGTTCTATAGCTCTTAAGTACTGTTCCTAGTTTTATCATCTATTCAATGATTTATTTTTAATTGCTCTAAAGTAAGTAGCCTCACATTTTTTAGTCATTATAGCATTATTAATTTGGGGCCTTTACACTAAAGTGTACCTGAACAACAGACTTTTGAAAATCTCACTAGAAGGACAAAGGCTGCATTAGTTGCAGCAAACATCCAAATTGTTCTATAGCCTTTAAACTCCTGAGAGCCCTTGCTATTCCCCTTCACAGCCTCCAGGCTTGAGTGAGAGTTGCCATGTAGACCAGAGGTGAGGGAGCCCTATCCAACTTCCCAAGAATCTAGTTCATCCTCTATGTGAATTCATGAATGCCTCCCACAGCATCCATACAGTAGCAGATGGAAACTCATTTATGGTCTCAAGTGTCTACATTACATCTGTCTTTTATGTTGCTATGAAGAAAATAGCTTTGCAAAATCATTACTATCTCTGTGTTTAGTAAGAGTCCTGATGTGGCACTGTAGGATAAAGCACTGGACCCCAAGGTCAATTTGAACCACAAGGTTGGAGGTTGAAACCCACCAGTCACTCCTCAGAAGCCCTATATAGGGTTGTTTTGAGTTGGAAACAACTCAATGACACTTAACAACAACAATACTTAACAGGCTAACAAGGCCTCTGACACATGGAGGCCTTTATCTGGTAGGGAGGGTACACTATCCCCATGGCTTTACTTCCTGTAAGTTACCTGCAAAGACCATTCTTAAAAGATTTACATGATATTCCACTCTGATTCTGCAGCCAATAGAGCCAGGCATACCTGGAGTATCTGTGAGATAATGAGTTAGTTTCCCACTGTGAGGCCTCTTTTATAATTCCAATTTCAGCTGGAAAGTCTTTGAAGAGATGATTGAACCATATCGGCTCCATGAAAGCTGCAAGGATTTAGCAACTGCTGAGAAATTAAAAAGAGAAACTCCATGGAAAATTACAGATGCAATGTTGGATACAGTCAAGGAAAAGGTGAGGACTTGTCTTTCTGAATTTTTACTTTGCTGTCTAACTAGCTGAAAGAGAAAACAGTAGTTGATTTCAAGACCAAGAAGTAATGAATCTATCACAGAATTTCATTATTCAGGATCCAGGGTGTTTGCATTTCTCAAGTACTTCCCAATCATATTGTTGGATACAGAAACATGGATTCAGAAAACTACTTTTTTTTTTTTTAATGTAAAGTCAATTATATTTTTAAAGTTAAAAAACAGGTTTAATTACATGCTGGGAAGCCTTCTTTCAAATTTAATTTTAAAGAACTGGAGACAGATCTCACTGTCTAAAGTAATTTTAAGTCAAACATGTGCAAAGTATATAGCTATAGGTATATACTTTGACAATCACAGAGCATTTTTACCCTGATGAAGAAAGCTATGGAAAACTAACTAAAGGATCTGAAAGAATATCTGATGTAATTGGATCAATGAATGTAAAAGATAGGTTGGGCTCATGTAGAATGGCTATAAAATGGTATTTTTTCCCAGTAAGATGGGAGTTAGCCCTCTCTGACCCAAGTTCAATGAAGTTGGTGATAAGATTGTGAAAAGATCAAGTACTCAAGAGTTTGGTAGAAGAATGACATCTGAATTGGGTATTCAAGAAGAGGAACCTTCAAATTGAAATACAAGGAGCCCTTATAGTGTAGTGGATTACGTGTTGGGCTGATAACCGTAAGGTCAGCAGTTTGAGTCCATTAGGCTCTCCAAGAGAGAAAGATGAGGTTTTCTGCTCTCATCAAGATTTACAACCTTGGAAACCCTATATAGGATTTCTAAGAGTGGCAACCGACTTGACAACACGCAGCTATCAGCCAAAACTGTAAAATCTAGATAAATTACTTTAGGAATTGAACTTGTAACAAATTAGAGAAAGACATGCTAAAAATCTTTCAGATTTAGTGGGAAATATACTGAAATGGCGAATAATAAACTCTGTACCAAACCACTCAGTTCTAACTAAGATGTTTCATATAATTGAGTAAATCATTCAATTTTTCTGAGTCTTGGTTTCTGAACCAGTGAAATTTAATCATAAATCAGTGTAGTTACTTTTCCAAGTGAGTCTTAAGGTGATTTCTTAATTAAAACCAGTCCCCTGTGCTGAAAAATATTCATAGAGCTTAAAAGAAGGTGGTAGTATGAAGCATCAATCCTTTCTGTGTACAAGGTAGATAGGGATGGGCAACATAGATATTGACTACCTAAAATGAGGGGGTGATAAAGGCATGAAGTGACTGGCTTACAAGTTTTCAAGAGAGAGTTTAGTTTAAGAGTGTGTGGGGGAACATAGAGTTCCCACTGAATAGTTTTCATCTTGTCTAAACAGGTCTGGTGAAAGGAGATGGGGATAAGATTCTTGTGATTCAATAATGAATAATTGTTATCATGACAAATTGCAACAGTCACAACCATAAAAGTAAGGAGCTCTGGTAGCATAGTGTTTACAAATCAGGCTGTGAACCTTACGGTCATCAGTTTGAAACTACCAGCTGTTCTGCAGGAGAAAGATGAGGCTCTCTGCTCCTGTAAAGATTTACAGCCTCAGAAACCCTGTACAGGGTCGCTATAAGTTGGAACTTACTCCATGGCACATCACCATCACCAGTTAATCATACAGTCCAGAAGCAGAGAATCCTAGGACCATCATGGGAGAAGAGCATGAGCAGAATGTGGGACCCTATCCAGAGAAGCAGTGACACTAGAGATGGAGACATAAATGAGGACATGGAGAGAGGGAGCAGCTGAGGACTCTGGACTCATGGAAAGAGTGGGACTGGGTGCTGGCAGTCAGGAGTCAGGCTTGCAGAATGTGCCCTTTGGTTGTTTAAATTATTATCTATTCCTGAGTGTTTTTGTGTACCTCTGCCCCCTCCTCCCCAAAAAGAAAACAACAACAGAGGAATGGAAGCAAATACTGTTGAATGATGATACATGGAGGAGATTGTAATCGTTGCAGTGAAACGATGTTGTGAAGCTGATGTTCTCCCATGTAAACTACTACTCAGTTCACAATAAAAACTTTAAAAAGAAAAGGTGGTGGTTCCAGTTGTGTGCCACTGAGTCAGTTCTGACTCATAGTGACCCTGTTTAGAATTTCCCAGGCTGTAACTCTTTATAGGAGAAGAAAGTCTCATCTTTCTCCTATGGGGCCATTGGTAGCTTCGAACTGCTCACCTGGCTGTTAACAGCCCAATTTATAATCCACTACACTACCAGGGTTCTTTTAAGAAAGGTAGACTAAGAGTATAATCTATGTTCTGTGTTTGTCAACCCAAACCTGACCCCTAAATTGGTCACTCCAATCTTCCATGTTTTTTAGCTTTCTCTTTTCTCATAAAATTTGACAGGCCACCATAGAGCAATCTAAGTTTCCAAGCCTGAACAAGTAACTGTAATATTCTTTTTTTTTTTTAATGAATTTTTCTTCTGTTTGTCCATAATTTGAGAGCAGAAGATAAATAAATTTTCATTTCTCCATTCTGCTTGAACGGTTTCTAACAAAATCTGAATGTTGTCCACAGAGTTACCGCCAAGTTCGACTGAATGAACTCTTACAGGAGCACTCTAGAGCTGCTAACCTCATTGTCCTGTAAGTATTCACTGCAGATTTTCAAGAATGTTAGAGGAGAAATGGGTCAATCAACCTAAAAGCTTATGACTATTCAGATAGAAAGTTAAAAAGGTTTTGGATATAAGGGATTTTTAGAAAGTGAAGTAAATGCCACCATAGAAGTCTCCCTTGGACTTCCCATTCGTTGTGCATCATGCCTTTCCCACAGGACTCCTGGTATGGTACTGTGGATCAGCACTGGACTGCTAACCACAAGGTCAGCAGTTCAAACCCACCACTACTCCTTGAAAACCCTAAATAGGGTTACTATGAGTCGGAACCGACTCAACAACACTTAGTAACAACAACCCACGGGATCAGGAGAATATACCCACCTAGAATGTGTGCTCCTCGTCTAGACTATGTCCCAAGTACCTGGGAACCTGGAATTATCTGCTTAACCAACCCCAAGTCTGTCACTAGACTCATGGGCCTCTTCCTTGGGCAGGGCATTCAGATGCTGTGGTGTCTACACACCTGCTCTAGGGACCCATTGGAGTCTGGAAAGAGACCAGGGTGGGAGAAAAAGGGCAGTGGGTTTTTTCATTTCTACTCTTTCCCCCTCTAGCCCTAACAATGTTAGGGGAGTGTCTGCTGAAAATATCGATATACATTGACTTAAAGGTTGTTAGCTAAACTTGAGATCAGCCAACTTTTACATTTCTATCTCATGAATTCATCACCTGCATGTTTTCAAACAAGGTCCAGCCTGCAGGACTATCCTAAGATGTTGTAGAACGGTATCTTGAATTGGATGGTAGGTTTCAAAATAGTTGGTTTCTCCCAAATATAAGTAATTTTCACCAAAAAAGGAGGGTAATTAGATGATCAAATCCTAATTTAAAGAGGAATGAAAATTTGTAGTTTTGTTTTCTCTGTCCTCTACAATGCACAAACCTATTCTTTTTTTCTGGATTATATCTTTATGTTATCTGAGAACTACATCAGCTTCATATCTATGCTAAAGATAATTTCAGTCCTCTTATTATTTGCAGGCTTGGAGTGGGGAAATAAAGTTTCAGGTCACTGACTATTAAATAGCTCAGAAGTAGTAGTGATGTTATTGCCTGTCATAATTTCCAATTTCATTGTTTTTTTCTCACGCTGTCAGGAGCCTTCCAGTGGCAAGAAAAGGATCTATTTCGGATTTTTTGTACATGGCTTGGTTGGAAATCCTCACGAAGAACCTTCCTCCTGTCTTACTAGTCAGAGGAAATCACAAAAACGTCCTGACATTTTACTCTTAACGATGAAAGGTTAACACACATTTGAACTTTGTGTATGACTAATTAAGGAACAGGCCACACTCCTCTCTGTTTAAATCTAACCTGAGGATATGCCGTTCTCTGGAGACTAGCCTGACACCTTCTATCTTTTTCTTTTTTTAAAAAATGGGAACCTTTTCTTTTATAAATTTATAAAAGAGAGTTTCAAAGCCAGTGCTGCCCCTAAAAATATGTATTTTGCCTTTGACATTGAGTAACAAACAAGGAAACTAATCAAATTTGTACTCATGAAAACCACCAACTTGATTGTAAGCATCTCCAGACAAACGTAATCTTTTGTTTGCACAGTGTTTGCCTCTGTAGCCTGAATAGGCCCCAGCCCACGGCAGATTCTCAATAAATGCTTATTGACAGCCTGGTCTAGTAACCATGGGGGGCTATCAAAGGCAAAGACCAACTTGGGAGGAAACGTGATTATTCTTGGCCCTGAGAGGCTTATACTTACACAGAAGATTTGGAAATCAATAACTGAAAACTTTAAGCAGTACTTGAGTCTACAAAATGTTTAAAGAAGTTACCTAAATAAGATTTTTTAATGTAATACAGATTATATACTTAGAGTGATCTGAGTGATCATTAATAACATATGGCTTGAATTGGCTGCTGGCTAAAAAACATATCAGCTGCATTAGAAGAAAACATACATTGCGATTAAATGGAATACATTCTCTTCTTGATAGATAAACTTTAATTGTCTTCCTTACTAAATATTTTGAGATTTCCATCATAGTACTAACTTTACATATCTTCCCTAATTGAGTGTTTAGCATAATTGAAATCTTTATAGACATCTAATTGAAATTCAAGTACCACAAATGTTTGAATGATTATAAAGAAATATATCCTGAACCATACACTTAGTTACTTTAGAGCATGATTATATGAGTCTAAAAGAATAAAAATGAAAAACTTGTAGAAATTGGAATACACAGGTATTGATTTTTCTTGTTTTTGTTAGTATACTTAAAATATTTAATCACATTGAGAAAGCACCAAAAATCATTTTGATGAGTGGCTTGATTTTTTTTTTTTCCTGATACATTTTGACTGATTATTATAACTGATGAAGAATATGGAAAAAAATGAACCTGAAATAAAAGCATTCAAATTTGTTTGTTTTGGTGTGGTCATATTTTCAGTCTTCATCCACAAAATCATGGGGCAATGGTGCATCAGATATGAGCTTGAAGTTTTCAATCCGCTGCTTTGTCTATAAGTTGTTTAAAGCTGATATTCAAAATTAGGGCTTTCAAGTCCCAGTCTCTCAGCTCAGAAAGATGCTTGGGATTTAAGGAGAAATAATCAGCAAAGCAGAAGTAGCAGGCCATCCCTACGTCAAAGCTGGGATCATTTTATGCAACTAATCTTTTGATTAAACCCTCTCTCTCTTGAATGTTATGTAGTTGAAATCCAAATAGCTGGACATAGTTCTAGAAGCTACGGTGAGGAAGAACCAGCTTCATCCGGTCCACATACTTTTCTGAAACACTTGAAAGGATCTCTGGGAAAGGTGGGAAATAATACAATTCCTGTAACTGGAAATTCTGGCTGTTTCTTTGAGGACCCAGGAAACAGATTCCCAGGTAGAGATTTAACACGTAACGTGTTTATTAATGAGTGCCCTTGAGATCAACACCTGTGGAAGAGAGGGGAAGGTGGAGCAGAGGGAGACGTTGAGTTGTGATGCAGGTCCAATGGCTACCTCAGTAAACCCCTGCTCCCCCCTAGCGAGTTTTGGAGCTAGAATGTACCTTCAGAGTTGTCCCAACTTGGACAGCACCAGGCCTTACACCCCAGCATTTGAGTAGCTTTGGAGGTGGCTGCCTGGAAAGGGTGTGGAAGTGGGCGAGGAGGTTCTATGCAGCTCAGGCAATCCCTGAAAGACAGAGCTGAGGGCTGTCATCTCACAGTACTCTGAGCAATTGAGGCAATGAGTTCTTCATCCAGTAGGGTTGGGTAGCACATCATGCCTACCCTGACAATGTTTTACTACCTGAAGTTACCACACAAGTCACCGCTCACCTATTCGTTGTCTTACTGTGGTGGTTTACCTGTTGCTATGATACTGGAAGCTATGCTACCAGTATTTTAAATACCAGCAGGGTCACCTGTGGTGGACAGGTTTCAGGTGCGCTTCCCAACTACAACAGACTATGGAAGAAGGAGAGGCAAAGTACTTCTGAATGTTTAGCCACTGTAAACCTTACGAATAGCAGCAGGACGTTGTCAAATATAGTACCAGAAGAGGAAAACATTATAAATAGCAAAAGAATATTGTCAGATATAGTGCTGGAAGAAGAGACCCTCAGGTTGGAAGTAGCTCAAATTATGACTGGGAAAGTGTTGCCTTCTCAAAGTTGAGTTAGCCGTAATGACGTGAATAGAGTAAGCTTTTGAGATCTTCATTTGTGCTAGAAATATCCATTAATAACTGGAACATGGAAAGTATAAAATATGAATCTAGGAAAATTGGAAGTTGTCAAAAATGAAATGGAATGCATAAAGATCAATATCCTAGGCATTAGTGAGCTAATATGGATTGATATTGACCAATTTGAATCAGATAATCATGGCTTACAAAGGTGAGAAAAACAAATTGAAGAGGAATGGCATTGTATTCGTTGATAAAAAGAACATTTAAAGATCTATCTTGAAGTACAATGCTGTCTGTGATACTATGATATTCATACATTTAAAAGGAAGACCTGTTAATATTACGATTAATCAAATTAACACATAACCACTAAAGCAAGCGATAATGAAAGTAAAGAATTTTACCAACTTTTTCAGCCTGATATTGATCAAACATGCAATCAAGATATATTGATAATTACTGGAAATTAGAATAAGAAAATTAAAAACAAAGGGGAAGGATCAGTAGTTGGAAAACATGGCCTTGGTGATAGCAATATCCTGAAGATCACATGATAGAATTTTGCAAAGACCAATGACTTCTTCATTGTAAATATCTTTTTTAAACAGCATAAAAGATGACTATACTCATGGACCTCACCAGACGGTATACACAGGAATCAAACTGATCACATTTGTGGGAAGAGATGATGGCAATGTTCCATATCATCAGCCAAAACAAGGCCAAGGGCAGACTATGAAACAGACCATCAGTTGCTTATATGTAAGTGAATGATGAAGAGGAATGCCGTTGTATTCATTGTCAAAAAGAACATATCCAGATCAGTCACGGTCTGTGATAGGTTAATATCCATGTGCCTACAGGGAAGTCCAGTTAATACCACTATTATTCAAATTTACACACCAACCACTAAAGCCAGTGAGGATGAAATAGAAGAATTTTACCAACTTCTTCAATCTGAAATCGATCAAACATGCAATCAAGATGTATTGATCATTACTGGTGATTGGAATACAAAGGTTGGGAGCAAAGAGGAAGGATCAGTAGTTGGAAAATATGGTCTTAGTGATAGAAATGATGCTGAAGATCGCATGATAGAATTCTGCAAAATCAATGATTTGTTCATTGCAAATACCTTCTTTTTAGACAGCATAAGAGATGACCATATATGGACCTCACCAGATGGAATACATAGAAATCAAATTGACTACATTTGCAGAAAGAGACGATGGAAAAGTTCCTTATCATCAGTCAAAACAAGGCTAGGGGCAGATTGTGGGACAGACCATCAATTGCTCTTATGCAAATTCAAACTGAAGCTGAAGAAAATGAAAACAAGTCCATGAGAGCCAAAGTATGACCTTGAATATATCCCACCTGAATTTAGACATCATCTGAAGAGCAGATTTGATACATTAAACACTAAAGATTGAAGACCAGAAGAGTTGTGGTAAAAACAACTCTAAAAAAAAAAGAACATCATACAGGTAAAAAACAGAAAGTCATTGAGAATACAAGAGAGAAGGAAAAGGTAAAAATGGATGTCAGAAGAGACACTGAAACTTGCTCTCCAGTGTAGAGATGCTAAAGCAAATGGAAGAAATGAGGAGGTCCAAGAGCTGAACAGAAAATTTCAAAGGTCAGCTCAAGAAGATAAAACCAAATATTACAACAAAATGTGCAAAGATCTGGAGTCAGAAAACCAAAAAGGAATGCTCAGCATTTCTCAAGCTGCGGGAGCTGAAGAAAAAAATTCAAGCCTCGACTTTCATTATTGAAGGATTCCCTGGGCATACATAGCAAATAATCAGAGAAGCAGGATTATGTGAAGACAAGTGTGTCATTAGGATTGGAGGAAGACTCATTAACAACATGTGATATGCAGATGATACGATCTTGCTGGATGTAAATGAAGGTGACTTAAAGTAGTGATGAAAATCAAAGACTACAGCAATCAGTATGGATTGCATCTCAATGTAAAGAAAACAAAAATTCTCACAACTGATCAATAAATAACATCATGACAAATGGAGAAGAGGCTGAAGTCATCAAAGACTTCATTTTGCTTGGATATACAATCAACACTTATGGACGCAGCAGTCAAGAAATCAAACAACATATTACATTAGGCAAATCTGCTTCATAGGACCTCTTTAAAGTGACAAAAAGCAAAGAATTCAGTTTGTGGACTTAGGTTCGCCTGACCCAAGCCATATTATTTTTAATCACCTCATATGCATGTGAAAGTTGAACAATGAATAAGGAAGACTGTAGAAGAATTGATGTGTTTGAATTAAGGTGTTGGAGAAGGATATTAGAAATGCCACTGACTGCCAGAAGCAATGGCAAATCTGCATTGGAAGAAGTAAAGCCAGATGATCCTAAGAAGCGAAGATGGTGAGACTTCATCTCTCATACCTCTGTCATGTTATCAGGAGGGGCCAGTCTTTGGAGAAGAACATCATTCTTGGGAAATGGGAGTGTCAGTGAAAAAGAGGAAGACCTCCAAAAAGATATATTGACACAGTGGCAACAGCAATGGGCTGACACATCACAATTGTGAGAATGGTGATGGACCAAGCATAGTTTCCTTCTGCTTTATACAAAGTTGCTATGAGTTGGAAGTAGCTGGACAGCACCTAACAACAACATTGTACTGATTTAACAACAAAGAACCAAGCCGACTTGAATTCAAATCTTGGTTTCACTCTTCGTTAATTGTGCCACCTTAAACCAGTTATATAATTTTCTGAGTTTCATCATCTATAAAATGTGTATAACATTAGTATCACATTAGTATAATATTAGGTTTAGTGGGAGGTTGCAATTATTTATTGAATCTAATGCATTTAACACAGTGCTCAGTGCAAGGTGAAAATATTCAATAAATGTCAGCTCTAGTTTGAAAGAGAAATTACATATAGAAGCATCTCTAAATGTAAACCAATTTCACTTTTAAAACTCCCACTGACAAGGTTCTCTATTAGCACTAATTAAAACATTGAATTGCTGAAGAATGAAGGGTGATTTTTGTCACAGTTTCATTTTCAGAAGTGGCTAAATGACAAGGATAAAAATTAAGGGAACATTTTTCTGTGAGGGAAAAAAAAAAGGATATTGTATCTGAGCATTCAAATGACATGTAAGGTCTTACGGTGAGTGAGACATGACAGGAAGGCCCTCTGACACTACTGTGAGTGGACAAGAAAAGGGGATGGTGCAGTTTGTGATGGCGGGCGTCTCACCCTACCCCCAGGAACTTTGATTCTGGTAGGTGCTTCAAGGTGCACCAACCTCCTCCCCTCCAGAAATCTTTACATACTCCACTTCATTATCCCAACTCAGCACCATGGTCTCTGTTTCCATGCATGGCTCTGTCTCTGAAATCTTAAAATCTGCCATTCTGACCATTCTCTCAATTTTCTGCTACCTTAACTTATTCTCAATACAACTGCTTTTGACCTAAAAGTCTTAAATCCCTTACTGCCACCCAACCCTTTTCTTTCAGCCCATGTCCTCCCTTTAAAACTCTGTGACATCATTTCAGTCACTCTTACCAATGCCCTCAGTGGAGCAAAGAATAAGGCAGAAGCCCCTTGTTCTTTGCTCCACTCATCTCTAGTAACCTAGCTATTCAGCAGCTCTATATCTACATTCATAGTTTAGGAGGCTAGAAGTGTGAAATCTGGGTGCAGGCTCTGGAGGAATGCCTTTGTCTCTTGAGTTTTTGCTCCTCGGTGATCTTCATGTGGCTTGAGAGCTCTCTTCCCCCATCTTTGCGTCTATCTTGCTTCTCTGTCTCAAAAAGAAATTGATTTAAGACAAACCCTACACTAATCCTGTCTTGGAGTTCTGGTGTGGCACTGAGTTAAAGCACTGGACTGCAACGTCGGTTTGAATCACAAGGTCAGCGACTCAAACTCACCAGAGCTCCTTGAAAACAAACAAATACACTATGAGTTGGAACCAAGGAACTTTGGTAGTGTAGTGTTATGAGTAGGGCTGCGAACTTCAAGGTCAGCAGTTCAAAACTACCAGCCGTTCTGCAGGAGGAAGATAAATTTTCTGCTCCTGTAAAGATTTACAGCCTCAAAAACCCTATGTAGGGTCGCTATGTATCAGAACTGACTCCACGGTACATCACCACCACCATGACCAGCAGTTGGAACCAACTCACTTGAAGGCACTTAACAACAATAATCCTGTCTTATAACATGATAAAGACAACCCATCCCCAAATGGGATTATAGCCACTGGTGGAGAGTTTAGAATTTACAACACATATTTTTGGAGGACACAATATTCCATTACATTAAACCAGTTTGTTCTTGTTGTTGTTAAGTGTCGTCAAGTCGGTTCCAACCCATAGCGACCCTGTATAGGGTTACTGAGGAGCAGCTGGTGAGCTTGAACCGCAGACCTTGCAGTTCAAACGGTTTTGCAATCTGGTGCATTAACCTACAACACACCAGGACTCCATTTTGTGTCCTTATCACGTGCAAAACACATTCATTCACCCCATCACATTATCCCAAAAGTCTTATATCAACTCGAAGTAAAAATCTCATTTTATGAAGCATAAATTGAATATGAGTGTGACATTAGGCATATTTTACCCTGGGGCAAAATTCCCCACACTAATCTAGCCTCATTAACATGAAATCACCCATTCTCTTTAGTAGCATTACGAAGGGCTGCTAATCTCATAGCAGTTAGAAACTACCAGCTGTTCTGCAGGAGAAAGATGAAGCTTTCTGCTCCCGTAAAGATTTATAGCCTCAGAAACCCTGTACAGGGTCACTATGAGTCGGAACCAACTCCACAGCACATAACAACAACAACAACAACCTCCATGAGTATAAATCAAGTTCATCAAATTGTAGCAATTTACCCTCGTTTCCTTTATTAAAATTTGTTCTTTTTTAATTTTTCCCCCCTCTAGTGGAATTCTGATTATCAAGCCATTGAGGCTAGGTCAAATGGGTACTATCTGCAACTTTGGGTGTTCTTGTGCATCTCCTTTCACTTCATATCAGCTGGATGCTTCATTCTCAGCTCTAGCCCTCTGTGGCTATGTCCTTGTCCATAGGCTCAGGTGTCCCCAGATCTCGCCATATTTTGGACCAACCAGTCCTTCCTCTTCTCTCTCTCTCATCTGCAGGTGTACGGGAGTGTGTGCGATGTGGTTGAACCAGTGTGTGGTTTTTAAGGGGGAAGAAAATCAACATCATGAAGGCCTATGGCTGTTGTGGTGGTCGGTCAGAAAATTTGCGTCTTATGCAGTGGAGAGGGGTGTTCAAGGGGACTGATAGCATTTAAGGTGGCCCAGGATTCCCTATGACTCACATTTATGAATTCAGTCATTACCGTGGTAGAGTAAGAGACTTTCTTTTGGAATGAGCTCCCAAATACCAATCCATAGGGGTAATTCTGATTCTAAGCAGGGCAAGGGGAAGCACCTGGCCCCAAATTAGGTTAGTCTGTTGTTAAGCTTTTTCCAGGGTCTTCTGTAGGGCATGGTTCATCAGGGTTTTCCCAATGGATTGGGATCTCCAGGAGGTGTACAACTTCCATTTTACTTGGCAAGTTCTTGAATCTCCAGCTAGCTGCTCTCTTAGGATCTTCAGGGAAGTTCTTGGGTATGAACATCTTCAGCCCCAGTTTGAGGTTCAAACAGGGAAAGGGTTTGGAAGGTTGGGAACCAGCTGCCGCCTCGGCGCTTTTGTTAGTAAAACTTGTTCCTTCAGTTTCTGTGGTGGTCTTCTTTTGGTGACCTGCAGCTGGTTGTTTTGCTAAGTTGAGTGAGTAGCTCCCCTCATTTTTTAATCACCCTGTATATATGTAAAGAGTCCTGGTGTGGTGCTGTGGGCTAACGTGTCAAACTGCAAAGTCATTTGAACTGCAACATCAGTGGTTAAAGCTCACCAGCTGCTCCTTGGAAACCCTATACAGTGTCGCTATGAGTCGGAATCGACTCGATGGCACTTAACAACAAAATATCTGTAAGAACAGCCCAGAAGGAGGGCCCTGGGCTCCTGGCCATTAAGCTGCTCCACAGTTATAGAGCCCCGCCCCCCCTTCAATTCTAGAAGTGGTTGGCAGGGTTAAGAGGGGAAACCTGCTTAAAGTCTGATGTTTGGGTTATCTAGAAGGATGGCCTGGTATTTTATTATTCTTTTTAGTCAGGCTGGCCATCTTCACACCATCCCATAAATTACAGGGGTTTTTGGTGGCCCTCTCAAGTCTGGGTGAGCACTCTTAGTCCCGGACTCTGCCATTCATGGACAAATAGGTTCAAGGGTTTTCTTAAGTAAGACAGTTCTAGGGCAGAGGCTACTATCATCTTGCCACTGACTTCATTAAGGCTTTTTGGCATTCTGGAGTCCACTCCAGGAGAACTGTTCTTTTCTCCCCTCAAAGCCTTACTTGTAAAGGGCACGGGGGGGGGGGGGGGGAGTTATAATTAGTTCAGAATTGGGGTTTTACATTTTGCAAAATCCAACCATCCTGAGAAACTTCTTTAGTTGCCTCGGGAGTCAGTTACCATTTGTTGGGTTTTAAGCATTCATTTTGTCAGCCTCTTTTCTGATTTCTCAAACCACCACTTTTTGGTTGAGATGGAGAAGAGCGTGTGGCTAAACAGACATCGGTGAGGCCTCCCTCCTCTATAATGTCTATGGAGATCTCCCTTACAGGAAATTGCCTTGCCCAGTCAGACTCTATCTCCTGGCTGAATCGCATACTCTTCAGGGTATAAAATGGGGAGGCTATAACCTTCTGGAGTAGTGGAATCTGGCGCTGAAGTTTCAGGAGAATTAAATTGTGGCAGTGTAGGATGAGTCTAGCAGCACCAACCTGGTTCTCTCTGACTTTTGTCTGTTAGAGCAAAATACTTAACATTTCTTTTGAAGGGTTTTATTCTGATACAATTGCTTAAATGGCTCTATGTATGGAGTTTCATTCCACTTCTCTTATCTTTTGCAAAACAAATCTACTTTTAACCAAGGACTGGGGGCCTCTCCTCAAAGTCCTTAAGCCATAGTTAGGGCCTCTTCCTACAGTCCTTAACCTAAGGACCACACAATCACCTCTTACAGAAATAGAAACCATATACTTTCCTCTAGAGGAACCAAAATCCAGACCTGCCTTTTTGATACTGTGTAGTCCTTGCTCTGTGTGAGATCCTACTCACAGGAACAGCCATCTGAGGTGTTTTTCTTCACCTAGAAATTAAGAGCTTTATCAATGGCCCCTCCAACCTAGCAGTTAGCAGCTAAACACCTAACCCTCAATGCCACCATGGCCTCAAAATTCTTCTAAATAGCTCTTAAGTCAAAAAAGAAATAAGTAATATGTGTCACTATAGGGTCAGCACTGGACTGTGAACCCCAGGGTCTGCAGTTCAAGGCCACCAGAAGCTCCTCAGAAAACTCATACAGGGTTGCTATGAGTCAGAACTGACTCAATGGCACATAACAACAACAACAATGTAATTTGAGACTATTTAGCAAAAATGACAGAAAATTCCATATAACAAAACTTATTTTAGGCTAACAAAACAGGACTTAGAGGTAAATTTATATTCATAAATATATTTATTAATAAGAAAAAATATTTAGCTCAAGAAGCTAGAAAATACCAGAAGAACTGGATGTTACTCAGTTTCCATTATTAAACATTTTGATAAAAGATTCCATAGAATAATCTTGAGAAGGAGGAAAAAGCAGAACAGAATTTCAAATTCTCATTGACTCCAGATATCCTGGACCCATGGAGGGTGAATGAACCCCTGAAACTATTGTCCTGAGATAAAAAAAAAAAAAAATCCCCTGAAGTCTTCTTAAACCCAATAATAGTTTAGCTTCACTAGCAAAAACCATCTACCTTCAGCATTATCTCCATTAAGAGCTAGCTATATGGGATCAAATTGATAGCAGCAACTTGAAAGATTAGCTAGGAACCATATGTGGCATGGGCTCATTTTAATGGTGAGGAACAACTCAGAAAAGGAGGGTGAGAATTGTTACATAACTTGAATTGGGTAATCAATGTCACTGAAAGGTACATGTAGAAAACTATTGAATCGATAGTAAGTTTTGTTGTGTATATTCCAGGACTTTGAAATGGTTCAAACTGGTTCAGTCATACTGATGCAGTGAGATCAGAATAGACCCAAATTTGTAAAAGGTGAGTGTATAGAACAATAACGTGAACAGGAAAATCTACAGGTCAAAGTTTTGATGTAGGAGATTGAATTATTGCCAAGACTGTGAAGAACAACATACATTCAAAGCAATGGTGGTTGACCTCCATCCTTGAACACTGTTGCTTCTGACTCTGCTAGTCAAGGGAATTGGCTGCTATGCTATGTACACATTGCTCTTGTTTTCTAAGAGTGAGATTAAGTTTCTAGCAGGCCATCAACTATAATTTTTCCACCCTGTTTATCATTGTGGTATACCCACATTTTACTAGTTCAATTCCATTCTGGTTTCGCGTCATCAGCCATGACTGAACCAGAAAGAACTGGTTTGATGCCTTGGCACATTCTCACCACCAACAAAATAAATAAATTTACTTCCAAAAAAATGTAGAAACTGCACAAAAGTAAAGGAAAACAGGAAGAAGAAATCAATGAAGAAAAGAAGGGTGATAATATTAATATGAGCTCTAGAGTCAGAAATCGACATTGAATCCCAGTTTGCCCACTGATACGAGGAGGCATTGTTACTTAGTCTCCTTAGAATCAGGCTGTCATATGAAAATGTGAATTATTGATAGAGTCTCCCTCTTAGGGTTGCAAGTAGATGCAGTAATGTCTGTTAATTGCTGAGCACAGTTCCCAGCTGAGAATTTTATAGATGAAATACTTTATTAAATGTTAAACATCATTATTCTTAGAAAATAGAAGAAGCTTATGATTAAAAAACAGAAAAGAAAATACAGCATCAAATAGATGAAATTCTCTTTTTAATCATAAAACCACAGTCATCCTGCTGATTTTGACTCATGGTGACCCTGCAGGAGAGAATGAAATACTCCATAGGGTTTCCGAGATTGTAAATCTTTACCGGAGCAGACATCATCCCCTTTCTTCTGGGGAGCAGTTTTAGCAGTCTAATGCTTATGGATAAGATGTAAATACAGAAATTTACAAGTGAGCAAAGGATTATGGGTACAACCTGGAAAAGAATACCTTTGCAAAGCTTAGTCTACTAAATATTTTAATTCCAATGAAATACTTTTCTAGGAAACACAATTTATCACAAGAAAAAACAGAATGCCTGATCAAACCTAATACTTCAGAAAAGAACACAAAGATTGTCAAAACATTTATTTCAAAAGAGTTATTAGCTCAGAAGATGGCTTTCTAGGTGACTTCTTTCAAACTTTCAAAGAAAAGGTAATTACCATTTTATTTAAGCTAGTGATGAACAGAAAAAGAAAAAATACTTTCTGTCCTTTCCTTAATTATTCTGTGAAACTAGCATAAATGTGTTGTCAAACATGACAGACTACACAGAACATGAAACTACAAAGCATACTTTTACATAAATAAAGATTTTTAAAATCCAAAATAAAATAATAACAACTCAACATATTCAAACACTATTCTATGAAAATCAGGACTATAATAGTCTAAGAATGTATTTTATTAGGAAATGTTGTTAAGTGCTGTTGAGTCAGTTCCCATCCATAGGGGCCCTGTATAGCATTACCGAGGAGCAGCTGGTGAACTTGAACTGCTGATTTTGTGGTTCAAACTGACTTTGCAGTCCAGTGCAGTGCATTAGCCCACAGTGTCATACCAGGACTCAATAAATTGATTTAATTAATCATATTTAGTAAGCATAATATTTTAATATTAACTTGTAAATCCAGGAGAATGCACAAGAATCTGGTAAGGACTTACTGAGGAGTAAAAGAAGAGAATGAGTAAAATGAGGGACAGATGAGATAAAGATTTAGTTTGGTGTTGCAGGATAAGCACTGAACTACTGACTGCAAGGTTAGCAGTCCAAACTGATGAGCTGATCTACAGGAGAAAGATGAGGCTTTCTGTTCCCATAAAAGACTCATAGCCTCTGAAACCCTCTGTAGACTCACTATGAGTTAGAATGAACTTAATGGCAGTGTGTTTTTCATACTTCAATAATTGTTGTTGTTAGGTGCTACTGAGCCCGTTTCCATGGATAGCAACCCTATGTAGAAAAGAACAAAACATTGTCCTGTCCTAACTACTTAAAGAAGTCCTGGTGTGGGGCTGGTAGCTAGAGGACTTTAATAAGTTCATGAAAAAACAAGACCAGGGGCAGACTGTGGAAAAGACTATTAATTACTCATGTGCAAGCTCTGACTGAACCTGAAGAAAATTAAAATAAGTCCATGAGAGCCAAAATATGACTTTGAACATAGCCCACTAGGATTTAGAGATCACCTCAAGACAAATTTGATGAATTAGATACTAATGACTAAAGACTAGAAGAGTTGAGGGATGACATCAAGGACATCATACAGGAATAAAGCAAAAGGTCATTAAGGAAAAATACAGAATAGATGTCAAAAGCAACTCTGAAACTTGCTGTGGAGCATAGAGAAGCTAAGGCAAATGGAAGAAATGAGAACATAAAAGAGCTGAATGGAAAATTTCAAAGGGCAGCTCGAGAAGATAAAGTCAAGTATTAAAGTGAAGTGTGCAAAAACCTGGAGTTAGAAAACCAAAAGGGAAGAACATGCACAGCATTTTTCTAGCTGAAAGCACTAAAGAAAAAAATTCAAGCCTTAACTTGCAATACTGAAGGATTCTATGGACAAAATATTGAATAATGCAGAACAGAACGCATAAAAAAAGATGGAAGAAATATACAGAGTCACTGTAGCAAAAAGAAATGGGTGATGTTCAACCACTTCAAGAGGTAGCATATGATCAAGAGTCAAAGTTACAGAAAGAAGGCCAAGGTAGACTGAAGGCATTGGCAAAAAACAAGACTCCAGGAATTGATGGCATACAAATTGAAATATTTCAACAATTTGATGCAACCCTGGAGGCACACACTCATCTATGTCAAGAAATTTGGAAGACAACTACCTGACCATCTGACTGAAAGAGATCCATATTTGTGCTCATTCCAAAGAGAGGTGACTCAGCAGAATGCAGAAATCATTGGACAATATAATTAATATCACATGTAAGTAAAATTGTTCCTGAAGATAATTTTCAAACGGCTTCAACAGTACATTGACAGGAAACTGCCAGAGGTTCAAGCCAGATTCAGACAAGGATATGGAACAAGAGATATTATTACTGATGCCAGGTGGCTGTTGGCTGAAAGCAGAGAATATCAGAATGATGTTTACTCATGCTTTATTAACTACACAAAATTTTTTTGATTATGTGGATCATGACAAGGTATGAATAACATTGCAAAGAATGGGCATTCCAGAATACTTAATTGTACTCATGAGGAACCTGTACATAGACCAAGAGGCAGTTGTTTGAACAGAAATTTGGGACATTGAATGGCTCCAAATCAGGAAAGTGTGAGCCAGGGTTGTATTATTTCACCATACTTATTCAATTTGTATGTTGAGCAAATAATTCAAGAATCTAGATTATATGAAAAAGAATGTGTCATCAGGATTGGAGGAAGACTCATCAACACCTGCAATATGTAGATGATATAACACTGCTTGCTGAAAGTGAAGAGGACTTGAAATACTTACTGACGAAAATCTAAGATCACAGCCTTTAGTATGGGTTTCACCTCAATGTAAAGAAAACAAAAATCATTACACCTGGACCAATAAGCTTTATCATGAAAGATAGAGAAACAATTGCAAAGAGTTCATTTTGGGTAGGTCCATTATCAACACTTATGGAAGCCTTAGTCAAGAAATCAATTGAAATATTACATTAGGAAAATCAGTTACACAAGACCTCTTTAGTGTTCAAATGCAAGGATGTCAGTTTAAGGAGCAAGATGTGCTTGAACCAAGTCATGATATTTTCAATAGCCTCATATGCTTGTGAATGTTAAACAATGAATAAGGAAGACTGTAGATGAATCAATTAATTTAAATTATGGTGTTGGCAAAGAATAATGAAAGTTCCATGGAATGCCAAAAGAGCAAATTAACCTATCTTGGAAAAAGTACAGTCAGAATGCCCCTTAGAAGGAAAATCATGATATTTTGTCTTTTGTACTTTGGACATGGGATCAGGAGAGATTAATCCCTGGAGAAGGGCATCAGGCTTGGAAAAGTGGAAGGTGAGCGAAAAGGAGGAAGGCCCCCAGTGAGATGGATCGGCACAGTGGCAGCAGCAGTGGGCTCAAGTGTAACAATTGTAAGGATGGTGCAGGACTGGCAGTGTTTTGTTCTGTTGTGCATAAGGTTACTATGAGTTGGAACTGCACATATTAGGAAGGTTATATGTCATAAATTTTAAAAAACATAAAAACCCCAAAAGTACCAGATATTATATCATCATTATTATTCTGCTGCACTTAAATTTATAATATAAATCCTAAATTTATATTGTAAACCTTAGAATTCTGCCTACTACACATCTACCTCACATTTATAGTTATATTATAAAAACGTAACCAAAACATCACTATGAAAAAACAGTTGGCCCCATAACATTAGGTTTTAAAATTTGTTTTCTTTAAATGTTTTATTGTGAATGATGTGACAGTTTACATGGGAGAACATTAGCTTTACATTCACCCCATCTTATATCGTTTCATTGACACATTTACAATCCCCTCCATGCATCATCAACCAACCAAATGGTATATATACCCTGCAAGCCTGCCCCATGGTCATCAGCTTACAGCCCCTCTCCCTCTTTTGGTCTAGAGTTCTCAGCTGCTCTATCTCTCCACTTCATCCTCTCTGCCTCCATCTCTGGCATCACTGTTTCTCTGGGTAGGGTCCCGCACTCTGCTCTTCTCCTTTGATGGTCCCAGGGACCTCTGCTCCTAGACTGCAAAGTCAGTCACTCCCTCCTTTTGCTACAAAACTGTCTACCTTAACATTTTGAACCCTCACAGTAAGTCCTAATAACAATTATTTACTATTGTATTACAAGAGACCTATCTGAATCTCCTTTCATCAGCCCTGCCCAGACAGATTGGATACTACTCAGTGGAGATTCTAAGGAGCTCTGGTAGTGTAGTGGTTACGAATCGGGCTGCAAACCTTAAGGCCAGCAGTTTGAAACTACCAGCCGCTCCGCGGGAGAAAGATGAGGCAGTCTGGTCCCGTAAAGATTTACAGCCTCGGAAACCCTGTACAGGGCCCCTGTGGGTCAGAACTGACTCGAAGGCACTTAACAACAACAGTGGAGATTCTACCTTCCTCCATGCCCTCTGGATCTAGGCTCCCTCTTGAAAGCTTGTAAGCCAGTCACTTCTTGCCTTTGTAGTCTCCACCATTTTGGGTAGCCAATGTCCAAGTTGCCCATTCCTGTCTGCTCTGTGTATGGAAGGGGTGGGAATGATCATCACTGTAAAGATTTGTTCCCTCTTTTGAGCTACTGCATCCATAGGTGTGGGTCAAGTTCATCAAATTGTATCAGATAACTCTTTTTTTCCTCTTCTTTCTTCTTCTAGTTGAGCTCTGATCATCCAGTCATTGAAGCCAGGTCAAGTGGGTATTATCAGTAAATGTGGGTTTTCTTATGCATATGCCCTCTCTTCTTATCAGCTGGATGTTTCACTCTCCATTCTAATCCTCTGTGGTTATGTCACTGACTCTGGGCCCAAAAGTCTCCAGGTCTTGCCACACTGCTGGCCAACCAGGTCTCCACCCCGGGTCACAGGTGTCTATTGAACATTGTAGGACTTAGCTCACAGCTTCATAAATTTGTTTTCTTTTAACATGAGCCTTTCTCAAACTAATTCTCTCTTGCAGAGAGGAAGTAACAGAAAAATGTTGGATTGAATTTACCACTGTAGCTCTACAAACTTTAGATTTTTTTGCATCTTTTATTTCCTGCAACTCAGGAATATAGATGTATAATCTTAAAAAGTACTAACTATTTTATTTCCTGGACTGAATAACATTTAAATTTGATATTATCCATAGTAGAATGGGGATTCTTGGTATGGTGCTGTAGGATAAGCACTGAACTCTGAACCACAAGGTTGGTGGTTCAGATCCACCAGCTGCTTCTTGGATACTCTACACAGGGTTGCTGTGTGTCAGAACCAACTCAACAGCACTTTATGACAATAACAACATAGCATGGTGTCATTGTAATAATGTGATTGAGTTCATGTGAATCCACATTACAAGTGTAGTATGGTATTTCTCAGAATGAAAACAGTATTCATTTATTGTCTCACCGTTCCCATGGATCAGGAGGACAGGGACAGACAGCTCAGTGGGCTTTCTGTTCCATGTCTCATAGGGATCGGTCAGAGCTATAGTTTCATCTGAGACTCAGGGCCCTCTTCCAAGCTTACATGGTTGGCCAAATTAATTTCCTTGCAGCTATAGAACTCATGATATCTTGTTTCTTCAAGGCCAGTAGGAGAGAAAACCTGTCACCTCCAGACCCTCTTTTACTTATTTAAGTTAGCTAATTAGTTATCTCCATTTATCATGATATTAGTCAGTGGTCCAGTTGTGAGGATTTTTTGTTTTCTTTTAACTTTTTATTGTGAATTGACTGATGGTCCACAGACAAGATAATAAGCTTTATATTTAACAAACCACACACTCTGCCCCATCCCAACAACTACAATCCTCTTCCTGCAACAAAAATGATCCCACTGGCCCACCCCCATTTGCATCTTACGTTTCACAAATGAACAAAATAAAAACCTTTGATGTATGCATACAAAACAAAGCATATATTTTTACTTAAATGTCCAAAGGGCACATTCTGCATCCAGCCTCCTGCCCACAGGCACACAGCCTTACTTAGAGCCTGCAGCTGCTCTGTCTGTCCACCCAACACCCACCTCATGTGAGGTCCTTAGCTGACAGAAGACCCAGAACTTTCTCCTCTCTGGGCTTTTCCTTTGATAGTTTTTCTTTGTTTATTCTTTCTCCCCTTTCTTCCTCTCTTTACCTAGCCTTGCTCTTTATCCTTTCTATCTCCTCTTTCAGTTTTATTATTTTCTACCAACTGATTCTGCTTCTTTCATTTGTTTTTCTCTACTACTCTCTGATCTCTTTTCCATTGGCTCATTTCTATCCTTAATTGTAAGGAGCCCTGGTAGCAAAGTAAATTACAAATGGGGTTGTAACCACAAGGTCAGCAGTTCGAATCTACTGGCTGTTCTGCAGGAGAACGATGAGGCTTTCTGCTCCTGTAAAGATTTACAGCCTCAGAAACCCTATGCAGGGTTGCTATGAGTCAGATCTGACTCAATGGCATGCAACCACCACTACCATCATCCCTAATTGTAGAGTCTTGGTGTGGTGTCCTAGGACAAGCACTCAATCTCAAGGTCAGTTTGAACTGCAAGGTCAGTGGTTCAACCTCATCAGCCACTCCTCAGAAACCCTATCCAGGGTCACTATGCGATGGAACCAACTTGACAGCATTTAACAACACTCCCTAATAGTGTTTAGTACTTTTTCTTTCCTATCTTATTCTTCTTTTCTGTGGTTTAACAATTTTTATTTTCCTCGCCCTCTTTTTGATTTTTGTATTCTTTTTCTAGAACATTTACAGGTAAATAGAAATGAAAGGAATTTGTATTAATCAGACTAACTTTACAAAAAGTACTAAAGGAAGTCCTTTAGACTGAGAACCTAAACAGCAGGCAACAACATGAGTGTGACACACATTATAACACAACCCAGAATTCAATCCAGATATTATCCAAAGCAAAACAAAATAAACAAACAAGGTTAAAGTAGGAGACCAGGGATATCAACTTATAATGAAGATATGGCGCTGCAGGATAATGTGCTAGACTGCAAAGTCAGTTTGAACCACAAGGCCAGAGGTTCAAACTCACCAGTTGCTCCTCAGAAACTCTACACAGGGTCACTGTGGATCAGAACTGACTCAATGGCACTTAACAACAAGCGAAATCAAAAGAGGGAAAAGCATAGTTAAAGAACTTCCAAATGGTGAGAAAATCAAGTAGATTTCAGGATAAAACAAACTGCTTTTTTTATCTTGAAAAACATGACCTATCTAAATTAACACTGAACAAAATAGAAAACTTGAATAGACTGATAACAAAGGAAAAAAATGATCAGATCATTAAAAATTCCCAACAACAAAAAAGTTAAGGCCCAGGTGGCTCTACTGGTGAATTCTACCAAACATTCAGAGAATTGACACCAATTCTACTCAAAGTATTCCAGAACACAAAAAAGGATGGAAAACTGAATACATTCCATGAAGTAAGGATAACCCTTATACCAAAACCAGACAAAGACATCATTTAAAAAGAAAATTATAGACCAGTACTTCTCATAAACATAAATGTAAACATTCTCAACAAAATTCTAGCCAATAAAATTCAAAGACATTAAAAAAAAAAAAAAAAAATCACGACGACCAAGTGGAATTCATAGCAGATATACAAGAATGGTTCAATATTAGAAAAACAATCAACATAATCACCACATAAATAAAACAAAGGGGAGGAAAATAATCATAGAGATTGATGCAGATAAGGAATTTGACAAACTTCAACACCCATTCCCGATAAAAACACTCAATAAAATAGGAATAGAAGGGAAATTTCTCACCATAATTGTAGTTGTTGTTAAGTGTCATTGAGTTGGTTATGACTCTTATCAACTCTCTATAGGGTTTCCAAGGAGTGGTTTGTGAGCTTGAACCACCAACCTTGAGGTTCAAACCCACCTTGCAGTCTAGTGTATTAACCTGCAGCACCACACCAGGACCAGCCAACATTACTTTCAATGGAGAGAAAATAAAAACATTCCCTTTGTAAACAGAAACAAAATAAGGATGCCCTTTCTAACCACTCCTATTCAATATTGTGTTGGAAGTCTTCAGCCAGAGCTATAAGGCAAGAAAGGGAACTAAAGGCAACCAGAATGGAAAAGAAGATGTCAAACTCTCTATTTGCAAATGATATGATCCTATACACAGAAAATCCCAAAGACACAGCAAGAAAATTATTGGAATTCATTGAAAGTTTCAGGAAAGTGACAGGGTCCAAGATCAACATACAGAAACCAGTAGGATTCCTTTACATTAATAAAGACAACTCTAAAAAGGAAATTAGGAAAACAATACCATTTATAATAGCCACACAAAAGATGAAATACTTGGGAATAAATCTAACCCAACATAAGAATTATACAAAGAAACTACAAGAAACAAAAAGAGACTTAAAAAAAATGGAAGAATATACTATGCTTATGGATTGGAAGGCTTAACATTGTGAAAATGTCAACACTACACAAAGTAATCTATAGATATAATGTAATCCCAATGCCATTTTTTAAAGACATGGAAAAACTGAACACTAACTTTACATAGAAAGGAAAGAGACCTCAAATAAGCAACGCATTGCTTAAGAACAACAAAGTTGGAGGCCTCTCACTCCCTCAGCTCAAAATCCACTACACAGTTACAGTGGTCAAAACAGCCTGGTATTAGTATAATGGTAGATACAGAGATGAGTGGAATGGAATTGAGAACCCAAAAGTAAATCCATCCATGTATAGTTAGCCTAACTTTTACAAAGGGCCCAAAGATATTAAATGGGGAAAACATAGTTTCTTCAACAAATGGTGCTGACAAAACTGGAAACCTAAAAATGAAACAAAACTCATATCTTACACCATACACAAAAACAAACTCAATGTGGACTAAAGACCTAAATGTAAAACATAGAACTGTAAAGATCATCAATGAAAAAATAGGGACAAACTAAGGGGCTCAATTACATGGCATAAATACATAATAAAACACAACTAAAAATGAACAGAGTAAAAAACAAAATAGTTGATTGGAACTTTCTAAAAATCAGACATTAATGTGCTTCAAAAGATTTCACCAAAAGAGTAAAAACAGGGCCCCAAAACTGGGAAAAGTTTTTGTTGCAATAACATATCACACAAGGGACTAATCTCTAAAATTAGACAACATCTCTGCAAGAAAAAGACAAACAACATAATTTAAAAATGGTGAACAGACACTTTACCAAAGAAGACATTCAGGCAGTCAACGAGCATGAAGAAATGTTCATTATCATTAGCCATTAGAGAGATGAAGATAAAAAAAATGAGGTATCACCTCACCCCAGTATTAATAGCAAAGTTGAAAAAACAACAAATATTGTTGAGGGTGTGAAGAGGCTGGGACCCTCCAACATGGCTGGTGGGACTGTAAAATGATGTAACCATTGTGGAAAACATTATGGTACTTTCTCAAAAAGTTGGAAATAGCAATACCCTATGATCCAGCAATCCCTGTACTTGGTAATAGTCCCAAGAAATAAGAGCCATGACACAAGTAGATATCTATACACCCATGTTCATCACAACACTCTTCACAACAGCAAAAAGACCAAGAGCCTAAATGCCCATCAATGAAAGAATGGATAAACAAACTTTGGTACATACACACAACGGAATACTATGCAACAGTAAAGAATCATGATGAATCTATGAAGCACATCATAACATGCATGAGCCTGGGGGACATTATGCTAAGTGAAATTAGTCAATCACAAAAGGACACATATTGTATGAGACCACTATTGTAAGAAACCTTTGGTAGTTATTAGGGATGGGAGGGAAGGGAGAGTAATTCACTGACTAAAGCAGGGGTGGTTGTTGTTGTTGTTAAGTGCCGTTGAGTCGGTTCCAACTCATAGTGACCCTGTATAGGGTTTCCAAGGAGCGGCTGGTGAGCTTGAACCACTGACCTTGTGATTCAAACAAACTTTGCAGTCAAGTACATTAACCCACGGCACCACACCAGGACTCCAGAGCAGGGGTGGGGAATTTTTTTTTTCCTGCAATAATGTATTACATCATTCACGGGCCATACAAAATTATAAACTTACAAATTAGCCAGTTATACTTGATCAAACATTTAATTGTTGCTGTTAAGTGCCACTGAGTTGGTTCTGACCCATAGCAACCTTGTATAGGGTTTCTGAGGAGTAACTGGTGAACTTGAACCACTGACCTTACAGTTCAAACCGACTTTGCAGTCCAGTGCATTAACCCACAGTGCTACACTGGGACTCTTCAACCATAATGTGACAGCTGGAATTGTGGTTGCACTGCAGGGCCAGACCAAATAATTTCCTGGGCCATATATGGTCCTCAGACTGTATGCTCCCCACCCATCACCCAGGTGATGGTGAGGGCAATTTATAAGAAGACGGGTTAACAGAAGAATGATAAAGACAGGTGAAGACACAGGGAGGTTTGCAAGGGTTAAAGGGGATAGCGGTAAATGCATTGTATATGCAAACCTGGAACAATAGTGTTCTGAGGGTACATACATAGTTGGACAAATACACAGACTGAACAGGAAGGAGAATAGAAGTATACCCACAAATATATAAGGACTTGAAAGAGGCTATCTGTACATGGATATTTATCTTTGTTGCAACTACACTTACGAACGTGGTGGAGGATACAGGGGTAAAACTTCTTAAATATTATCAAACATTTTAAGACAATGAGTTGCTGCGCCTGGGGGCTCAGGATCATAGTCTCAGGGGACAGCATGGTCACTATGCATTACAAAGTCCACAATGATGTTCTACATCATTCTTTGATGAGTAGCGACTGACTGGAATCTTAAAAGCTGATGAGCAGCCATCTAAGCTGCAACTATTGGTCTTTCCATGTGCAGAAGAAAGAAGAGTGACGAAAATGTAAAGCTGTTTAGAATTGACTAGTCCAAAGGACCAATGGAACATATGAATGTTAGTCACCATAACTCTGAGACCAGAATAACTAAATGATGTCCAACTATCATTATCAATTTCTCAGAAAGAGATCGCATTAGAAAGTTCCAGATAGAATGGGAGAAAATATAGAACAAAACTCAAAACTTTTTATAAGGGCTAGGCTTATTGGTGGATCATGACAAGCTATGGACAACATTGAGAAGTATGAGTATTCCAGAACACTTAATTGTACTTCTAAGAAATCTGTACCTAGACCAAGAAGCAGTTGTTCGAACAGAACATGGGAACACTGAAAGTTTTAAAATTGGGAAAGGTGTGAGACAGGGTTGTATTCTTTCACCATACTTGTTCAACCTGTATGCTGAGCAAATAATACGAGAAGCTGGGTTCTATGAAGAAAAACGTGGCATCAGGATTGGAGGAAGACTCATTAACAACCTGCGATATGCAGATGATACAACCTTGATCGCTGAAAGTGAAGAGGACTTGAAATATTTACTTATGAAGATTAAAGAGCACAGCCTTTGATATGGATTGCATCTCAATGTCAAGAAAACAAAAATCCTCACCACTGGACCAATAAACAACATTCTTATCAATGGAGAAAGGATTGAAGTTGTCAAGGACTTCATTCTTCTTGGATCAACTATCAACACTCGCGGAAGTAGCAGTCAAGAGATCAGACGACGTATTGCACTGGGCAAATATGCTGCACAGGAACTTTTTAAAGTATTGAAGAGCAGAGATGTCAGCTTGAGGACTAGGGTGCGCCTGACCCAGGCCATTGTGTTTTCAATAGCCTCATATGGATGCGAAAGCTGGACAGTGAATAAAGAGGATCGTAGAAGAATTGATGCCTTTGAGTTGTGGTGTTGGAGGAGAATACTGAGGGTGCCATGGACTGCCAAAAGAACCAATAGATCTGTTTTGGAAGAAGTGCAGCCAGAGTGCTCCTTGGAGGCCAGGATGGCTAAGCTTCGTCTCTCCTACTTTGGACATGTAGTCCGGAGGAAACAATCGTTGGAGAAGGATGTCATACTGGGTAGGGTGGAGGGTCAGAGAAAAAGAGGAAGACCTCCAACGAGATGGATCGGCCAGGTGGCATCATTGATGGACTCGGGGGTGGCAGCGGTGGTGAGGTTGGCCCAGGATCGAACATTGTTTCGTTCTGCTGTGCATGGAGTCGCTATGAGTCGGTTCCGACTCGATGGCACCTGACAACAACAACAACAACAAGGCTTATTGGTCAGAAAGAGATTGGAGGAACCTGAGACTATGGTCCCTGACTACCCATCAGGTCTGGAGCAAACTCACCTTCTTGCCTCAATTTTCAGCCAGGAAGTAGATAAGACTCTAGTGGGACAACAACACTGATAATAACACCTTAGTATGTTCACCATGGAATAATCAATCATTCAAGATCAAAAGGGCAACATTTACCGAAAGACAAAGTGGAGAAGGGATAAGAAGAAAGGTGGATGAAAATAAAATCACAGGGAGGAAGTGGGAAAACTGTTGTTACATGGAATATATTACAAGCATTGAGATGAAGCAAAGTGTATGATTTGCTGAACGTGAAACTGATTATCATCTCTGTAAACCTTTACTCAAATCACAATAAAAAGTTAAGAAAAAATAAAAGGAAAGTGAAATGTGGAGTCTAGGTTAGCAATTTAAGAGCGTGATAAGGGAAGGCCTCAGAATATGCTATCTGGTAGGCATTCTGGTGTGCAATTATAGGATAAGCACTGGACTGCTAAACTCAAGGTTGGCAGTTTAAACCCACCAGCCACTGCTTGGAAACCCTACACAGGGTCATTATGAGTTGGAACCAACTAGATGGCACTTAACAACAACAACAAATCTTGTAGGTGGGACCAGTCCCTGGAAAGGAACTTCTGGTAAATTGGAGGCTCAGCGAAAAAGAGGAAGACCCTCAACAAGATGGACTGACACCATGACTGCAACAATGGGTTCACACAGCAATCATTGTGAGGACCACCCAGAACTGGACCGTGTTTCATTCTGTTGTGCACTGGATCACTATGAGACAGAACTAACTGGACAGAGCTTAATAAAAATAACACCATCTTGTAGGTCTTGGCGTAAGAGACTAAGGATGTTTTACCAAACTTAAAGGCAGTGATATATTGGGAAAGCACTGTCTAAGAGAAGAACACAGCAGGCACTTAGTCCTGAGGTTTGTAAGGAGGTTGGTGGGGTCTGAGCAGAGTGATGGGGTGGGCGTACAAATGTAGGACAAAAGGGCAGAGAAGTGAGGAAGGGTGCAGCTGTAGAACCTTAGAATTTTTTGGTTTTGTTTTGTTTATTTCTACTCAGATTAAAAAAATTTTTTTTTCCTTAAATGTATTCTGTTGTTTGTTGGGAATATACACAGCAAAGCATAAACCAATTCAACAGTTTCTACACATACTATTCAGTGACACTGACTGCATGCTTTGAGGGTTGCAGCCATTCTCACCCTCCTTTTCTGAGGTATTCTTTCCCCATTAACATAAACTCATTGCCCCTAAATTTTCTAGCTACTCTTTAGAGTTGCTGTTGTCAATTTAATCCCATATTCTTAAAACAGCATAAAATGCTCAAGGCAGGCACTGTGTACTAATTAAGATAAACTATTGTTTATTTATTTCTGGCTGTAGAATTTATTTTAATCAACTTTCAGAAAAGGCAAAAACATAATTTTAACCTGCCCTGCTGAGACATCCTTATCTCCAGATCTTTGTTCTCGTCCAGTTGCAATAGACCAAATAAAATCCGTCTCCTTATTTGCTCAGTTTTTGTCTTTGACAGTGGTATCCGTATGAACAACATGGACAAAACATTTTAGGCAGAAATGGTGCAGTTGTTGTAAAAGACAGCCTAGCAAATCCTTGAAAAATTGTCATATGATCCAGCAATTCCATGCCTAAGTGGACCGTGAAGATCTAACAGAAATGATACAAACATAAGTACACTTACGTTCATCACAGTGCTGTTAACAATAGCAAAAGATTAAAACAATCCCAGTGCCCATCAACAGATAAATTGTTGTTGTTGTCAGGTGCCATCGAGTCGGAACCGACTCATAGTGACCCCATGCACAGCAGAATGAAACAATGTTTGATCCTGGGCCAACCTCAATACCACTGCCACACTTGAGTCCATCAATGATGCCACCTGGCTGATCCATCTCGTTGGGGGTCTTCCTCTTTTTCTCTGACCCTCCACCCTACCCA
>NW_006408522.1:26128311-26207791 GCF_000296735.1 Chrysochloris asiatica | reverse complement strand
GCTGATGTCCGATGGATCTTGGCTGAAAGCAGAGAATATCAGAAGGATGTTTACCTGTGCTTTATTGACTACGCAAAGGCTTTCGAGTGTGTGGATCAACAGATAAATAGGTAAGTAAAATGTGGTACATACATGTAATGGAATATCACACAGTAATAAAGCTTAATGAGTTCCCAAAACATCTTGGAACATGGACGAACCTGAAGGTCATTGTATGGAGCGAAATAAATCAATCACAAAAATAGAAATATTGTATGTTCTGGTTTTTATGAAATGACATGAACAAGTAAATATATAGAAACTTATGTTCATTAGTGGTTACTAGGGATGGGGCAGAGACAGAAGAGGGATGATTTATTCTCTAGACAGTTGTTGTTAAGTGCTATCTAGTTGATTCTGACTCATAACAACCCTATATAGGGTCTCCAAGGAGCAGCTGGTGAACTTGAACCATTGACTCTTTTTATTGGTGGTGGGAAAGATAACACCAAATGAGGATGAAGTGGAAACAGCTTGATGACGGTAAACAACGTCACCAAAATAGACACAAGAAAAAAATACCTACAGATAGTTGTTATGGCGTATGTAATTCTGAAACAACAGCAAAAAGAACTAAAAATATGTTGTAGTTGTTAAATGTTGTCAATTTGATTCCAAGTCATAGTGACCCTGTAGAAGGATATCATGTTTGGTAAGGTGTAGGGTCAGAGAAAAAGAGGACGACCCTCCCAATGAGATGGATTGGCCAAGTGGCAGCGTCGATGGATTCAAGCATGGCAACAGTAGTGAGGATGGCCCAGGATTGGGCAGTGTTTCATTCTGCTGTGCATAAGGTCGCTATGGGTTGGTATCGACATGATGGCACCTAACAACAACAACTACATAGGGTTTCTGAAACTGTAAATCTTTTTGGAAGCAGAAAGCCTCATCTTTCTCCTGTGGAGCAGCTGGTGGGCTTGAATCACTGACTTTGTGGATTGCAGTAGAGTGCTTATCCTACAGAGCCAACAAGTTTCCACCAAAAATCTCTGTGCAGGTAAATTTGAATATATGGAGTCCTGGTGTGCTGCTGAGGGATAATGTGATGGACTGCAAAGTTGTTTGAACCCAAGGTCAACAGTTCAAGTTTACCAGGTGCTTCTCAGAAACTCTATACAGGGTCATCATGGGTCAGAACTGGCTCAACAGCACTTAACAACAGCAACATACATATGTATATGTAAGCATATATTTGTATAGGTATCTGAGAAATGCAAGTCAGGATAGCATCAGAACCTTTCCAACTTCAGCAAATGCAAATCAAAATCAGCCCAAGACTGATCCCAATGAGGTGGAGCATGGACATCGTTTTTCAAATCTGATACCAGCTGTTCCTGCCATGGCATTCTCTACTTGTCTTCCAGATTTGCTAATCCATTGCAATGGCTACACAAAACTCACAGACCATACTCAGAGTTGAGTGGTTTAGTTAGAGGGATTTATTAATTCTATTGACTTGGCATCAGGATCAACAGGCTACAACTCAGTAAGCATGTAGGCAAAGCCTCCTTTCTTCAGTGCAGGATAGCTCTCTCAGCTCCTTTCTGCCATGCAGGCCTCCTCTTGGCCCTTCAGGACTGGCCTCCTATTGCCCACCCCATGCCCCACCTGCTACCATTAACTCTGCTGTTACTGGGCTCCTTTTGGGCCTCTCACTGACTTCAGTGTTCCAGTCCTTGTTGTTGCTAGGTATTGCTGAGTTGGTTCCAACTCATAGTGACCCTATATACAACAGAACAAAACACTCCACCATCCTCACATTTTTTCTTACACTTGAGCCCATTGCTGCTACCATTGTGCAAGCCACTGACCCTCCACTTTACCAAGCATGATGTTCTGCTTTAGGGACTGGTCCCTCCTAATCATATGTCCAATGTATGAAAGACGAATTCTGGCCATCCTGGCTTCTAAAGAGCATTCTGACTGTACTTCTTCCAACACAGATTTGTTGGTTCTTCAAGAAGTCCATGGTACTTTCAATATTCTTCTCCAACATCATAACTCAAATGCATGAATTCTTTTATGGTCTTCTTCTATGGTCTCCCTTATTCACTGTCCAACTTTCACATGCATATGAGGCTACTGAAAATACCATGACTTTAGCCATGTACTCCTTAGTCCTAACGCTAATATCTTTGCTCTTGGACACTTTAAAGAGGTCTTCTGCAGAAGATTTGACTAATGCAATACGTCATTTGATTTCTTGATTGCTTCTTTCATGAGTGTTGATTATAGAGTCAAGAAAAATGAAGTCTTTGACAATTTAAATCTTTTGTTCATTTATCAAGATGTTATATATTGATCCAGTGGTGAGGATTCTGTTTTCTTTAGTGAGGTACAATCCATACTGAAGGCTGTGGTCTTTGATCTTCATCAGAAAGCATTTTAAGTCCTCTTTGCTTTCAGCAAGCAAGGTTGTGTCATCTGCATATGTTAGGATGCTAATGAGTCTTCCTCCAATCCTGATGCCATGCTCTTCTTCATATAATCCAGCTTTTCAGTTTATTTGCTCAGCATACAAACTAAATAAGTATGGTGAAATAGCACAACTCTAGTGCACACCTTTCCTAATTTTAAAAAGTTCAGTGTTCCCTTTTTTTGTTTGAACCACTGCCTCTTGTTTTATGTACAGGTTCCTCATAAGCACAATCATGTGTTCTGAAATACCCATTCTTTGCAATGTTGCCCTTAGATCGTTATGATCCACATAGTCAAAAGTCAAAATAAAGCACAAGTAAATATCTTTCTGCTGTTCTCTGCTTTTAGCTAAAATCCATCTGTTGACAGTAATGATATCTCTAGTTCCACGTCCTCTTCTGAATCCAACTTGAGTTTCTGGCAGTTTCCTGTCAATGTACTGTTGCAGCTATTTTTTAATTATCTTCAGCAAAGTTTCATTTGCATATGATATTGTTCATGAGTTCTACATTCCATTGTATCACCTCTCTTTGGAATGGGCACGGATATGTATCTCTTCCAATTGGTTGGCCAGGTAGCTATCTTCTGACTTTCTTGGCAGATGAGTGAGTGCCTCCAATGCTGCATCAGTTTCTTGAAAGATTTTAATTTGCAGTGCATCAATCCCTGCAGCCTTGTTCTTTGCCAATGCCTTCAATTCACCTTTGACTTCTTTCTTCTTTACCACCAGTTTTTGATAGTATGATACTTCATGAATTGGTAGAATATTGACATTTTATTTCTTTTTGATACAGTGACTCTGTGCATTCCTTCCATCTTCTTTTGATGCTTTCTGCATCATTCAATATTTTGCCCATGGAATCCTTCAAATTGAGGCTTGAATTTTTTATTCTATTCTTTCAGCTTGATACATGCTGAGTGTATTCTTACCTTTGGTTTTCTAATTCCAGGTCTTTTCACATTTCATTAAAATACTTAACTGTGACTTCTCAAGCTGACCTTTGACATTTTCTGTTCAGCTCTTTGACTCCCTCATTGTTGTTGTTGTTAAGTGCCGTTGAGTCGGTTCCGACCCATAGCGACCCTGTACAGGGTTTCCGAGGGTGTAAATCTTTACGGGAGTAGAAAGCCTCATCTTTCTCCTGTGGAGCGGCTGGTAGTTTCGAACCGCTGACCTTAAGGTTCGCAGCCCGATTCGTAACCACTACGCTACGACTCCCTCATTACTTCCAGTTGTTTTAGCATCTCTGTACTTGAGAGCAAGTTTCAGAGTCTCTTCTGACAACTATTTTGGTCTTTTCTTTCTTACTTACTTTTTTAAAATGATATTTTGCTTTCTTTCTGTATGATATTCTTAATGTCATCCCACAGCTCTTGGTCATTATTGTCTAATGCATCACATCTGCTCTTGAGATAGTCTCTAAATTCAGGATATGTTCTAGTTCATGTTTTGGATCCCATGGATTTGTTTTCATTTTCTTCAGCTTCAGCCTGAACTTGTATAAGAGCAATTGATGATCTATTCCACAGTCTGGCCCTAGCCTTGTTTTGGCTGATGATATGGAGCTTGTTTTATCTTCGTTTCCCACAGATGTAGTCAATTTGATTTCTGTGTATTCCGTCTGATGAAGTTTATGTGTCAAGTCATCTTTTATTTTGTTTTAAAAGGTATTTGCAATGAATAAGTCATTGGTTTTGTAAAATTCTATCATGCGATCTCCAGCATCATTTCTATCACCAAGGCCATATTTTCCAACTACTGATCCTTCCTCCTTGTTTCCAACCTTCTCATTCAAATCTCCAGTAATAATCAGCACATGTTGATTATATGATTAATTTCACACTGAAGAAGCTGGTAGAATTCTTCAGTTTCATCATCACTGGCTTTAGTGGTTGGTGCATAAATTTGAATAATAGTGGTATTAACTGGCCTTCCTTGCTGTTGTTGTTAGGTGGTATCAAGTAGGCACCAACTCACAGTGACCCTATGCATAACAGAATGAAACACTGCCCAGTTCTGTGCCAACTTCACAATCATTGCTACATTTGAGCCCATAGTTGCTGCCGCTATGCCAATCCTTGTAGGTGTATAGATATTTTGCTATCACTGACAGCATTGTACTTTAAGATAGATCTTAAAATGTTCATTTTGATGATGAATGGTACACCATTCCTTTTGAATTTGTTGCTCTTGGTATAGTAAACAATATAAATGTCAGATTAAAAATGGCCAACACAAGCCCATTTTTGTTCATAAATGCCTAGGATATCCATCTTGATACATTCCATTTCATTTTTGACCACTTCCAAATTTCCTAGATTCATACTTTGTCCATCCATATTCTGATTATTAATGAAAGTTTTCAGCTGTTTCTCTTCATTTTGAATTGTGCCCCATCAGCATGTGAAGGTCCTGAAAGCTTTACTTCATTCACATCGTCATGGTCAACAGTACTGTGGGGAGGCAGCTCTTCCCCAGTCCTATTTTGAGTGACTTCTATCTAACCTGAGAGGCTCATCTTCTGGCATTTAACTAACCCAGGCTTATGGCCCTTAACCTATGCTATACCTCCTTTAGGAGGTACTTTGCCTCTTCTCTCTTCTTTCATCTTCTTCCTACTGCTTCTCTTTTTGCTTCTTTCTATCTGAAAACCTCTGCCGGGTTGGCTGTATATATATATATATATATTCACAATTCCTGATTCATTTCAAGGCATTGTTCCTCCCAGCAGGGGCCACTAATTGACCTATTTCCTCTCAGTAGACCACAGACACTTCATTTGCATTGTAGGCTATGGGTACTTTATTTGTACAGTCTGTAGGCTATAGGTACTTCATTTGCACAGTCTATTGACCAACCACAGGGCAGGCTGCAGTTCAGGATCAAATAAGAAGTTCAAGGTTGCTCCGGATACATCAATCAACCTGTATCAGAGTAACAAACAGCTGTGACGTGAAAAACTAGGGCACAGGTAATCCTCAGACCTTAGGAGGGGGAAATCAGTTTTTCCAAAGAACCAAAGCAAGTAAAGTAACTCATTTTACCATTGTTGTTGTTGTTAAGTGCCATTGAGTCGGTTCTGACCCATAGCGACCCTGTGCAGGGTTTCTGAGGGTGTAAATCTTTACGTGAGTAGAAAGCCTCATCTTTCTCCCATGGAGCGGCTGGTAGTTTCGAACCGCTGACCTTAAGGTTCATTTTACCATAGTATGTATATAAAATAAATAAATCATACTCAACTGCCATCAAGTCCATGCTGACTCATCATGAGCCTACAAAGGGGTTCTGAGACTGTAAATCTTTAGGTCTTATACAGTCCCATCTTTCTCTCATGGAGCAACATGTGGTGTTGAACCAGCAATGTTAGCAGCTCAGTGCTTACTCCACAGCACCACTAGGGCTCCTAACTGTATGTATGTATATGTATATATTGTTGTTGTTAAGTGCCATGGAGTCAATTTCAACTCATAGCAATCCTGTATAGGGTTTCTGAGGAGCAGCTGGTGAGCTTGAACCATCAACCTTGCAGTTCAAACGGCTTTGCAGTCTCGTGCATTAACCCACAGTGCCACACCAGGACCCCGCATATGTATATATGTTGTTGTTGTTGGTAAGTGCCTTTGAGTTGTTTCCGACCCATAGTGACCCTGTACAGGGTTTCCAAGGCTGTAAATCTTTACGGGAGCAGAAAGTCTTATCTTTCTCCCGCGGAGCAGCTGGTAGTTTCGAACTGCTGACCTTAAGGTTCGCAGCCTAATTCATAACCACTATGCTACCAGATAGTTGTATGTATATATATATACACACACATCTATATGGGAGTCCTGGTGTAGCGCTGTGGGTTAATGCGTCATACTGCAAAGCCATTTGAATTCCTAGGTCGGCAGTTCAAGCTCACCATCTGTTCCTCAGAAACCTTATACAGGGTCGCTATGGGTCAGAACCGACTCAACGGCACTTAACAACAACAGCAACATAACTGTGATGGAGTCCTGGTATGGCTCTGTACGGTAAGCTCCTTGGAACCCGACATAGGGTCACTAAGAGTGAATATTGACTTGATGGCACTAACAACAACATAATTGTGATGGGATACCTTTAGAAAATTTGAGTCATAAGGAGATAATTCTAGCATATACTTAAAAGAACCCACTCTGACACTGTGGTGGGGACAAGAGGAGAAGCAGGGAGATCAGCTGGTAGTCTTGGCAAGAGATGATGGTGGCCTCAGAGAGGTGAGCAGAATTTAGAGATGTTTAGAGACAGAATCTGTAGGACTGGATGAAGGGAATTCTGTCTCTGTCAGAATCTCAGTAGGAAACAGATACCGAAAAACCAAAGGGCTGCTATTGAGTGGATTCAGACTTCTAGTGACCCTGTAGGACAGAGCAGAACTGTCTCATAGGGTTTCCAAGGCTGAAATCTTAGAGGAGCAGATTGCCACATCTTTCTCCCACTAAGCAGCTGGTGTTCCAACTGGCAGCCTTAGCAGCTGAACATTTAGCCACTGTACCACTAGACACCCAAAACAAATGCAGTGCTGTTCAGCTGATTCCAACTCACACTGATCCTATATTCCATAGGCTTTCCAAGACTGTAAATCTTGACAAATGCAGACAGCCTCATCTTCCTCCCTAAGAGTGGTTGTTGTTATGAAGTGCCGTAAAGTTGGTTCCGACTCATTGATCCTATATAGGGTTTCTAAGGAGCAGCTGGTAGTTTGGGGGTTGCAGTCCAGTGCTTATCCTACAGTGCCACACCAGGCTAGTGGGTTTGAATTGCAGACCTTGTGGTTAACAACATAAGGCCTAACCCATAGCACCACCAGATAGAGGAATCAAATCAGGATAATTTGAGGAGGGCTTGATGGTGGTCTGGCGACAGTTGTGTGCTGTGGAGTCAGTCCCATCTCATAGGGACCCTGTCTTAGTAAAGTGTTTACAAAGGCATGAGTGACAATCACAAGTGATAGTTTATAATCTGGAGCTAAAACAATGCACTCACCCCTCTTCCAGGCCTAAAGGAAGAATGGGAAAAACCAATGTCCAGACCCTGGAAGAAAGGGTGCCTTTAGCAAGAACAATACTCTTCAGTGTAGAGACACAACTTGTCTTAAGAAATCCTGATCTCACCTCTCCTCTGATCTTCTGCCCAGGGCCTGCATTGGCCAAACTCAACTGCAAAGCAGAGGGCAAAAGAGTTCATTATGAGGTCCACCTAGGTCAGCCTCCTGGGGCAAAGAACATTATGGAAAATTGTAGAGAGTGGGTCTGGAGGCTAAAAGGAAGATACTCGTCAAGACAGTCCAATCAGCTCAGTTTAGTAAAATAAAATGTGAGGGCTTGGATTTTCGAAATAACTTCCTTCATTCTCAGTTTCAGTCAGTCCATGCCTATAGGCACAAAAACAATGGTTTTCACCTTTCTTGATTTCTTTGAACCTTTACAACTGCTCTTTTATCCTGAAGGCAATCACGAAAAACTGATTAAAACGCTGATGAGGACTAATAATTCTAATAATTCAGAGTGCAGTGGAAAACCTCTTTTGGTAAAATTGTCAAATTTGAGGAACTGCTGCTACATGAAAACTGGCTAAGGCCCACTTTAGAATAAGAGAATTGAGCTGGTGCAGCCTAGGAAGTAAAGATTATGTTATGGGGGTGGAATACTGGAACACAATCAACTGAAACCAGACTAACCCTAATTGATACATCTCCCTGCATGAATACTTATATTTTACCAGGGGTTCCATTTTCCTTTCTTTCTTTCTTTCTTTTTTTGGATATTACTGTGGAAGAAAATTTAATTTGCATTGCACATTTCCACACAGAAAATTTGAATCTTATGAATATAAAAATCATGGACTTGGCCCAATTTTATTTTAATCAGTTTTTCTGTTTCCTAATTCAAGATTAATGTCCCAGGATATATGCAGAGATTTAGTAGCAAGAGCGACAGTGTGAACATTAAAATATGGAGAGTTTCAGCAGCAATTTGAGTTATGGTAATTACTGGGTTTGTTTACACAGACATAGATAAAAAGCATAACCTTTTTGTTCCTGTCTTCTTTTTTTTTAATTTGGAAAAATTGTGTGCTACCAACAGAAAAATCATACAACAGTTGCTTAATGTCATGGAGACAATCAGGTGCAACAAATGAGACAAAGAATAAGATGTCAAAACTGTCTGAGGTACAATCTTAACTAGGCATCCTTTCTCCTGCTACCATTCTCAGTGGGCTAGAGAGGCTCTCAGGTGGATTACATTCAGCTCAAAATGATTGCCACACCATCTTTGCCTACATCCAATCACCTTACCCAGTGAGTACCCAAGGTTCCCACTATTTCTAACATGGCAACAGTGCCATCTTCTATTTCCACAATCATCCTCTGTGCCTGGCTTATCCTATAGGCCACTCTGAAAGTGACTTGGGCCCAGAAAGAAGAGGAGGGGCAGTAGGAAGAGTCTCCATACCCTACTCCATGCAGCAATGGCGAGACAAATTAAGAGGCACCAATTTTCCTGGGAAAGGTGAAAAAAAAATCCCGCTCAATGTTCAGAAACAGATCAGGCTTCCCATAGTAGGGTTTACTGATCACAGATCTGGAAGCTTCCACAAGACATCCAGGTTTCTGCTTTAATTACTACCAGGTTGTTTCTCTTAAAAGCAGTGATTAGACAGAGGCCTTTAAAAGCCTGAAAATGATTAAAAGTAGTGAAATTACCCAAATGATTAACACTTAAACACAATAGCTTACTGTTTCTTCCACACCATCCCCATACCAAATTGATTTTGGTGGTGGTGGTGGTGTGCTGTGGAGTCAGTTCCAACTCATAGTGACCCTGTACAAGGTTTCTGAGGCTATAAATCCTTACAGGAGCAGAAACCCTCTTCTTTCTCCCATGGAACAGCTGGTAGTTTCAAACTGCTGATCTTGAGGTTAGCAGACCAATTTGTAACCACTACGCTACCAGAGATCCTTAAACTGACTTTGTTGTTGTTATGTGCCATGGAGTTGGTTCAGACTCATAGCGACCCTGAGCTCCTAGGGGCCATCAACCCAGCCTATGGAGTCCTGTGTGTGGCAGTGTGTCCTAATGCGCTGGACTACAAGGTCAGTTTGAACTGTAAGGTCAGTGGTTCAAGCTCACCAGCTGCTTCTCAGAAACCCTATACAGGGTTGCTATGAGTTGGAACCAACTCAACGGCACTTAACAACAACAACAACTCAGTGTAACGAGAAGTCCTACTGGCTGATTTAAATACTTGTTCTTGGTCTTTGTAGCAGGCAGAATAGTGACTCCAAAGATATTCATGCTCTGATACCAGAGCCTGTGAATGTTGCCTTTCATGGCAAAAGGGACTTTGTGAATGTGATTAAGGTTATGAAACTTGAATATCTTTAATAAACTGGGTGTGGCCATGAGTAATTACATGGGTTCTGAAAGTTGAGAGCCTCTCGTGGCTGTGGTCAGAGAACCGGAAGGATATTCCTGGTTTGAAGATGGAGGAAGAGGCTACAAGGCAAGAGATGTGGGCAGTCTCAAGAAGCTGGAAAAGGGCAAATTTGTTGTTTCTATGTTGAGTTGGTTCTGACTCAAAGCCACCCTGAATAGGGTCCTTTTCAAGGAATGGCTGGTGAGTTTGAAGCCAACCTTGTGGTTAGCAGCCCAGTGCTTATCCTACAGCATTGTACCCATGCCGGAACTCTGAATTATCCTTTGTTGTAGTTAAGTGCCGTCGAGTCTGTTCCAACTCATAGCGACTCTGTATAGGGTTTCCAAGGAATGCTGGCAAGCTTGAACTGCTGACCATGTGGAAGTTCGCAGTCCAGTGCATTAACCCACAGCACCATACCAGGACTCTGAACTATCCCTTGTTGTTGTTAGGTGCCATCAAGTCAGTACTGACTCATAGCAACCTTATGCACAGCAGAGCGAAACACTACCTGATCCTGGGCCAACCTCACTATTGTTGCCACGCTTGAGTCTATCAATGCTGCCACTTGGCTAATCCATCTTGTTGGGGGTCTTCCTCTTTTTCTCTGATCCTCCACCTTACCAAACATGATATCTTTCTCCTGAGACTGGTCCCTCCTGACAATATGTCCGAAGTATGAGAGATGAAGCTTGGCCATCTTGGCCTCCAAGGAGCACTCTGGCTGCACTTCTTCCAAAACGGATCTATTGGTTCTTCCCTTAAAGCCTTTAAAAAGAAGACCTATATTATACTTATGGGTTAAACAACTGCAATATAATATATCTGAATTGTTTATACAATCAAAGTGATGGTAATGTGTTACAACAGAAAATAGTACAGTTGCAGTATAAAACAAATAGTCTTCATCACCTCAAACTTGATTTTGCGCAATAGAAAATATCCAATCTCTCTACTGTCCATTTGTAGTGAGTCTAAAGGATTTAAGGAGCTCTGGTAGCGTAGTCGTTACGAATCGGGCTGCGAACCGTAAGGTCAGCAGTTTGAAACTACCAGCGGTTTCGCGGAAGAAAGATGAAGCGTTCTGCTCCCGTAAAGATTAACAGCCTCGGAAACCCTGTGCAGGGTCGTTATGAGTCGGAACCGACTCCACGGCACATAACAAGAGGAAAAGAATGTGACCACTAGATGGCAGTGTTGCAAAAATTAGTTATTTATTGTGGGCTCTGGGCCTGGACAGGAACCATAGTGGCACAGTGGTTAAAGAGTTTACCTGCTAACCAGTCTGCAGTCTGCAGTTGGAGCTCCACAGTCACTGGGGTGGGGGGTATTGGATGTGGCAGGCTGCTTTGGTAAAGATTTACAAACCCTATGAGGCAGTCTGACTCTCCTACAGGGTAGCTATGAATTGAAATCAATTGGATGGCAGCGGACTTGGGCTTGGATAGATTTGCATGTGAAGAAAGTCCTTGCAGCTATGAGACCTTCCATAAGTAAGCAAAGCAGGGGCCTGTCAAGAGGGGAAGAGACTGAGGAATCCGTCTGGGAAGAAGGAGGAAGTGGAGGATAGGTGTCCATATCTAATCAATCAATGCCCCTCAGCAGTAAGGTAGGCGTCTCTGAATCAGAGAACTCTGAACAGCAGCTGCAGCTTGTTGTTGTATTGTTGGTTGCCTTCAAGTCAGTTCTGACTCATGACGATCCCATGTGTACAGAGCAAAGTGGCTCCGCAGGGTTTTCAAGACTGTGACCTTTCGGGAGCTGATTGTCAGGCCTGGGAGGGTTTGAACCACCCACCTTTCAGGTAGCAGGTGAGTGTTTAACCATTGTGTCAACTAGGGAATGACAGGGGTTTTTGTAACTACACAGTTTATCATAACACTGGCAGCAGTGTTTAGGTACAGTTTCATGTGGTGGGCAAAGCAGCTAGACTCTGTACCTGATGCTGTTAGGCGTCATCAAGTTGGCTCTGATGCATAGCAATCTTGTTTGTGCAACAGAATGAAGCACTTTCCAGTTCTGCGCCATCCTCACCGTTGTTGTTGCCCTTGAACCCATTGCTGCTGCCACAGCCATTTGTTGTTGTTGTTAAGTGCCATCGAATCGGTTCCACCTGATATAGGGTTCCCAAGGAGCGGTTGGTGAGCTTGAACCATTAACTTTGCAGTTCAAATGGCTTTGCAGTCTGGTGCATCAACCCACAGGGCCACACCAGGACTCCTTCCCTTCACAGCCATTTAGGCAAAAAATATGCATATTTGAACAATTTAAAAAAACAATTGGCTGTGTACAAATTTGAGTTTGGAGCTAATGGGCTTTTTCTTCCGTTCTTTCTTTGGCTAACAGGCCTCAGTCCGTTCATAATACATACCTAGGGGACATGACATAAACACCATTTTTGTTTTACGCTATGAGGCTTCAAAACTTTTGTATAAAAATGGAATTAAAAGGTAGTGAAACTTTCCACTACTTTTTAATGCCCTCTTGTATAATACTATGCTGTCTTAGGACACCTTACTCAATGAAAGTCTTGTCAAATATCACTCTACTCCCCTGTTCAAAAACCTGCAAATGACAGTCTTTCAAACAAAGTTCCTCTGCTATTCATAATGGTTTTCAATGACTATTTAGATCGCCACATCTCCTTCTTCCTAGTCTGTCTTAGTCTGCAAGCTCAGCTGAACCTGTCTACCATTGTGACCCTAATGGTGCTCTCTCCTTCTCCCTAGTCTGTCTTAGTCTGCAAGCTCAGCTGAACCTGTCTACCATTGTGACCCTAATGGTGCTCTCTCCTTCTTCCTAGTCTGTCTTAGTCTGCAAGCTCAGCTGAACCTGTCTACCATTGTGACCCTAATGGTGCTTAAAACACTGGTGGGAAATTTTCCAGCATCACAATAGCATGCAAGCCAGCCCAGTACAGCAGCCAGTAGATAAGTGGTGAACTCAAAGCATGACTTCTGTCTTTTCTTGGCTTGAACATATTTCCCATAAGGATGGCCTGATAAATGAAGTATTTCGGCTCACATTGGAATGTTTCTGAATTCAGATATAGTAGAACAATCTAGCTATTGAGAAAGATAACAATTTTCAATTCACATTCTCACTTCTTCCATTCCTGAGCTATTGTCAAATAATATAGTCTTCCTGAGGACTTTGTTCAAACCAACAGAAACTGAAAACATTCATCTACTGGTAAACTTCCATATAAAAGATTTGGGCAGAAGGCCAGTGACCCTAAATAAACGGCAGAAGAAAGAGTAAGAAAGGTGATAAAAGTGTGGGTAAACATTAAAATAGACTATTAAAAAAAAGCAATAATAATAACACCTATCAAGATCAAAGATATACTTAAAGTACTAGGCAATAAATAATAGCATATATGGCAAAAGAATGGTTAATGGAGTTAAAACATTCTAAGACCAATGCTGTTGTTGTTGTTATGTGCCGTGGACTCGGTTCCGACTCACAGCGACCCTATACAGGGTTTCCGAGGCTATAAATCTTTACGGGAGCAGAAAGCCTCAATTTTCTCCTGTGGAACAGCTGGTCGTTTCGAACTGCTGACCTTGTGGCTCACAGCCCAATTCATAACCACTATGCTACCAGAGCTCCTTCTAAGACCAATAGTTTTGATTAATTTTAGATTTTAGACTGATAAATTAAGAAAGCATATTTTAATTTAAATAAAGTAATGGAAACAAAGAGAGCAATTTCTAAACTAGTAGAGGGGAGAAGTGAGACAATAAAAATATGGTAAATTCAAAGAAGACGTTGTTGTTGTTGTTAAGTGCCGTTGAGTTGGTTCCGACCCATAGCGACCCTGAACAGGGTTTCTAAATCTGTAAATCTTTATAATAAAGGATAAAAAGAAACAGAACTTGTGAAAAGAACTCAAATTAAGATAGTTGATTTAAATTCATCATGGAGCTTACATGTTAGTAGAAAAAGTCTAATAAATGAAATGAACATGTAGTATTTTATAGCAATACATGTTATGAAGAAAAATAAAAATAGGATAAAGCAGTAGGCGGTGCCTAAAAGGAACTATTTTTAGGTAAGTGAAAGTCTGAGAGGAGAAAGAGGAAGCACACCTTTTTAACTTAAGCAGTAAGTCCTTGTATTGAGCTACTGTGCTCTGTAGGCGAGTGGCTAAGGACTTTGAAGTTAGACTGCCTGAAGTTGGCTCCTGGCAGCCGCACCCCTTTCTAGTGGTGAGATGTGTCATGTTGGGCAAGTTATTGGACTTCTCTGTGCTTTGTTTCTTCAACTAAAATGGGAATATAATAACACTTGCTTCCTAGAGTGGTTGTGATTAAATAAATTAATATTTGTAAAATACATAGGCTATACCTATCCTAAAGTAAGCATTATCCATAATGCTCTTAAAAGGGAGAAAGAGAAAGGGATCTCCACAATGGCAGAGGTAGAACAGACAACTTTGCTTGTAAAATACCAATTTGCATTTTCTACAAGTCCAAGTTGGCACCATTGTTGTTGTTGTTGAAGTGCCGTTGAGTCGGTTCCGAACCATAGTGACCCTGTATAGGGTTTCCAAGGAGCAGCTGGTGAGCTTGAATCACTTTTCCTTGCAGTTCAAAAGGCTTTGCAGTCTGGTGCATTAATCCACAGCACCATACCAGGACTCTAAGTTGGTACTTGTTGTTGTGATGTGCTGTGGAGTCGGTTCTGACTCATAGCGATCCTGTACTGGGTTTCTGAGGCTATAAATCTTTACGGGAGCAGAAAGCCTCATCTTTCTCCGGTGGAACAACTGGTAGTTTTGAACTGCTGACCGTGAGGTTCGCAGCCCGATTCGTAACCACTATGCTACCAGAGATCCTTCCAAGTTGGTACTAGCCATATGTAATTGAATTAATCAGCATGATCTGATAAAGACAATAGCATGAACTAAACTATGGTTAGAATATGTCTAGATATTCTTACTATTTTGAATTTAAGTTGTATGCTCAGTGCTCTATATGATAAGCACCGGACTGCAAATCACAAGGTCTGAAGTTCGAGCCCACCAGCCACTTCTCGGAAGAAAGATGAGGCTTTCTGCTCCCTAGTTGATTGAAAGCCTTGGAAAGCTATACAGGATTACTATGAGTCAGAACTGACATGACAGCACTTAACAACTACAGCTCAGTGTTCATATTAAGTTATACGTCTGTTGTCAAAAAAGAATGTCGTATTAAATTGTTATTGGTTTAGAACCCTACCATGTTACTCTTTTCCAGTAGAATAATGACCTTTCCTCTTTTTAGCATAAAGTAACTACAAATGAAAAGTCACAAAATTAACATTTCTGAATCCAGAGTAACAGAAGCAAGAACAGAATATCTTCTTTGTGCTAGGTGTTATAATACACTTAACAAGAAAATGTTTGTGCAAAACACTGATGTAGGTGCTTTGAATGATTCATAAAACTTTACGACTCCTATTATTATGAAAGATAAAAGGCATACATGAGATTACATAATGGGAGTTTATAGCTAAATGACTAACCAATGATTGAACAAGTGCTGTAAGAGATAAGAGGAAGCAAGGCAGAAATCATTACTGGATTACAAAGAAGCTTTATGAATAAAGTGGTAGAAAAGAGAGTCATTACAACCATTATAAGGAGCTTTGGTAGCGTAGTGGTTACGAATCAGTCTGTGAACCACAAGGTCAGCAGTTTGAAACTACCAGCTGTCCCACGGGAGAAAGATGAGGCATTCTGCTCCCATAAAGATTTACAGCCTCAGAAGCCCTATACAGGGTTGCTACAAGTTGGAACCGACTCCACGGCACATCACCATCACCACCACCACTGGTAACATAGTGGTTATGAGTCAGGCTGCTAATGTCACGGTCAGCAATTTGAAGCTACCAGCCATTCCGCAGGAGAAAGATGAGGCTTTCTGCTCCAGTAAAGAGTTACAGCCTCAAAACCAACTCCATAACACACCACCACCGCCGCAATCATTATAGTTTTGGATCTGCAAAGGCCTAAATAATTTATCTCCCATGTCAAGTTTCTTAAAAGCTACAAGAGGAGCTTCAGCAAAATCAGAGCATAAACAAACAAAGAGGAAGACACCAGATGCCTAAAACCCAAGCTCCAATACAGGAGAGCGGCCAAAGGAAGTCCCAGGGTGACAGCTGGACAGCAGGCCTGAGGAGCCAACTGCAAAGACTGCAGCAAGAGAATGGTGGCCAGAGGGAGGCGCTAAGAGGAACCCGGAACTGACAAGGGAGAACACTGATGCGTTTCAGTGCTTTACTTGATGTGATAGAGGTTTGAGGTATTGGAAAGCTGGAGCATTTAGAAAAAATAAGCAATAGGGAAATTCAAAACACTACCGCCAATAAAAACAAATGGAAAAACAAGGCAACTATTAATTTAAATGGGACAAGTGTAAAAAAAAAATAATAATAATCATGCCTGCCACATTACTCATCTCAGCAGTGGATACTTATTTACATAATCCTAGTGTGGCACTGGTGGGATAAGCACTGGACCACAAGCTTGTTTGGATTGCAAGGTTGGCAGTTCAAACTCTCCAGCAGCTCCTTGGAAACCTTACATAGGGTCGCTATGATTCAGAACTGATTTGATGGCGTTTAGCAACAATAGTGTAAATATTAGCTACTGAATGATTCAGATATTGTTACAAAACTATTGCCAGGAGATGAGTGGGTATAACTACCCGAATTTAAAAGGTAACTTCTATGCTGATTTTTTTTGTAAGAAGCACTATACAATTTAGAAACAGAGATCAGTTCCAACAGCAGAAAGAGATAAAAAATAAGTTGGAAATATTGTCACTGAGAAGGGGGTAACATTGTAGGAAGGTGTGTGTTGGGGAGTTGGTGGTAGGAGGAAGAGTAAAAATTGCTGTTTATCATTGTAGGCCTTGAAAAAGGCTTATATCAAAAAACGTCTTTTATTGAAAATTAAATGAGTGGACAAAAAATCCAACATTTATATACTGTCATTTATTCATATAACAAAAATATTTATCAAGCACCATTCTGAGCCCAGTGTGGCGCTGTAGGTTACTTCATCATACTGCAAAGTTGTTTGAATTGCAAGGTTGGCAGTTCAAGCTCACCAGCTGCTCCTTGGAAACCCTATACAGGGTTGCTATGGGTTGGAATCGACTCAATGGCACTTAACATTCTGAGCCAGGTACAGAGCCAGGACCAGGAAGACAAAGATGAAGGGAAGACATAGTGGTCTTTGCTCTCATGGAGCTATGTCTACTAAAGCAAACAGGCACTGAACAAGAAAATGAATACGTAAAAGAAATACAGTGTGTCAAGCTAAGTGGTGTGAACAGAAAAACAAAACTTAATATTGTGATAGAAAACGGGATAAAGGGAAGACAGAACAGCTACTTCAGTTAAGTTTTTCAGGAAAGGCCTCTGAGAAGAGTGAGACTTAAGAGATACAAAGCTATCAACTTTAGGGAAGCCAGTGTGGTCTGCAGCACCGAAAGTGAGCAGAATGGTGGCTAGAGTTAGGGGAAATAGCAAGGCCGAGAGCTGGTTGCTGTACATATAAATTTGTGGAGTCCTCAGAACATAGATCATTTTTAAAACCACGGGAAGGAGTGCAAACATGTATCTCAGAACCAACATTTAAAAGGAATGGAAGAGAAGGAATCAATAAAGGAGGCAGAAAAAACAGGGCCTATAAGGAAAGGCACAGTAAGTAAGTCTGAAGACAGTACACTGTCGTAGTCTACAACTACAATACAGCTTCAATTTATTTTGACAATTTTTCAGATTTTTTATCAGTTCTGAGATAATAGGGAGATTTGTTAAGTACCATCCATCCAATCAGTTCTGACTCTTATGGCCAGATTCCGGGGTCCCCAAAAACCACCAAGGAGCCGACTCCAATGCAAACACACGAGGGTTGTTTATTCAAGCTCGAGCTCGAGCTTGGGCTTCATCCGTATCCGGACTCGGGAAAAAGGCCCTGAACTCTCAGTCAGTGGGGTTTTTATAGAGGTTACAAGCAGGTTCGGGGGGCTTCAGCTTACCTACTCTAGGAGGTTTACATTTTGCAAGGTATGGGGTGTTACAATCTGATTGGTCACTATTAGTAGCTTGAGCTGCTAGGTTAGGGTAAAGGAAGACATATATTATCCGGCCTTGAGTTGTCACAATGTTTATCTATTCTTTACTGCTTGCCAGGGGAGGAGGGCTGCTCTCATGCAGCACGGGCTGACCTGGCACATTCCTGAAACAGAGATTCCGGCCAAAGTGTAGAATGGAGTCTTTTCTTTAGGTCTCACAACTCATAGCGACCCTGTTAGGGTTTCCGAGGCTTTAAATCTTCGTGGGAGTAGAAAACTTCATCTTTCTCCAGCAGAGCGATTCTCAGGATTGAACCATGGTCATTGTGGTTGGCAGTCCAGTGCTTATCATAAGAAGCCACTTCGCACCCCGATGATAACTTGTATTGAGAAAAATACATAGAGGTATTCATGCCCGTTGTAAATTAGACCACTGTAATTTAGGACCACTGTTAAAAATTTAGCCACGAGGTGCCCCTCTGTGCGGCTGTGGACCCGCCACTATAGGGCCAGGATTTTAACTGAGCTGTTTTTCCGCGACTTTCCTAGATGCCCCTCTTCCCTCTTAAGAGTAAACTATATGTAAATCTGAAAAATAAACCTACTGCCATCAAAGATTCCAACTCATAGCGACCCTGTATAAGATTTCCAAACTGAAAGGTTGGTTTGAGCCTCAAGGTCAGCGGTTCAAACCCAACAGTCGCTCTTTGGAAACTTTATACAGGGTTGCTATGTATTGGGATAGACTCTAACAACAACAAATCTTTGCAGAAGCAGAAACCCTCATCTTTCCCCCTCAGAGACTGGTGGATTTGAACTGCCAACCTTGCAGTTAGCATTCTAGTGCTTATCCAGTCCAGCACTACCTGGGCTCCTTTAATATATTTTATTTTTTACACCTAGCGTGCAACACTAGAATACTATTGTTTATTCTTCAAAACAAAACAACAAATATATACATCTTGTTTTGAAGAGTAAACAATACCCAGTGTTGCACTCTAGATATAAAGAAGTTCAGAGCCGCGGCGCAGCCGGCAGCCTACGGCAGGGCGCTGTGAATCAGCTTTGCGGTTCCGGAGGGATTAGAGCCCGGGGACGCCATGGCCGCGGGATGCAGCGGCCCAAGTAAGTCTTTTGCTCCCTGAGCCACGAATACGGTCAGAAAACTAGGGGCGAGGAAAAACAGAAGGCAAATGGGAATAAAGCAGAAAGCAACAAGGGCGCCGCGTTCCTGGGGGACCAGGGCCTACGCCAGACAGAGCTCTACAGACAAGCCAATCCTGGCGCTGCTTGCCAGATGGCGCGTTGGGCTACTGCTTCCGAGGTCGTTGCACCGGGTCCCGCCTTTAAGCTGCAATGGCTTACCATTTCCAACTTTCTTTACCCGACTTGTTGTTTAAATATGCAAGAAGCGCTTGGGCCTGAGCCGAAGCGGCGGGACTTCCCTAGGCAGGCCCCACCCCTCAGAGCGCCATGCTGCAGGGGATGCTGCGTCTGCTGTCCAGAGCTCGCTGCCTAAATCGAGGCTGCAACGGAGCCTGTAAAGTCTGGGGCCTAGGGTGGCAGGATACGCCTTCTAAGGCATGAGGGTTGTGAAGCCTGTTTAGCCGTCCCCGTTAGGGGCGGAAAGAAGCTGGCGCCCGGGGCGGCGCAATCCGAGAGGAAGCTTTAAACTGCTGGGAGTGTGAGCAGGCGCGCAACTCTGAGTGCGCGGGAGCGCAACTCCTGAGTGCGCGGGAGCGAGTCCATTGGAGCCCCTTAGTGGGGGTCGAGAGGGGTGCTTTTTGTTTTGTGTGGCGGGACTACTGAGAAGCTCCACCCTTGAATGAACCCTAGCCTTGAATTTGGAAATTAAAAAAAAAGCCTCAGTAGTTTTTCCTATCTCAAACCTGCTTTTTGGAGAAGGGCTCCCAATCCAAAATTTGAATGTTGCTTGCCCTTCCAACCATCACTGTAGGATCGTCCGGGTGGGGGAAAGGCGGGCCAGGAGGGGCTGGCGGGAAACTTAAACTTTGGTGTGCTCCTGCAACTGACATCAGCCTGCGCTTTCTCATTCCCTCTTTTCTGTTTGCTTTTCTCTTTTCATCTCTGCTTTCCACCTCTCTCTCTGCATTGCTATGCCCTACACCGAAGCGTTATCTGCCATTTCTCCCAGCAAACGGGCCCGGCCTGCCGAGGAGGGCGGCGTGCGGCTCCGCTTTGCCCGGCTGTCGGAGCACGCTACCGCCCCGACCCGGGGGTCCTTGCGGGCAGCGGGCTATGACTTGTACAGGTGAGTGGGAAGGGCCTCCACGTGTCCCTGAAGAATGCTAGGCAGTGGCCAAGAGGCTTAGAGGGGCGACCTTCTGCCTCCCAGCTGTGCCCTCCGCAAAGGAGGCCCATCTCCCGAGTTCCCGAGTTCCAGACCCTGCTTGTATATATTTCGGCTATCTCCTACCACTACTTGAAGTGAAAAGGTTATGGAAACAAACCCTTCTTGCATATATGTAGGGGTTCTGCCTTTTTTCATCTTGAAAACTTTTAGCATTCAGCATAAATTTAGTAGGGATGCTTGTAAGTACACAAAATGACCACCGAGTCGTTTTGCAATACTTAGTTCTCTGTGCAAGTGGAAAGTAGAAATGATTAAGGCTCTGTGCTCTTCCTGATCATCAAGGAGACACCTGAGGGTGGTGGTTATTGTTAAGTGCCAGTGAGTTGGTTCTGAGTCATAGAGACCCAGTATAGGGTTTCTGAGGAGCAACTGGTGGATTTGAACCGCCGACCTTGCGGTCCTGTGCGTACTCCTCCAGTGCCACACCAGGACTCCAGCCTGAGGCTGATACTATGCAAAATAGAAAAGTTGGTGTGAACCTACACCCAGAGCATGATAAAAACTAAGAAGGACTACTGAAGGCTGCTTCTGCCTTAAAGAATTAGTAAAAATTCCCTCGTCAGTATTTAAGTTCCACCCAAGGACTGGGAATTTCAGAAAGGGTCCAGATATGGGGAGAGAGATGGTACAGTAATACCACACTTTATTTGTTCAGCACTTTTACCAATACTAAAAGCTTCCTATAAGCCATTGGGAGGCCTCGTGTGGCACTGTAGGATAAGCACCGGACCATATGCTTGGTTTGAACCACAAGATCGGCGGTTCCGGTTTCACCAGCTGGTCCTTGGAAACTATACTGGGTCACGATGTGAGTTCAATCTGACTTGATGGAACTTAACAAGAACTACATAAACTATTTGATCCTGAAGTAGATGAATCTTACTAAGTCTTTGCTAGTAGATAAGTCTTTACTAAGAGTAGAATTGGCTTATCCAAGGGCTTAAATGTAAAGGAATTGTTGACCCTGAATTTAGTGGGGGGTTTTTTCCCCCACTTTTTCTACTGTGTCCAGTTCTTGGAGTCCTGGTGTTGCACTGTGGGTTAGTGCACTGAACCTTAATGTTGGTGGTTCAAGCTCACTAGCTGCTTCTGGGAAAACCTATACAGGGTTGCTATGGATCAGGACCAACTGAGCAGCAATTAACAACACCTGGTTCTTAACAACCATTGTTAGCACATGTGACTCATGGTAGCCTCATGCACGATAGAATCAGACTTTTATAGTGTGATTTCCTGGTGTGGCACTGTAGGATGTCGTTGAGTTGATTCGATCCATAGTGACCCTGTGTATGGTTTCCAAGGAGTAGCTGGTGAGTTTGAACCACTGACCTTGCAGTTAAAAAGACTGCAGTCTGGCACATTAACCACAGCGCCACACACTATAGGATAAGCAAGGTCAATTAGAACTTCAAGTTGATGGTTCAAACCTATCAGCTGCTCCTTGGAAACTATTCAGCATCGCCATTGAGTCAGAACTGACTCTGTGGTACTTAATAACAACGACAACAAATAATTCACCGATAGACCACCAAGCTTTTCTTCCTAGTCTGTCCTTGTTTAGTAGCTCCTCCGAAACCTGTTCAGCTTAGCAATAGGCAAGCCTCCATAGACATTAGGGCAGGCTTCTTGGAAACCCTATATAGGGATGCTGTGAATCAGAACCAACTCAGTGACACTTAGGGACACCACCAGCAGGATTTTGTTTGTAAGCATCCCAAGTGATTCTAATGTGGTTTAAATCCTAAGTACTGGAGAAGGGGGAGTGAGTGATTATGTAACAAACAAACAAACAAAAAAATGAGGTATAGACTGTGTTGTTAAGTGTGGTCAAGTATACAGGTACAGTTCTAAGTTCTTTACATACGTCCTCATTGTATCTGTCCTTTTATTGAAATCTCATTGAATTCTCACAACAATCCTCCAAAAGATGAGGGGAAAATGAATAAAAAAAATAGGGAGGATAGAAGCAAGGCAGTGTTGCCTTTGGCTTGGTATTTCTGTTGGGCTTGGCACTTTACCAGGATGTGTCCATGGCCTTCCCTGGTTGAAGGATAGAACTGACCATTGTGAATAATCCCTGGAGGTGGACATTGCTGAGGAACTGATTCTTTAAGGTCCACAGTAATTATTGCTTCTGTTGTTCACTCTCCTTGATAAACATTTATAAACTTTCACAGTGAGCAAAATTGGGTGTTATTTTGGAGACCCAAAGTAAGTCTGGTAAAATGGTGGTGGTGGTGGTGTGCTGTGGAGTCGGAACCAACTCATAGCGACCCTGTACAGGGTTTCTGAGGCTGTAAATCTTTACGGGAGCAGAAAGCCTCATCTTTCTCCCGTGGAACAGCTGGTAGTTTTGAACCGCTCACCTTATGGTTCGCAGCCTGATTCGTAACCAGTACGCTACCAGTCTGGTAAAATAGTAGTTGGATTTCACTTCTTTCATTAGAATCTCTTCTTTAAATAGTTAAATTCCCTAGTTTATTAAAGAAATCAGTTATTACCAGGACAATTTCAGTATTAGAAAGTCACTTATGTGTTTATTAAAAGAAAGCTTAAGTCAAAGTCTCTCCCTAGAACTCACAACAGAGCCTTTGGAAGGATCTAGTGTGAAACTACATCACTCTACTTAACTACCCGTTGCCTTGGAGTTGATTCTGACTCAGCAGTGCTATAGGAAAGAATAGAAGTACCCAATAGGACTCCTGGTGTGGCACTGTAAGGTAAGTACTGGACTGTGAACCACAAGGTCAGCAGTTCAAACCTACCATCTGCACCCTGGAAATCCTATACAGCATAACTGAGTTGGAACCAACTAAGCAACAACAACATAGGGAAAGCTTTTACCTATGTAATTACAGCAACAAGGCTATGATCTTTACAGAAGCAAATTGTTATACCTTTCTCCCATAGAGAAGCTGGTGGATTCAAACTGCTGACCTTTCAGTTAACAGTCCAGCTGTTTCAAGCACTGTACCACCAGGGCTCTGCTCTCCCATGTAAATTTAAGGGAGTAAATTCCATCTTTTTAAACTACTGTAGTCTTATCTTGGGAGTCCTGGTGGGGCACTGTAGATAAAAGCACTAGATAGCAAGGGTGAAGGCTGAAATTTACCAGCTGCTCCTTGGAAACATAAACAGGGTTTCCTGCAAAGTTGGTTAGCAGTTCCAACCCACCAGCTGCTCTATGGGAGAAAAATGAGGCTTTCTGCTTCCATAAAGATTTATAGCCTCAGAAACCCTACACAGGGTTGCTATGAGTTGGAATGGACTCAGTAGCAACTGGTTTGGCATCTTCATAGAATTTTTTTAAAAGGTGAATTGGAAATTTAGTGCTTTGAAATCTTAGCAAGGTTATTTATAGAGATGTAAAGATGCAGAGGCTATCTTATGATTGTTTTACAAAAAATCTTTAAGGAAGCTCTGTTTGGTCACAAAGAAGAAAATTGTAGTTACTTTTCTAAATAAATCTGTATATTTTCTTTTAAAATCTCAGTGCCTACGATTATACAGTTCCATCCATGGAGAAAGCCCTTGTGAAAACTGATATTCAGATAGCCCTTCCTTCTGGGTGTTACGGAAGAGTAGGTAAGTGACTTTAAGAAGCAGCTATTTGTCTGAGTGTTCAGCAACACTGCAGAGGAAAGGTCTGGTGATCTTCTGCGAAGAGTATAGCCACAGGCCATCCTGTGGAACACAGTTCTGCTCTCATAACGCATGAGGTCTCCATGAGTCCTCCATGAGTCGGCATCAACAGCAATAAGTTTGGTTGTTTTTTTTCCCCTCTGGTCGTCTGTTCTACCACCTTAGTTTCACTTGGTGTACAAACAAGTTGGTATTACTCAGCCTGCTTCCTATAATACGGGGGGACCACTGTAATGTGATGGCAAATGCAGTCAGTTGGAAACTCAATTGCATAACTGCTTTTACCTGTCTCTTACTCCTTAGGATCTCTGGTAGCGTAGTGGTTACGAATCAGGCTGTGAACCGTAAGGTCAGCAGTTCGAAACTACCAGCTGTTCCATGGGAGAAAGATGAGGCTTTCTGCTCCCGTAAAGATTTACAGCCTCGGAAACCCTGTACAGGGTCGCTATGGGTTGGAACCGACTCCACAGCACATAACAACAACAACTTCTTACTTGGAACTTGGAGTTCTTGTGTGGTGCTGTAGGGTAAGCATGGGACTGTGAATGCAAGTCCTGGTGTAGCACCACAGAATAAGCACTCAAGCTCAAGGTCTGTTTGTATTGCAGGGTCACTAGTTCAAACTTACCAGTTGCTCTTTGGAAACCCTACATAAACCCTGCTATGAGTTGGCACTTAACTACAGCTAACTACAAGGTTGGCATTTTAAACCCACCACTGTAGGTTAATGTGCCAGATTGCAAGGTCGGTGGTTCAAGTTCACCAGCCACTCCTTGGAAACCCTACACAGAGTCTCTGGGTTGGAACTGCCTTGACGGCAATTAACAACAACAAAATACTCCTTAGAAATCCTATACAGAATTTCTTTGAGTCAAAACTAACTGGACAGCACTTAACAACAACAGAGTGAGATTTAGGAGCCTCCCATTGGCCCTTGTAGTGTAGTTGGTTATATGTTGGGCTTATAACCCATTGTTAAATGCTGTCAAGTCGGTTGTGACCCTGTACAGGGTTTCTGAGGCTGTAAATCTTTATGGGAGTAGAAAGCCTCATCTTTTTCCTGCCTCTAGAGCAGCTGGTAGTTTCGAACTGCTGACCTCAAGGTTCACATCCTGATTTGTAACCACTACGTTATCAGATGCTTGCTGAAAGTGAAGAGGACTTGAAACATTTACTTATGAAGATCAAAGAGCACAGCCTTCAATATGGGTTACATCTCAATGTCAAGAAAACAAAAATCCTCACCACTGGACCAATAAACAACAGAAGAGCAGAGATGTCAGTTTGAGGACTAAGGTGCGCCTGACCCAGGCCATGGTGTTTTCAATAGCCTCATATGGGTGCAAAAGCTGGACAGTGAATAAGGAAGATCGTAGAAGAATTGATGCCTTTGAGTTGTGGTGTTGGAGGAGAATACTGAAAGTGCCATGGACTACCAAAAGAAACAATAGATCTGTTTTGGAAGAAATGCAGCCAGAGTGCTCCTTGGAGGCCAGGATGGCTAAGCTTCGTCTCTCATACTTTGGACATATTGTCCGGAGGAAACAGTCACTGGAGAAGGGTGTCATGCTGGGTAAGGTGGAGGGTCAGAGAAAAAGAGGAAGGCCCCCTAACAAGATGGATTGGCCAGGTGGCATCATTGATGGCCTCAAGTGTGGCAGTGGTAGTAAGGTTGGCCCAGGATCAGACATTGTTTCGTTCTGCTGTGCATGGGGTCGCTATGAGTCGGTTCCAACTTGATGGCACCTGACAACAACAACAACAACGTTACCAGAGCTAATGGGTTTGAGCCCATGAGCTGGTTCAAACCCATTAGCTGCTCCTTGGAAGAAAGATACAGTTTTGTGCTCCTGTAAAGATTTATAGCCTTGGAAACGCTATACAGGATTGCTGTGAGTCAGAACTGACTCAACGGCATAAAGCACCAGCAACATTGACCTAAGAGGAATCCTGCTGTGGCATTGTAGGATAAGCACTGACCTAACCCATCGTTGACAGTTCAAACCCACCAGCTACTCCTCAGAGACCTTATACAGATCACACTAGGTCAGAATTTACACTCAACAGCAGCACTGGCCTGAGACTGTTCTCACAACTCCTCATTGTGAGAACAACTAAAAATATAGGTGAGTTTTTACTTGAACTTTTTACCCCTTTAAGGATCAGATCTCATAGGTGACTAGATTTTGTAAAGACATTGATGTAGGTGGTTAATATTTGTCATATAAGGGAAGTGTAGGAAAGGGCTTAGAATGATGGCATTGCATTTTATATGATGAGAGTCACACTCCTGCCCCTCGTTGTTTCCGGAACACATCAGCCCAATTCAGCTCTTCCATTTGGGTGTCCTCCACTCCTGGGGTGTGTTGGAGTAAGAGATCAGTGTGCTGGTGGGAATTGCCTCTTAGAGGGAGGAGCGAGAACAAAATGGAATGCAAGTCTTGGAGTAAATTAGTTGTCTTCAGAGAGAATTTAAACCTTTTCAAGAGCATAATTATTCTCTGACACGGGACCAGTCGCTGGAGAAGGAGCTCATGTTTGGTAAGGTGGAGGGTCAGAGAAACAAAGGAAAACCCCCAACGTGACGGATTGGCCAAGTGACAGCATTGATGCACTCAAGAGTGGCAACAGTAGTGAGGTTGGCCCAGGATCGGGCAGTGCTTTGTTATGCTGTGCAAAAGGTTGCTATGAGTCGGTACCAACTCTGATGGCACCTAACAACAACAACAACCTCAAAGTAAACATAAAACCGTGGGGACTGAGACTACCAATGTCTCCTTAGCCTTGAGGGTGAGAACTGCTAAAGCATCAGCCTTTAAAAGAGAAGGATGACCTTTCTCATCTCATTTTGAACCCCACTGACTGCATTTTTAGCATTTTGTGTGGCAGGGGGAGTAGAGGGAGTGGGGCCGGGGAGAGACAGGAAATGGAATAGATAAAGGGCCAGGCAGGACTGGGCTCCATTTATCCACAGTAACTGATTGAAATAACTGGAATAGAATACTGTAAGTTAAGATAATTAATGATAGACCCAATGTCAAAGTAAAGTATAAGATACGAATTTAGCTTTTAATTTTTTTGTACTGGAATTGGATAGATGAGGTTTTGTTTTTAGCATTATATTTGAATTACAGTAGTCTTTTCATCTCACTCAGATTCCTTTTGTTTTGTCTCAATCTCCTGTAGGAATTCCTAGTTATAGGCTAAGCTCGGCTACTATATAGTTTGGTTTGTGCTCTCTGCCTCCTTCCTATCCACATTGTAACATGTTCAAGTTTCCCATGTTAAAACAAGAGGTCTTTTCTTCAGGCCCCTGTGTTCCTGCCAGCCACAATCCTCTTTCTTCCCCTCTGTGGCCACAGAGTTGTCTCTGGTTGTCACCCTTGCTCATCTCTCCATCCTAGTGGTTCAACTCCCACGACTATAGATCCTCAATCCGTTAATGTTACGTGGGAGTGGTTCAGTTTAAACTTGAATTAAGTTTAGGCTTGAATTAATTTTATGAACTTTTTTTAGTCTAAAAGTTTGTTAAATTTTTCTAAATGATTCTTTCCTAATTTGGCAATAAAGTATTTTATTTATTTATTCTAGGATTTAAAAAAAAAAGCTGGTGCTGATACTACCTATGCATAACCAATCACACCCTTTAAGATTGTTTTCCTGGTTTATGGGTCATTATTTCAAGGGACAGCACAGTCAATTGACCTAATAATCAATTTTGGTGCTTAAACCCTATCCAGGGCCCGTATGGGTCGGAACTGACTCGATGGCACTTAACAACAACACCAACAATTCTAGCTCTAGAGTCGTAGAGCTTACGAGGTTGGCTGCTAATCTCAAGGTCAGCAGTTTGAAACTACCAGCTGTTTCTCAGGATAAACATGATGCTTTCTGCTCCTGTAACAGCCCCAGAAACCCTGTGCAGGGTCTCTGTGAGTCAGAACCAACTTCTATAGCACATAACCAAACAACCAACCATTTTATCTCTGAGTTACTTGTGTGGTGCCTAGGGCCTTAAAAGCTGCTGAGCAGGCGTACAAAGTACAGCATGAGCACCAGGGGAAGAGAGAGGCAGGAATCGGTAGAGGAAGTGAAATAGGTTTCCAGTCACCTTTGTGAATACCTGTCACTTTATCCCTGGGACCAGAACTGGGTGGTGCCTGACTACCAATACTGAACATTTACATCAAGGATTCTGTAAGAGTCCTGATCAAAAGGAAGAAAATGTAGACCAGACTCTTTAATTCTCATGGAATCCAAATTCTGGAACCATTGAAGCCATTGCTCTGAGCTATTACTCTGAGGAAATCTTTAAATTGTGAACCAAAATGATCCCCTGAAATTATCTTTAAACAAACCAGAAAAATATATCAACCTTATTAGAAAAGAATGTCTTTGTTAAGCAGTATAATAATCTGTATGTGATCGAATTGACAACAGCGACTCGAAAGGGTAAGATTCAAAGTTTCGGGGAACATAGAATTTGTATTAATGATGGTGATATAGTTTGGAAAAAGCTTTTGAGAAGGGTGCACACCTTGAAGAATGCAGCCATTGTCACTGAATTGTACATGTAGAAATTCTAGAAGTGGTATATAGTGTTGTGTGTATTTTCATCTAAGTAAGTAAGTAAATAAATAAACTTTAAGATAAAAATTAACAATCATCTGCTAAGTCAGTATGAGCATACTACAGGAGAGCAGACGATGACATCCAGCTTTGTTTCCCCAGCTTAAAACAACCATTTCCCTTTATTTTGTTTCTTAGCTCCACGTTCTGGCTTGGCTGCAAAACATTTCATAGATGTAGGAGGTAAGACATTTGTGTTTTTGTTCTATCAATATTTATATTAAGTATTCACTATCATAACTAACAGGTAGTATTTTAACTTTTATCTTTAAGAAAAGGATCTGATTTTGGGTTGTATCTTGTGTCTATAGACATTTCACATTTGAAGTAATAGCCAATTATGCAGTTTTAGACAGTATATGATTAGGTCTAATTTTGAAATGACAGTTAATGTGGAATGCATGTTATTTTACTAATAAGCTAACCAGGCAGTATCTGACACAGGATGTTTTACTATATTTTTGCCTTTGTTCAGTGATAATCTTCATTTAGTCCAAAAATCGCCCTAATTTTGGAGGAAAGCATGTTATTGCAAAGGAAGAAAAGCTTTTATGTTGTAATTACGTAGACAAAAGATGCTAAAAAGTGCAGGTCTGTCTTGTAGTGAATAAGCATTTTCATAGTTCCATGTTTGGCAAAATATGAAGAGATCATGCTTCCCTGTTTCTAAACTTCTTGTCAATAAAGCCCTCAGTGGTACCTGTTTCCTCTACAGCAAAGCCTTACTCAGGTCTCCCAAAGGAACTTCCTCACATGCTCCACCTCTTGTCAATAAAGCCCTCAGTGGTACCTGTTTCCCTACAGTGAAACCTTACTCAGGTCTCCCAAAGGAACTTCCTCACATGCTCCTTCATGAGGTAGTTGCAGTCTCCTCTACTAGTTGCCCTTTCTATAGGATCTCTAGCCAATCCCTCATTGAAAAGGATCCCTCTCTCTCCTGATAGGACCCACCTGCTTTGAATTTCCCCCTTACTGGGCTATAGACCACCATCCTGATCAGAATTTATCACCTATTAATAATGAGTGGCCTCATGACTAGTTAGACATTTTGGACCCTGGGTGTGCTAGGCCCTTCCACTCCCACATTTTGGCAAAGCTACTCACTGGACTGCTAACCACAAGGTCGGTGGATCAAACCCATCAGCTGCTCCTCAGAAACCCTAAACGGGGTTACTGTGGGTCAGAACTGACTCAACAGCACTTAATAACAACTCTGCCTTTCTAAAATAAGACAAAAGTATAAATAACTATTGTGATCGTCCATTGTGTACCAGGTGCTTTATGTAGATTGAAAAACTCATACACTAACCCTGTGTGTTCATTTAGCAGCGATAAGTCCAAGCTGACACAGCTTTTTAGGCTGTAGTCTTCATCCATGTGTTTCCAAACCTCTTGTTTTTTATCCCCCTGAGAACATCCGGTGGAGCTCTGTTAGTGTACTGGTTATGAATTGGGCTGCGAACCACAAGGTCAGCAGTTCAAAACTACCAGCTGTTCCGCTGGAGAAAGATGAAGCTTTCTGCTGCTGTAAAGATTTACAGCCTCGGAAACCCTGTGCAGGGTCGCTGTGAGTCAGAACCGACTCCACGGCACATAGCCACCACCACCAAGAACACCCGGTGACCCAGTGGTCAGGCACTCAGCTGCTAACTGAAAGTGTGGTGGTTTAAGCACAGGGGAGAAAGATGTGCTTCCTTAAAGACTTACAGCCTTGGAAATCTTATGGGGCAGTTCTCATTTGTCCTGTAGGGTCACTATGAGTGGAAATGGACTTGAGGGCAATTGGTATCCAGGTCACCAAGTTTCCTTGTGTATTAGCTGACTTTTGTGTGCCTCTATAGGGGTTCAGCCCAGGGTGAGGACTCTTCCTTGGCTTGTGTGTCTCTCTCCTGCCTCCTTGTTCTACCCGGTGTTTCTTATTGGTGCCACTAGGTGGTGCTAAAGTAGAGATTGACAGCTGACTCCCAAGTTGAGACAACTCTGGGCTCCTTAAGTTATAAGCAATTTCAGAAATACTTTCACAAAGTTAGGTATGGGAATTAAGTTCTATAGTTTAAGGAATTAAAAGATCAGATGTGTCTGAGGAAATTTCATAGAGTGAGAGGAATAAGGGTAACTGGTGGCATAGTGGGTTATGTAATCACAAGGTCAGCAGTTCGAATCCACCAGCTACTCAGCAGAAGAAAGATGAGGCTTTCTGCTTCTATAAAGATTTATAGCCTCAGAAATCCCCCTGCAGGGTTGCTATGAGTTTGAATCCATCAGTGACATACAACAACAGTAAAAGGAAGGTGGGTTTTGGAGGAACAACTGGGTTTGGGAATCTCAGCTCTGTCACTAACTAAGTTTTGTTAAGTACCATCAAGTTAGTTTGAACTCATAGTTACCCTGTGTAGGGTTTTAGAGGAGCAGCTGGTGGGTTTGAACTGCCGACCTTGCTGTTAGCACTTCAGAGCTTATCCTACAGCGCCACACCAGTTAGTTAGTATTTAACCTTCCTGAGTTTCAGTTTCCTGAGACTTTGTAAAATGGATATTAGTACCATGTGAGGATTAAATGGAAATGTATGTAAATCATCTAACACATTGCTTGGCACTTAGTAGACACAATAAATTATAATTCCTATTGCCCTAGGGATTTCACAGAATTTTATATGTAGAAACTGTTTTTTAAAACTTTATTACCTAGTTGTGAGCTAAGTCCAACCACGTTCTTGGCCAGCAATATGGCGAGACCTGGGGACTCCTGGACCCAGGGTCAGGGACATGGCCACGGAGGACTAGAGCAGAGAGTGAAGCGCCCAGCTGATATGAAGTGAGCAGAGATGCACAAGAACACGCATACTTACAGTTAGCACCCATTTGACCTGGCTTAAATGGCTGGATGATCAGAACTCAACTAGAGGAAGAAAGAAGAGGAAAAAAAGAGTAATCCACTACAGTGTGATGAACTTGACCTATACTTAATGGATAGCTCAAAAGAGGGAACAAATCTTTACAGCAAGGACATTTCCACCCCCTCGGTACACAGGGTTGACAGGGATGGGCAACTTAAGACATTGGCTACCCAAAATGGGGGTGCTACAAGGCACAAAGTGACTGACTTACAAGCTTTCAAGAGGTAGCCTAGTTTTAGAGGGTGTGGGGGAAGGTAGAATCTCTACTGAATGGTTTCTAACCTATCTGGGCGGGGCTGGTGAAAGGAGATGGAGATATGACTCTTGTGGTGAATAATTGCTATCAGGATTGATTGGGAATGTTGCAAATGTAAAGGTAGGCCTTTTGTAACAAAAGGAGGGGAGTGGTTGATATTACAGTCCAGGAGCAGAGGACCTGGTGTCATCAAGGGAGAAAAGCGGAGTGTGGGACCCTAACCAGAGAAGCAATAATGCCAGAGATGGAGGCAAAGACAATGATGTGCAGAGATGGAATGGCTGGGGACTTTGGACTCAGGGCCGGAGAGGGTCTGTGTGTGACAGCCAGGGGTGGGCTTGCGGAGTGTGCCCTTTGGTTGTTTGAATGGTTATATATTCCTGAGTGCTTCGGTGTACATCCAAAAAAAAAAAAAAAAAAGACAAAGAGGGAATGGAAGCAAATGCTGTTGAATGATGATGCATAGAGGGGATTGTAATCATTGCAATGAAATGAAATATGATAGAATGAATTTCAAGCTGATGTTCTCCCATGTAAACTATCACCTAATTCACAATAAAAATTTAAAACAAAGCAAACAAACAAAAAACACATTACCAATTTCTGCAATCCTCTGAAAAGAATTCATGTAAAAGAAATGAAAAGTTATTTTGCCTGGTGGCTGGTATGATGTTATGCACAAAGTCACATTGTGATGAATTCTTTGGATGCAGAGAATCTTAAAAATGTCTCTTAGGCACAAGTTTATCATAGTTGGCCGCAGTTTTTATTTCTGAAGAGAGATGTTTGAGGTCCCAGGCTGTAAGTAAAGGGCAAAGGGAAAGGCTGAGTATACAGGATTCTGTTCAGAATTCACATCTGGTAGGTGTGGATAGTTTGCACTAAAATAGGTTTCCAACAAATGACATGCCAAAGTCTTGACACAGTAAAACGTTTGCCTGAAGTCAGTTAATCACTCCGCCAGTTCCAATGCATGATTTTTCCAGTGATAACTTCAAGATACTTCCAGCTTTCTCATGACAAGAAATATTCCTGATGCTTATATGTAGGAACCAAGTAAATCTTGGGTTTTTCTTGAAAGTCAAAATGGCAATAGGGTGCTATTGAATTTGGAGTGTTAAGTTTTTATTTTACACTGATGCATTCATGATTTTTTAAGAAAACTATTAATTGAGGGCCTTCTGTTTCACCATGTATTTTAACTGACTTCTAACAGTTTTCTTTCTTTTAGATAGTTAAGGGCTTTTCACATTACTGTGTCCGAAGCATAAACTAGAACATCTTCTTAAATCACTGGTTCCACAGAAGATACCCAGCCATCTGAGTACTGCTGACAAGGACTATTTTACAAATACGTAGCAAAGGAAATGTTTTTGTATGGGAGAAGATACTACAAAATCAAAATTCCAATGCTTAGAACTCATATGAAAAAGAATTACAGACCCAAAGGGGTAAGGGAATAAAATCCCCATCATAAACAAAATATAAAAGAGGACATGCAAATATCTACTGACATACATGGTATAAAATCCAGCCTTGCTAATGGTGGGGAAAATGCAAAGTAAATACGTGAGATACCATTTTTTACTCATCACACTGGCCAGAATTGAAAATATTGCTACCATCTGGTATTGGCAGGAATTTTGGAAATAGGAATTTTGAAATATTGCTGATGGAAGTTTGAATTGCTACACCTTTTTGCAAAGTTATCTACCAATATCCATTAAAATTTTAAATGTGCGCAAGATGGTGTTTTTTGGAATCTACTTGATAAGTATAAAAGATACTAATAATGCAATGATATATGCAGATGGATGCCTTGATATAGCACAAATACAAAAGTAACCTGAATGTCTGATAATATGTAAGAGAATGTTGTTAAGTACTATCGAATCAGTTCCGATTAATAGCAACCCTGTATGGGGTGTCTGAGGAGTGGCTAGTGGGTTTGAACTGCCGATCTTGTGGTTCAGACCGACCTTGTGGTTCACTGCTTCTCCTATAGTGCCATACCAGGTCTCCATGTAAAAGAATAGTTACAGAGAAGTGAGGGGACTGTTGTTCCATTTGATGGAATTTAAAAGAATGATTAAGATTTATTAGCCACTGCTTGTTTGTCAGTTTGTTGTACTTTGGTGGCTTTTGTGTTGCTTTGGTGCTGAAAGCTATGCCACTGATGTCACCCATGGTAGACAGGTTTCAGCTCAGCTTCTAGACTATTACAGACTAGGAGAAGGAGAGGCTATTTCTGAATGTTTAGCCACTGAGAACCTTAGGAACAGCAGCAGAGCATTGTTAGATGTAGTGCTGGAAGAGAAAACCATTGTGTTTGGTCCCAGCATACAGTTAGATATAGTGCTGGAAAATGATCCACTCATGAAGGAACTTAATTCAAAGTACAACTAGGGATTAGAGCTGCCTCCTCAAAGTAGATCATGATGATCTGAATGGAATAAAGCTTTCTAGACCTTCATTTGCTGATGGTGCTCAACTCAAAATGAAGAGAAACAGCTATAAACATCTATTAACAATCGAAACAAGGAATTATGAGGATAAATCTAGGAAATTCGAAAGTTGTCACAAATGAAATGGAATGAATGAAGATCAATATCCTAGACCTTAGTGAGTGGAAATGGACGGACATTAATGATTTTTATTCAGTCTTATGACTTAAGTGTGCTGGGAATGACGAATTGAAGAGGAATGGTGTCGTGTTCATCGTCCAAAAGACTGTTTCAAGGTCTATCTTGCAGTGCAATGCTGCCTGTGATAGGATAATAGCCATATACTGCAAGTAAAACCAGTTAATACCACTATTATTCAAATTTATGTACTGACCAATAAAGCCATTGATGATGAAATTGAAGACTTTATTCACTTCTTTGGTTTGAAATTGATTAAACATGCAATCAAGATGTATTGATAATTACTAATAATTGGAATGTAAAGGTTAGACACAAAGAGGAATGATCAGTAGTTGAAAAATATGGCCTTGGTGATAGAAATGATACTGGAGATCACATGGTTATTGCAAGACCAATGATTTCTTCATTGCAAGTACCTTCTTTAAACAACATAAAAGGTGAATATACATATGGATCTCACCAGATGGAATACACAGGAATCAAATTGACTATACCGGTGGGAAGAGATGGTGGAAAAGTTCCATATTATCAACCAAAACAAAACCAGGAGCAGACTGTGGAATAGATTATCAATTGCTTATATGCAAATACAGACAGAAGCTGAAGAAAATTAAAACAGGTCCACAAGAGCCAAAATATGACCTTGAACATAACCCCACCTGATTTAGCGATCATCTCAAGAACAGATTTTATGCATTAGATATTAATGACCAAAGACCAACAAAAGAGCAGTAGGATGATATCAAGAGTATCACATGGGAAGAAAGCAAAAGGTCATTAACGAGATAGGGAAGAAAGAGAGGATCCAAATGGATGTAAGAAGACTGAAACTGGCTTTGCAGTGTGCAGATACTAAAGCACATGGAAGATATAAGGAGGTAAAAGCTGAACAGAATATTTCAAAGGGCAGCTTGATAATACAAAGTTAAATATTATAATGAAACAGGCAAAGACCTGGAGTTAAAAACCAAAAGGGAAGAATCTCTCAAGCTAAGAGAAGTGAAGAAAATTTCAAACCTTGACTTGTAATATTGAAGGATTCTATGAGCAAAATATTGGATGGTAAATGAAGCATCAAAAGATGGAACTTCTGTACAGTCACTGTACTAAAAATAAATGGTCAATGTTCTGCCATGTCATGAGGTAGCATATGATCAAGAGCCGATGTTTAGGAAGGAAGGAGTCCATGCTGCATTGAAACCATTGGTGAAAAATGAGGCTCCAGGACTTGATGGATACAAATGGAAATATTTCAACAAACTGATGCAGTACTGGACTCACTCATCTGCCGAAAAATCTGGAAAATAGGTAATTGGCAATCTAATTGTAAGAAATCCATGTATGTGCTCATTCCAAAGAGAGAGGTAACATAACAATGTAGAAATCATCAAACATATGGCTAATATTGCATGTAAGTAAAATTGTGCTGAAGATAATTGAAAAATGATTACAGCAGTACATACTCAGAGAACTACTAGAAATTCAATCCAGATTTAAAAGAGGATGTGGAGCTAAGGATATCCTTGCTGGTGTCAGATGCGAATCTTAGCTGAAAGTTGAGAATCCCAGAAAAATGTTTACTTGTGCTTTACTGACTACAAAGCCTTTCAACTGTGGAACAGACACTGTGGATAAGAATTGCAAAGAGTGGGTAGTCCAGAAGACTTAATTGTGCTCATGAGGTACCTACCTGTACATAGACAAAAAGGTAGTAGTACAAACAGAGCTAGGGGATACTGAATGGTTTAAAGTCAGGAAAGGTGTGTGTCAGGGCTATATCCATACTTATTCAGGATGTGTGCTGAGCAAATAATCCAAGAAGCTGAATGATATGAAGAATAGCAGAGCATTATCAGATGAAGAATAAATAAAGTCCTGCAGTATGCAGATGAGACAACCTTTCTTGTTGGAAGCCAAGAGGGCTTAGATACTTATAGAAGATGATTTAAGACTTCAGTCTTCAGTATGGATTTCACCTCAATGTAAAGAAAACAAAAATCCTCACAAATGGGTCAATAAATAATATAAATCAAGAAAATACCAAGTTGTCAAAGACTTCATTGTGCTTGAATCCACTCATGGAAACTTCAGTCAAGCAAAGTATTATTGTATTAGGCAAATCTGCTGTACGAGACCTCTTCAAAGTGTTCAAGAGCAAAGATGTCAGTTTGAAAACTAAGGTGCGTCTTATCCAAGCCATGGTATTTTCAGTAGCTTCATGTGCATGTGAAAGTTGGACATTGAGTAAGGGAGACCATAGAAGAATTGGTGCATTGAAGTTACGGTGATGGAGAAGAATATTGAAAGTACATGGACTGCTAGAAAGAACAAAAAAAATCTGTGTTGGAATAGGTACAGCCAGAATGTTCCTTAGAAGCCACAGTGGTGAGATTTCATCTCATACTTCAAACCGATCTTCAAGAGAAGAGGGACCAGTGTCTGAAGAAGGACATCATGCATGATAAAGTGGATGGTCAGCAAAAAAGAAGACCCGCACAGTGGCAGATGCAATGGGTTCAAGTGTAACAACAGTTGTGAGGATGGGCCGGGACTGGGCACTGTTTCATTTTGTTGTGCAGAGGGTCACTATGAGTTGGCACCAACATAATAGTACCCAACCACAACAACAGTGAGTCTGAACCAGCTCAACAGCATTTAACAGTTTGTTGTTGTTAAGTGCTATGGAGTCGCTTCTGGCTCATAGGGTTTCCAAGGAGTGGCTGGTGAGCTTGAACGGCTGACTGCGGTAAACCGACTTTGCAGTCCAGCGCATTAACCCACAGTGCCCATACCAGGACACCTTTAACAATAGTAACAAAACATTATTTAGATGAATTGTATGGTATATAAATCTCAAAAATGAAAGAAGTAAGAATTTCTGGTATACTTGCATTATCTGTGATTGTATTTTTGGAAACATTTCAAATTTTTGGCCCAAAGATGATACTAGCAAGTCTGGTAAATGTAGTTTTCCAGGCCATGGCAGGGCCTTGGCTCAGTTGTCTCTCCTGCAAAGGTTTACTGCCCTGTGTTGAAACAGGTATTAATTACACATGGTTCCATGTGTTAAAATCTTCTACAAGATCATGCTCTACGAAAAATGTCAGATCACATTAAAAGGAGAATATGAACCTGAAATGGAAATGTTTTAGTTCCATTTTTATTGTAAAAAAACAGTTGCAATATCTGATATTTGTATGAAAGCTGCTTACAATGTCAGTGTTAACTAGGCTTTTTGCCATTTTTATTTGTGACTCAAGCATATTTTAATCTGGAGATTAAAAGTACTACCTGGAGTGGGAAGCTAAAAGTATTACCAAGAAAAGCCTTTCAAACCCAATCCTTGTTTTTTCCTAGTCTTTTTGGCAAGGTGCAGCAGGTCAGGTAGACAGTGGGTTTGGAAAGAATTCAGGACCTCTAGTCTGAGGTGGTTGGAGAAGGAAATGAGTACTGTGTAATAGATGTGACAGGTTAGAAAATTCAGCCCATTTTTGAATTCTTATGTTTTAATAACTTCATTTCTGAGTTTTGAAAGTAAAGAAATAGTACCAGAGCAGGATTTACCAATATTCAACTGTTAGGATAAAAATTGAAGAGCTATGTAGAAGTGATTTTGAGGCAAATTTATACCTCTAGTATTCTGGTCTAAGGATCCCTGATGGCACAGTGATTAAGCGCTTGGTTGCAGACCAAATGCTCACTGGTTCAAACCCACCAGCTTCTCCACAGGAGAAAGGTGTGTGAGTCTGCTTTCATAAAGATTGAAGCTTTGGGAATCCTTTTGGGTACTTCTGCTGTGTCCTCTAGGGTCTGAGCTAGACTCGAAGACTCACAAGTGCTCTGATAGTATAAATCGACCTAATTGTATTTTACTTTCTCTAGCTGGTGTCATTGATGAAGATTATAGAGGAAACGTTGGTGTTGTACTCTTTAATTTTGGCAAAGAAAAATTTGAAGGTACGTTATATACATACTTGCACATGAATGTAGTGAATTTTCTGTTTTCTATATGTAATAATAGACATAATTCTTATTCAACAAGGCAGAATACAGATAATACATCAAAAAAAATCACTAATAACTGGTTTTTGTTTTGTTTTTCCTTTAAAGTGAAAAAGGGTGACCGAATTGCACAGCTCATTTGTGAGCGTATTTTTTATCCAGAAATTGAGGAAGTTCAGGTAAGTATCATAAAAACTTGTTGTTATGTGGCGTCAGTCAGTTCCGAGTCAGCGACCCCAAGGCTGTAAGTCTTTACGAGAGAAAAACGCCTCATTTTTCTCTCACGGAATAGCTGGTAGTTTTGAACTGCTGACCCTGAGGTTAGCAGCCCAATTCATAACCACTGTGCTACCAGAGCGCCTTATCATAAGAATTGGATGATTATAAATGAAGAAAATAAAATTTTGAGGATTTAATATGCTGTTTATAACTGACTAGTATACATTTGGACTCCACAAGATTGGTTTGAGAACCCCAAGGTCGGCATTTCAAACTCACCAGCCACTCCTAGGGAACCCTATGTAGTAGTGTCTCTGTGGGTCAGAACTGACTGGATGGTGCTTAACAACAATAACAACTGTAATTTATTAATCTTACAATATAAGCCTTGTTGTTTGTTGTTAAGTGCCATCGAGTCGGTTCCGACCCATAGCGACCCTGTACAGGGTTTCCGAGGGTGTAAATCTTTACGGGAGTAGAAAGCCTCATCTTTCTTCTGCGGAGCGGTTGGTAGTTTCGAACCGCTGACCTTAAGGTTCGCAGCCCGATTCGTAACCACTACGCTACCAGAGCGCCTTAATAAATATAAACCTTAGAAATCCTTTAAATACCTTTCATGTGAATTTTATGTAGCATTATTTTGAGTAATGAATAACTTATACTTGGAAATTATGTTATTTCCTTAGCTTTTTAGAAAAAAATGTGTTTTAAAAATTTATGTATCTTAATAGCCTTTCTTTTAAAAAGATGGTATAGTAAGAATAAAGGTATTATAAGTTAGTTGTTGAAGATAATTGCTGAAAGAGACACTAAAATTAACTATGTGGCTTACCACTTTTCTGTCTTCTTAGGTTTTGGATGACACCGAAAGGGGTTCAGGAGGTTTTGGTTCCACTGGAAAGAATTAAAATGTAGGCCAAGAATAGGAAATTACTTTCTTTTTTCTTCTTAAAATAAAGAGTTTTCACTTAAAGTATTTTGGTGTTTTGTACTTTTGTAATAACATTAATAATAATAGTTTTAACTAAAAGTACTTGTTGGGAATCACATAGAAATTTTCTTGTGTTTTTCCATTGATTGACTCTATCATGTAATCTGCTTTGAGGTTACCTAATGTAAGAAATTTTTTTTTCAGTTCGTTATATGTATATATTTACATATCTTACAGATATAGAAAATTTATTTCACTAAATGCTTTGATTTATAAATCATAATTCCTTTCATTCAATAAATTTGAATTATTTCAAAGATACAAATTATTGTATAAACTAGACTAAAAGGTAATAAAAAGAGATTAGGGTTATTCTGTGTTCTTCCCTTCTTTTTACTGTTTGAAAACAATTTTTTTTTAATCTTTTAATTGGCTCAGAGAGGTTTAGTAATTTGCATAACATTTCAGCTGAATGACCTGTTAAATAAATACTTACTACTTCAGAGCACATGTTGTTTGCAGTATCTTTGATTTCTGCTAAGTAGTAGGAAATATAAAAGGGAAGAGGTGTTTAATGAAAGTCCTGCTGAAGTTTGGAGCATGATTCCATCTGGACACCATTCTTAAAGGAAAACACTCAGATATGAAGCTGCCCTGGAAGCTGGAGACTTGGAACACTGTGGTTATAGATACAAAACCTAGGGATGTTTTGTTTGGAGAAGAAACATATATGTTGGGAATGAGGAATGGGAGGGAAGTGTGGCTAGGGGGATGTCCCTGGTATATGACTGTTCTTATACTCTTAAAGACTCAAGAAAGGAATTGGGCTTGTTCTATGTGACCTGTAGGATCAATGGATTTTATAGGAAGAGATGGCATAGTGGCAGACTTGTGCATCTTCTCTCAAACAGAAAAATTTTCAAGTGTGTCATATGGAAGAATACATACAGTCTGTTGGGCTAGTATCAAACCCCACTGCCATCAGTGGATCTCATAGCAATGGAAGCTGACTGCCTCATCTTCTCCATGGGGTGTGATTGGGTTTGAACTGCTGGCCTTTCAGTTAGTAGTCCAATGTCTAATCCACTGCTTCTAGGGCTCCTTTTGGGTTGGTATAATCGAACTTACTTTGTTTGAATATTTTGTAGTGTTGTTTTATTTTGTTTTGTGAAATACATTTAGAAAACTGCATGAAACTTAAGTATATGTTATATGTATATAAAACAGTATATGGATCCAAGCTATGAACACTTACATAACTTAAATACAGTATTGCTAGCACACCATACATTACCCCTTCTCTATCATGCCCCCTTATAACCCCACCCAAAGCTGCATTTCCTCTTCTCCTTTGCCCCAACTACCATTGCACTTACTTGGGTTTTCCACCTTCCCTGCCTTCATCTCTGCAGCAGCACCCTAAAGGTGTATCTGCCTTCCCTTCCATCCATCCAAAGTATAGGCCTCGGAACTCCCTGTGTAGTGTTGTCTTCCACCTCCAACTTCCTACTCTCAAATCATTTCTAAGATGGCCATGCCAGCCTCACTAATCCTGATCCCATTTACTGCTAGACTCCTTGTCTTATAGGAAAGTCAAATATGTTAAGACTTCAGACTTGAGTCCTTACAGGTTTACATTATTTCTCTGCATAGGAGTCCTGGTGTAGCGCTGTTGGATAAAGCGCTAGACTGCAGGGTCAGTTTGAACTGCAAGGTTGGTGGTTCAACTCCACAGCATGTAACAACTCTGTATAGACTGACTCTTCACCCAATTTCCTTTGACCAACTGACCCTGCTTCCTAGGACCAATTCTCTCTTCCACCTGACCACTCTCCTCCCTCCCCTTATCATGTGATCTTATCCCATGACCTAATCACCTTCACCTTACCCCCCATGCCCTCCCCCCTCAGCAAGCTTTTCTCATTTTTGCTCCTGTTTCCACAGCATGCTTTCTTCCTGGTGCCTAGATTGTCTCCCATGGACCTTGACTTCTTTCATTTCCTGTGTTGTATGTATAATCATTCTCTTTTATAGTAACCATTTCTTTTAAAATGGAAGCCTAGACTGGCACTGTAGGCTCAGCACTGGGCTGCAAACCACAAGGTTGGCAGTTCAAACTCACCAACTGTTCCTCGGAAACACTATACAGGGTTGTTGAGTCAGAAGCAATTCAGGGGTACTTAAGATTTTGTTTTGCCTTGTTTTGAACCTTATATAAATGTAACCATACTATAAGAATTATTGGGTCTTGTTTCCCTTGCTCTACAAAGATTTTACTCATGTCTTGTTGAGTGCTGTTGTTTCTGAAACAGTGAACCTGTATAAGGTTTCCAAGGAGCAGCTGCTGGGTTTGAGCTGTCAACCTTGTGGTTTACAGTCCAATGCTGATCCTACAGCGCCACACCAGGACTCCATGTTCCATGTTGTTAACGTGCTATCGAATTGGCGCCATCCCATCGGCACAGTACAACAGAATGAAACCATGCCTGGTCCTGTGCCATCCTCACGGTGGGTATGTTTGAGCTCATTGCTGCTACCACTGTGCCAGTACATCTTTTTGGGGTCTTCTTCTTTTTCACTGACACTTCACTTTACCAAACATGATGTCCTTCTCCAGGGACGGGTCCCTTCTGATAATACTTCTGAAGTATGGTTCTGTAGCCTAAGTGTAGGACTGCAAGGTCGGTTTGAACTACAGAGTCAGCAGTTCAAACTCGACAGTCGCTACTCAGAAACTCTATAGTGGGTCGTTATGAGTTGGGATTGACTCAGTGGCACTTACCAATAACAAATAAGCCTAGCCAGCCTGGCTTCTCAGGAGTATTGTGGCTAAACTTCCAACACAGCTTTGTTCTTCTGGCAGTCCATTGTACTTTTAGTATTCTTCAATGGTGGTGGTGGTGGATGGTGGTGGTGTACCGTGGAATCGGTCCCGACTCATGGCGACCCTGTATAGGTTTTCCAAGGCTAAATCTTTACAGGAGCAGAAAGCCTCATCTTTGTCCAGCGGAATGGCTGGTAGTTTTGAACTGCTGACCTTAAGGTTAGCAACCTGACTTGTAACCACTATGCCCTTAAAATGTCAATTCTTCTATAGTCTTCCTTATTCCTTGTCTAACATTCACACGCATATGAGGCTATTGAAAATACCATGGCTTGGGTCAGGCGCACCTTAGTCCTCAAACTGACATCTTTAAAGCGGTCTTGTGCAGCTGATTTGGCTAGTACAGTGCATTTTTGATTTCTTAACTGCTGCTTCCAGGAATTTTGACAGTGGATGCTAGTAAAATGAAGTCTTTCACAACTTTAGTCTTCTATATTATAATGTTATTTATTGGTCTGGTTGTGAGGATTTTTGTTTTCTTTACACTGAGGTACAATCCATACTGTTGGCTTTGATCTTCATCAGTAATTCCTCTTCACTTCCAGCAAACAAGATTGTATCATCTACTGTTATTACAGGTTGTTAATGAGTCTTCCTCCACTCCTGATGCCACATTCTTCATGTAATCCAGCTTCTCAGATTATTTCCTCAGCATACATATTGAAAAAGTATGATGAAAGAGTATAACCCTGGTGCACACCTTTCCTGATTTAGAACCATTCAGTGTTCCCTTGTTCTGTTCAAGTGACTGCCTCTTTGTCTCTGTATAGGTTCCTCATGAGCACAATTAAGTGTTCTGGTATATCCATTCTTCACAATGTTATCCATAGTTAATCATGATCCACACAGTTGATTATACCTTTGTATAGTTAATAAAGCACAGGTAAACATCTTTCTGGTATTCTCTGCTTTTAACCAAGATCCACCTAACATCAGCAGTAATGTCCCTTGTTCTACCTCGTCTGAATCTGGCTTGAACCTCTGGTAGTTCCCTATCAATGTACTGTTGCAGCCATATTTGAGTTATCTTTATTAAAATTTACTAGTATGTGATATTAATGATATTGTCTGATGATTTCCACATTCTGTTGGGTCACTTCTCTTTGGCAGGGGCACTAATTGGTTCCTGGTGGTGGTGGTGTGCCGTGGAGTTGATTCCAACTCAGCGACTGAATAGGGTTTCAGAGGCTGTAAATCTTCAGGGGAGCAGAAAGCCTCATCTATCTCCCACAGAATAGCTGGTAGTTTTGAACTGCTGACCTTGAGATTAGCTACCCAGGACGCCTTATGTTCCTTGTAGCTGTAGTATATCCATTTTCATTGCCTTGAAGTTGTCCCATTGTGTTAATGCACCACAGCTGCATGCTTAGTACACTCCTGGTATAAAGCCAACTTGCTGGTGATGTGCTACTATTTTTATTTATCATTAAATTTGGTTTGCTGTTTTGTTTAGGTTTTTCTTTTTCATGAGAGATTGGCCTATAATTTTTCTTAGACAATATTTGTTAGCATTTGATAGCAAAGTCGTGGTAGTTTAATCAAATGGGTTGAATATCATTTCCTCTCCCCTCCCCTTTGTGTTTATTTCTCTTGTTCATTCTCTAGATAATCTGTATAACTGAAATGATTTCCTCCCTGACTGTTGTAAATCTTAACCGTGAGGTCATTTGGACATAGAGTTTTTTTCTTATAGAGATATGAGTCATTCCTAATTGAAATGAATGATTTTCTGTATGTTAAATAAGTCTTGATAACTTTTTTTTCTAGAGATTTGCCCATTTCAATGTGTTGACTTAAGAGTTGTTCATAATATCCATATGTTTAAACATCTGCACCGTATAGTGCTAGCCCCTTTTTCATTCCTGATGGTGTTGGTGTTAGGTGCTGTCTGGTTAGTTCTGATTTACAGTGATGCTATGTTATGTCCAACAGAGTGAAACACTGTCCCGCCCTGCACCACTGTGTCACTCCATCTCTACAGTCCTCCCGATGGTTCTGTTCTGCTGTAACGTAGTGGCTTAAACAACACAAACTTCTTGTCTTACAGCTCCAGAGGCCAGAAATATGAAATCCATTTCTCATTGATAGGGCTCATTCCTTCTGGAAGCTCTATGGGGGAGGATCCATTTTCTTTTCCATCTTCTGAGACAGCCAGTGGTAGTGGTGGTGGTTATGTGCCGTGGAGTCGGTTCTGACTCACAGCAACCCTGTATAGGGTTTCTGAGGCTATAAATCTTTACTGGAGCAGAAAGCCTCATCTTTCTCCCATGGAGCGGCTGGTAGTTTCAAACTACTGACCTTGAGTTGGCAGCCCAATTCATAACCACTACGCTACCAGAGCTCCTTGAGACTGCCTGTATTCCTCGGGTTATGGCCTCTTTCTTGCATCACTAGCCTCTCGTTTCCATTCACATCTCTAAATTCCAATACTCCTGCCTTTCTTTTTACTGTGAATTGAGTGATAGTTTAAATGTGAGAACATCAGCTTTACATTGATCCTATCGTATTTTGTTTCATTGCAATGATTAACAATCCCCTCCATGCATCATCAAACAACCAAAAGTACACCCCACAAGCCTGCCCCCCTGCCGTCGGCACACAGCCCCTCTCCCTCCCTAAGTCCAGAGTCCCCAGCTGCTCCATCTCTCCACATCATTGTCTTGGCCTCCGTCTCTGGCATTACTGCTTCTCTGGATAGGGTCCTGCACTCCACTCGTCTCCCTTGATGGTCCCAGGGTCCTCTGCTCCTGGACTGAGAGATCAACCACTCCCCTCCTTTTGTTAGGAAACGTCCACCTTTACATTTTCCTGTCTTTTATAAGTATCACTTGTGATTACGTTTGCCCCACCTGGATAATCCAGCAAAATCCTCCCCATTCTTCATCATACTGGAAAGTTCCTTTTACCCTGTAAGGTAGCATTTGACACAGTGCAGGGATTAGGATGTGGGCATTTTTGGGGCACCACTACTCAGCCTACTACATAATATTTGTTATTTGTACTTTTTTTTTTTTTTTTTCTAAATCTTACCAAATGTTCTTTGGGCTTTGATGAACATCTTTGTTGTATATTTTCTGTTTCCTTAGTATCTACTCTTTATTTTCTTTCACTTTCTTTGGGCTTATTTCGCTGAAATTAAATGGCATCTTCTAAACCAGCATGAAGGTGCCCTGGTGACAAAATGGTTAAGCGCTTAGCTGATCACTGAAAGGTTGGTGATTTGAACCCAGCAGTGGCTCCAACAGAGAAAAGGCTTAGCAATCTGCTTCTGGAAAGATAGGCATTTAGGAAACCCTGTGGGGTGTTTCTAGGCTCTCACACAGGAAGTTGCTGTCAGAATCAACCTGAGAACACAGCCCAACCCACTGCTCTTGTCTCAGCTTGATTTCATCCGAAAAGATCCTATTTCCAGGTATGGTTAATCTCACAAGTACCAGGGGTTAAAATGTAAGCATATGTTTTTGGAAAACTTCTAATCACTATAAAAATAATAAATAGCGAGTTTCTTGTGATGGCTTTGATTTTGGTATCACAGTACTATTGGCATCATAGAATAAAATGGAAGTGATTCCTATTCTATTTTGGAAGAGTTTGTGAAGTTTTCTTCAGCTTGGTAGACCTCACTAGTAAACCATCTGGGTCTGGGCATTTCTATGTATGAGTTTTTGATACTAATTTATTTTACTTAATATATGTCCAAATTTTCTATTTCTGAGTTGGTTTCAGTAGCTTGTATCTTTCTAGAAATTTCTCTATTTCGTTTAGGTTATCTAATCTAATTTGTTAGCATACAATTTGTTCATAGTTATCTTATAATCTTTTTATTTCTATAAGATGACCACTACTCTCCTGCCTCTTATTTGTCTTGGTCAACCTAGCTTTGTAAATTTTGTTATTGGTGGTGTTTGGTGGTTATATGCCATGGAGTCGGATCTGACTCAGCGACCCTGTATAGGGTTTCAGGGGCAGTAAATCTTTATGGGAGCAGAAAGCCTCATCTTTCTCTTGCGGAACAACTGGTAATTTATAACTAATGACTATGAGATTAGCAACCCAATTCATAACCACAATGCTACCAGAGCTCCTTAGTAAATTTTGTTAGGATTGTTAATTTTATTGATATTTTCAACTTTTGGTTTTATTGATTTCATGTACTGTCTTTCTAGTCTCTCTTTTATTTATTTCCACTTTGTGCTTTATTATTTCATTTGTTTTATTTATTATTTTTATTCTGTTTGCTTTGGGTTCAATTTGCACTTTTTCTATTTTTCTAGGGGGAAGATTATGTTATTGACTTGTGAACGTTCCAAGTCAGGTCAAATAAAGAGGCCCTCTGAGAGGGAATTACAGAGAACTGACAGACACATCCAATAGTGGTCCATGTTTCCTTCATCTAACCCACAATTTGGGCTCAGTGTGCTCATTCCTGAATCAAATTAGAGATAATTGTTTCTTAACTACTTTTATTCTTTTTGTTCACTTTGTTGAGTTTCAGGGAAGAGTCATATTAATGGTCACCCCCTGCCATCTCCTAAGAGCCCTGTTGTCATGAAATAAATTGTGCCCCTCCCCATAAATTGTGTCAACTTGGCTGGGTCATGGTTCTCAGTGATTTGGTAGTTATGTAATGATGTAATTATCCCCATCATGTGATCTGGTGTGAGCAGCCAATCAGTTGTGAGGGGATTAGGAGGAGCTCTGGTAGCGTAGTGGTTACGAATCGGGCTGCGAACCTTAGGGTCAGCGGTTCGAAACTACCAGCCACTCCGCGGGAGAAAGATGAGGCTTTCTACTCCCGTAAAGATTTACACCCTCGGAAACCCTGTACAGGGTCGCTATGGGTCGGACCCGACTCGATGGCACTTAACAACAACAACAACATAACACCCATACTCAGGTCAGCCCTGATGTGATGTTAGGGGGGTTTCCCTGGAGTATGCCCTGAATCACCTTTTATCTTAACAAGAGAAACTAGGTGAAAAAGGCAAGTAGAGAATGAGGGACCTCCTATCACCAAGAAGAAGAGCCAGGAACAGAGTAGAGCCTTTGGATCTGGGGTCTCTATGCTGAGAAACTCCTAGACCCAGGGGAGACTGATGACAGGGACTTTCCCTTAGAGCTCATAGAGAACAGTTCACCCTAAACTGATGTGGTGCTGTAGGGTAAGCACTGACTGCAAGGTCGGAGGTTCACACTCACCAGTTGCTCCCCAGTAACCCTATACAGAGTCTCTAGGCATCGAAACGGACTCAGTGGCACTTATTACTCTTAGACCCTAAACTGTGAGCGCATGAACTTCTGTTTGTGAAAGTAATCCTTCTGTGACGTCTGTTACAGTAGTCCTGGGGGTGCTGGGGTGGGGGTGGGGCAGAACACAGACTACAGAGATTTGAAATCATTGGGTCAAAATTTCATGGTAATTGTAATACAAATTCAGAGAGCATCCTGAGACAGAGAGCAAGCTTTACATGCAAAACCTGTGCTAAGAAGCCTAATTCTAAATTCTAATCTGATATTTAGCGAGGCATTTAAAGCAATATTAATTATCTTCTGTGCTTGAATGTAAAATACACTGTTTTATGTAACTGTTAACTGATGCAACCCTCCTACTTTAGAAATACCCTCCAGTATTTATCATCACCCTAAGAAGGATGAGGTGGGGAGGAAAACACTTTTTTAATTTGGAGATGGATTATTTAAGCAGCATTTTGCCATTGCTCTTTTCCTTACAAAAATGTTAAAATGAGAAAAGGGAAACAAATAAAATGAAACTGAAATTTTCACTAGGGGAATCTTCTCAAGAAGTCTCTATACAAAAGGCCTTCCCTGTACCAACTTTGTTGTTGTTAGGTGCCATTGAGTCGGTATCATGGCTAAACTGGAAGGATTTTTAAAGCAATATAAGATCCAGGCGGTTTCATAAAGAAAAATCCAAACAATTTATAACGTAAGATTATAGAGAATGTTTAAGGTTAATAGGAAAGTTACTAGAGTATGTCTTAGTTTGTTCCTAATTTTTAAACAATAGATTTTGTAGATGGAATAAAACATTCTAGGATACGATAGAGCCAAACAACTATTATTTCTGACTGCTGGAGTTGCTGGTAATTTTTTTACCTACTTTTTAATTTTTCTTAAACATGAATACTCTTTACTTGGGTAAGAAAAATGACTTAACATTTTATTATAAAAATCTTTTAGTTTTACCTCTACAAGAAAAAGAAATAACCCAATTAAAAAATGGGCACAGGACATGAACAGACACTTCACCAAGGAAGAGCTTCGGGCAGCCAACAAACATGAAGAAATGTTCACAATCATTAACCATCATTGTTGTTGTTAAATGCCATTGAGTCGATTCCAACCCATAGCGACCCTGTATAGGTTTTCCAAGGAGCAGTTGGTGAGCTTGAACTACCAACCTTGCAGTTCAAATGGCTTTGCAGTCTGACGAATTAACCCACAGCACCACCCCAGGACTCCTCATTAACCATTGTTATTGTTAAGTACCGTGGAGTCGGTTCTGACTCAGTGAACCTGCACAGGGTTTCCGAGGCTGTAAATCTTTACGGGAGCAGAACGCCTCATCTTTGTCCTATGGAAGCGCTGGTAGTTTCAAACTGCTGACCTTGAGGTTGGCAGCCCAACTCGTAACCACTACACTGCCAGAGCTCCTTCATTAACTGTTAGATGCAAATCAAAACAATAATGAGATATCATTTCACACCAATAACAGCAAAGTTCAAAAAAGCAGAGGACAATAAATGCTGGCAAGGATGTGGAGAGACTGGGACCCTCCGACAGTGCTGTTGGTAATGCAAAATGGTCCAACCACTCTGGAAAACAGTATGGTGCTTCCTCGGAAAGTTGGAAATAGAAAATACCTTAAGATCCAACAAGTTCCTCTACTTGGTATATTGCCACAAGAAACACAAGCCATAACACGAGTAGATACATGCACACCAATGTTCATAGCAGCCCTATTCACAATAGCAAAAAGATGGAGACAGTCTAAGTGCCCATGAATGGAAGAGTGGATAAACTGTGGTCCATACACACAATGGAATAGTATGCTACCTTGAAGAATAACAAGGAATCTGCAAGCCACCGCATAACATGGATGAAGCTTGGGGGCATTATGCTGAGTGAAATTAGTCAAAGGGGCAAATATTGCATAAGCCCATTGTAAAAGCTTAAGAAAAGATACCCATACTAAAAGGGGGGGAAATTCTTTGTTGGTTGGGAGGGGGGTGGTAGAGCACAAGTAAGGGATAGACACAGTGTAGTTCAGGTGTTGGGGAGGGTAATACATGAGGAGGGGCATGGGAGAACAAGGTAGATAGGGGAACACTGAGCTGAGGCAAGTTTGCATGGACTAAATGGCACAGAGGTAAATGATGAATGCTCAACCTTGCAACAATAGGGCTCTGATATAGGGATTGAGGCATAGGTAAAAGAGGGGAAACAATGTTAAGATACTTGACTGTCTTATAAATATTGGTTTCCCTTGCCTACTATTTTAAAATAGACATTTAAGTGCAATAGAAAGGAATATCAGGAAACATGATTACAGAAAGCTTGTAAACCCATCTTCAGTTTATAACTGATTAGAATACCTAAAAGGGGTTCTACAACTTGCCCAGTTAAATAGGCTTACTGTGGAGCCTCTGTAGTGTATAGGACCCTAGGTGGAACCCTGAGCCCCATCCAGAACCTTCTGAGGTGGGACAGTCCCACTTGTAAGGTCAAGCAGACCAGCCTGAAATAGCTAGAAAAATAGAAGATATTTCTTGAATGACCAGCAGGAAAAATCCAAAAATAAAAAAAAATGAGAGTCTGATTGGCTACGACAAGAACAAGCAAGTTGTTCACCAGGGAGCCATCAAAGCAAGCAATCAAGTCCTTTCAGGACAAACCCCCTTCCAAGACTAAAACTCAAAGAGAACACATAGAAGGCATGTAAGCTTGCTGGTGACCGCGTTGGTCTGCTGGTGAGTGGAAGAGGGGGAAAGGCAGAAATGAAGAAATGGGCTGAGTTCGACCATGTTCCATAGACTGCCGTCGACCTGAAGATGAGAGAGAGAATAGGAAGGGCTGGTTGGTCCGAAGTAGGGTGAGACCTGGGGACTTCTAAACTCAAGGACGAAGACTTAGCCATGGAGGGCTAGAGTTGAGAGTGAAGCATCTAGATGATATGAAGTGAGGAAAGACATGCAAGAACCCCCAAACTTGTAGATAGTACATATTCAATCTAGCTTCGACAACTTGATGATCAGCACTCAACTAGAGGAAGATTTGGGGGAAAAAACGTTTTTTATAAAGGAAACAAGTGTAAATTGCTACAATTTTGAACTTGACCTATACTTATGGATGTTGTTGTTGTTATTAAGTGCCATCGAGTCGATTCCGACCCATAGCGACCCTGTACAGGGTTTCTGAGGCTGTAAATCTTTATGGGAGCAGAAAGCCTCATCTTTCTCCCACGGAACAGCTGGTAGTTTTGAACTGCTGACCTTGCAGTTTGCAGCCCGATTCTTAACCACTACGCTACCAGAGCTCCTTACTTATGGATGTAGTAGCTCAAAATACCAACTGAGAGGGAAGGAGTCTTGACTTCCAAGATCAATCCTATCCTGTCAGTATACAGGGTTGATAGGGACAGGTGACTTAGACACTGGCTACATAAAATGGAGGTGAGAGGGGCGAGGGGACGCAGTGGCTATAAAGGCATGAAATGGTTGGCTTACAAGTTTCAAGAGGGAGTTTAGTTTCAGAGTGTGCAGTGGCAGGTAGAATTCCCACTGAATAATTCTCACATTGTCTAGACCAGATCTGGTGAAAAGATATGAGGATAAGATTCTTATGATTCAATAGTGAGTAATTGTTATCATGACTAATTGTGATTGTCACAACAGTAAAGGTAGAAGTTCTATAACAAAAAGGGGAGAGTAGTTAATATTACAGTCCAGGAACAGAGGATGCTAAGACCATCAAGGGAGAAGAGCACAAGCCAAATGTGGGACCCTATCCAGAGAAGCAGCAGCATGAGAGATGGAGGCAGAAATGAGGACATGGAGAGAGAAAGCAGATGAGGACTCTAGAAGCATGGAAAGAGAAAGGCTGTGTGCTTCCGTCCAGGAGTCAGGCTTGCAGAACGTGTCCTTTGGTTGTTTAAATGACTATATATATATCTGAGTGTTTTTGTGTTCAAACCCCACCCCCCCAAAAAAAACCCCAAAGGGAATAGAAGCAAATACTGTTGAATGATGATACACGGAGGAGATTGTAATCATTGTAATGAAATGATCACTGTAAAACCGATGTTCTCCCATGCAAACTATCACTCAATTCACAATAAAAACTAAAAAAAATTAGTTTTATCATATTTAATATGATAAAATATGATTATGCCATATTTAATATGCTAATGAATATTTTTAATATTGAAAATATGTGGGAAAGTTAAGATTTGAAAAAATAATGCAGATTGCTATAATGAAAAAGCAGTGGTACTGTAGGATAAACACAGGGCTACTAACCACAAGGTCAGTGGTTCAAACCCACTAGTAAACCCTTGTAAACCCTATGTTATTGTTAAGTGCCGTCAAGTTGGTTCCGACTCATCACGATCCTGTATAGGGTTTCCAAAGAGTGGGTGGTGAGCCTGAACTACGGACCTTACGATTCAAATCGACTTTGCAGTCCCGTGCATTAACCTACAGTGCCACACCAGGACTCCGGAAACCCTATACAGGACCACTATTAGTCGCAACTGACTCTACAGAGGCACTTAACATGGGAGCTATGTTGTTGTTAAGTGCCGTGCAGTCGGTTCCGACCCATAGCGACCCATGGTTTCCCAGGAGAAGCTGGTGAGCTTGAACCACCTACATTGATCTGAGTTTAAATTCTCTTTTTTTTTTCTTTGTTGCTAACTAAGAGATCTCGAGTACATAAAGTTACCTTTCAGAGCTGCAATTTCCTAACCACAAAATAAGGAGCGCGAGTCAGATCATCATTGGGGCACCTTTTGCTCTCTATTCCGGGTTAATGAATTTCAGCAGAGACCAGATGGTAAAGCTGTAGCAAACTACTGCCACCTGGTGGTAGTCATCTAAAATGAGTAGCTGTATTTAAGACAGAAAGTCGTCAGGAGGATATTACACTTAAACAGTATCTACTTGAGTGTGCTGGCAATGTGCTAGCGTTATCATTCATTTATTTTAGTTTTTTAAAATATAAATGTTGCAGAACAAACAGCTAAAACCTGAGCTGTCACCTACTAGCACATCGTTTAACTTCTTGATTGTCTTCCCATTTGAATAAGAAAGATAATATCCACCATACATTATTAAGAGACCTAGAAATCATGGATGTAAAGTATCTTATATAGTCCATGGGAAAGGATAGTTGGTGGCGCTTGTTGTTATTAAGTGCTGTTGAGTCAGTTCTGATTCATAATGACCTGCATAGGGTTTCCCAGAAGCAGCTGATGGGTTTGAACTGCTGACCTTGCAGTTGGCAGACAAGTGCTTATCCTACAACACCATACCTAGCAATAATCTTCAGAAGGTTACCATCTAGTATGGGAAGTAAGACAAATAGAAAAATATTGCAATATGCAATAAAAATATAAGACATTAGGAAAATGGCAGCATTGAGGTTTATGTGGTGGTGCTATGGGCCGTCGAGTCGGTTCCGACTCATAGCGACCCTGTAAAGGGTTTCTGAGGAGCAACTGTTGAGTTTGAACCACTGACTTTGTGGTTCAAACCAACCGTGGGGTCCAGCGCATTATTCTGCAGTAACACAGCAAAGTTTGAGGTTTCGGTAGGTTTCCGGTATACTCTGGAATTCCAGTGGTCAGAAGTGGAAGAGTTTGGGGCAAAGTGTAACATCACAAGGTGAGCTTCAGGAAGATTGGTACAAATTTAATGTCTGTGACAAAGAGGTTAAAAGACCATCACCCAAATAGTCAGGTAATCTGTATATAGATGCAAAGGAAACATTCGTGGAAGTGACACTGAGAAACTATGAAACCACAAGTTGTGAATGGAATCTTCCCAAGGTGATTCAAGACAGACTACAAATGATCCACCTGAGACAAAGAAGAGGTAGGATGTGCTTGGGATGTGAAACCAATCAAACCATGGCAGCTGGAGGACGTAACTCCAGGGTTCCTGATTCTAGGTCCCATACCGTTTCCACAACCAGAAAGATGTCATTAACCCGCTTACCCACTGAGGTGTACGCACTAGGCCAAATAGAAGGTGGACTTTCTTATCACTCCTTGCACATGGGAAAGAAGGAAACTCTTCGTTGACTATTTCCTAATGTGTCAGAGGCTAGAGAGAAAATACTGTGGCCATGTATTCTTCTATAAGTCCATTCACTCTGAGTGTGAGGAAGAACATTTACTTAGAGGAAAATAAACCCCGAGCGTGCCCCATTTCAAAATAAAACAAAACCGTGGAATTTATAATAGTGTAACTCTCAATTGACGTGGAATTTTTTTATTTCTGGGATGTTAGAGAAGCAGACCATTTTGGAGGTGATGTTTTGACAAATAGTAGCATAGATCAGGAAAGATGACAGGAAGCTCTCATAAAAATTTTTTGATGAAAGAAAAGGCAAATAATGATTTTTAAAATCTCCTGCAGCTCTATAGGTTTGAAATGGAAATTTTGTATTGTTGGGGAAGTTAGAAAAAAAAAATGCTTAGAAAAAAGACTAATGCTTTTAATTCTGTCACATAGGGAGTGGAGAGATAATTCCGTAACATGCGGAATAATACGGTTCAGAAAAGAGAGTGTCTATTGCGTGAGACTGTGCTGGATTATCATAGAAGAGACGGAACGCCTTTTCATAGTCAGAAAAATCAATATTTAGCCAAAGAAGAGAAGCTGTTTGATGATCAGGCAATACAAACTTCAAAGGAGAATTTTTAAATGTTTCTAATTCATTTAAGCCTAAACGGATCCCTGTTCCGATCTCACGCTGTCGGCCGGCTCCTTCCCTGGAATATGTTACCCAGTCTCCTTGGAATGGAAACTGTGTCAGACTCTGGGGGTGAGTAGGAGGGAAAATTGAGCTGGCAGAAAGAGAGGAAATGACTTTTTTTTCAGTTGAGAGCCAGAAATAAGTGCTGACATTGTCTCGCATGTGTTTGGGGACAATGGCACATGCCAATGGTAACACGTCCACTTTTCCCAATCGCTGACTCAGAGGCGTTGGCAAAAGTCAGCTACTTTCCTCTGCCTACTCCCCAATCTCTTTCCTCCCCGTTGGGGACATAAAAAGGGGACAGCTCACACAGTGTCCATCTTTCTGGGATGGTGCAAATGGATGGACACACTTGGCTACTAAGTGTTTTTGAGTCCACCCAGAGGTACCTCAGAAGAAAGGCCTGGGCTGGGGATCTACTTGTGAAAAAAATCAGTCATGGAGAACAGCGTGGCGCACAGTTCTACTCTGACACTTTGTGGGTGGCGCGAGTTGGAGTCGACTCCACAGCAACTAGTTTGGTTTTTACAAATTATTATTAACATAGGTTAATAATAATCGGGAGAGAATTCTCTTATTCCTTCCTTATATGGTTTCTGAAGTGAAAGCCTTTTTCCTTACATAATTTTACCTGCTCTCTTTAGAAGCACACCTTTTAGAGGTTTGAGTATTATTGACCTTAGCCTACTTCAGAGCTATCCTAGGTAAAGCCTGTGTTTTCTAGACCAAAGTACACTAAGTTAAATTAAAGGTTGGTACCGACTCAATGACACCTAACAACAACAACAACAACAACAACAACAACAGCTTTAGTGCACTCCACAGATAGTGTAGCTTTTGCAAATTGAAGGTTTGGGTTAAACCTGCGTCTAGCAATTCTATGGGCACCATTACACACTTAATAGACTATGTTGTTGTTGTTGTTAAATGCCCTCTAGTTGGTTCCTACTCATAGTGACCCTCAGTTTTTTTAAATTCTTTGGTTTCTGAGGAGCAAGTCGTGGGTTTGAACCACCAAGTCAATATTGAACCAGTCTAGTATTTAGCCTATAGTTCTAGTACAGTGTAAGCTTAGCTTTTATATGGACTGGGAAACCAAAAATTTTCAAGACTTGCTTTATTGTGATGTTCACTTTATTGCCATATTCACTTTATTTGTTGATCTAGAATGAAACCTGCAATATTTCCGAGGTATGCCTGTATAGTTGGGTAATTTAGCAAAAAAATACTGTTGATTTAAAAATATAATCTTATTGATGTACCATACAATATCTACAATGAATATCTTTTGTTTGTTGCTTTGGTTAAGTGCCATTGAGTCGGGTCCAACTCATAGGGACTCTGTGTAGGGTTTCCAAGGAGCGGCTGGTGAGTTTGAACTGCCAACCTTGTGGTTCAAACTGACCTTGCAGTCCAGTGCTTTATCCCACAGAGCCACACCAGGACTCCACTTTTGTTTAGAGAGCAAAACAATCCCCCTGTTTGTAATTTTTTACTTATGTTTTCTCCTCAGTTTTACATTGTAGGCAATGGGTATCGTTTTTTCAAAGTGTTGGTTGTCGCTTTGTCCTGCTGTAACTATCTGTGCCGACTTTTACTCCAATCAGTTGTAAAAACTTCAGTCAGGCTACAAGTACCAGAAGGAACAAGACGAATAGTTTGAAATGCCACGTATGCCAAGTGCTCTGCTAGGTGAGTTACTTTTGTTGGACAAAGTATTCTGTAAAGTTGGGAATTTTGTAAAATTCCTCTTCAAGCAGAAACTGGTTTAGGGTCAGCAAGCAATTCTAATGGGCTACTTGAATATCAGAGAGGGGTCCCAGGGCTAAGGAGGGGCAGGAAGCTGAAAGGAACTCAGAAGTTGAAGGGATTCCCAAAATGTGGTAGGAAGCTGCATCGCCAGAGACCTGGGATAGAAAGCCAGAGACCCTTTTCTTTTAAATTTTTTGTTATGGAAATTTCAAACATACATAAAACTGTATGTAGAGTAAGTAGTAGAATGAACCATGAGTACTCATCATTAAACTTTAACAAGGATCAACTCCTGGCTGACTTGAATTCTGTTATCTCTCCTCTGGCTTCTTTGGGGTGTTGTTGTTGTTGTTGTTGTTGTTGTCATGTACCATCGAGTCGGAACCAAATCATAGCGACCCCATGCACAGCAGAATGAAACAATGTCTGATGGCTGCCACACTTGACGCCATCAATGATGCCACCTGGCTGATCCATCTCGTTGGGTGTCTTCCTATTTTTCTCTGACCCTCCACCTTACCCAGCATGACATCCTTCTCCAGCAACTGTTCTCTCCAGACAATGTGTCCAAAGTATGAAAGACAAAGACTAGCCATCTTGGCCTCCAAGGAGCACTCTGGTTGCACTTCTTCCAAAACAGATCTGTTGGTTCTTTTGGCAGTCCATGGCACTTTCAGTATTCTCCTCCAACACCACAACTCAAAGGCATCAATTCTTCTATGATCTTCCTTATTCACTGTCCAGCTTTCGCATCCATATGAGGTTATTGAAAATACCATGGCTTGGGTCAGGCACACCTTAGTCCTCAAGCTGACATCTCTGCTCTTCAATAGTTTAAAAAGCAGATTTGCCCAATGCAATACATCGTCTGATCTCTTGACTGCTGCTTCTGCGAATGTTGATAGTTGATCCAAGAAGAATGAAGTCCTTGACAACTTCAATCTCTTCTCCATTGATAAGAATGCTGTTTATTGGTCCAGTGGTGAGGATTTTTGTTTTCTTTACATTGAGTTGTAATCCATACATAAGGCTGTGCTCTTTATTCTTCATCAGTAAATATTTTAAGTCCTCTTCACTTTCAGCAAGCAAGGTTGTATCATCTGCATATCACAGGTTGTTAATAAGTCTTCCTCCAATCCTGACGCCACGTTTTCCTTCATAGAACCCAGCTTCTCGTATTATTTGCTCAGCATACATATTGAACAAGTATGGTGAAAGAACACAACCCTGTCGCACACCTTTCCCAATTTTAAAACATTCAGTGTTCCCATGCTCTGTTCGAACAACTGCCTCTTGGTCCAGGTTGTTGTTGTTAGGTGCCATCAGGTTGATTCCGACTCTCAGTGCCCTGTATAGGGTTTCCAAGGAGCAGCTGGTAAGCTGGAACCGCTGACCTTGAGGTTTCAACAAACCTTGCAGGCCAGCGCATTAACCTGCAGCACCACACCAGCACTCCTCTCCAGGTAGTCCAAATGGTTAATACACTCAATTACTAACAGAAACATTGGAGGTTCAAATCCACCCAGAGATGCCTTTGAAGAAAGGCCTAGTTGTTTACTTCCCCAAACTCAACATTGAAAACCCTGTGGAGCACAGTTCTGTTCTGACACAGATATGGGCTCCAGGACTTGGAGTCAACTCAATGGCAACTGGATGTGTACCCACCTACTCTCAAATTCCTCACCCCCTACCTCCAATGAATTGTTTTATAATGAATCTCGGACTTCATATAATTTCAAACAGAATTAAATGTTTGCTGAGCTCTCTCTGAGTCGCAGTTTGTTTGCTGTTATCTAAATTTCAATAAAGTCTACTATACATGTTGCTTTAGTATCACTGGTACTTTGGAGGGAGACTAATAGCAAAAAAGGGCTGGAGTTTGCCAAAGAGAGTGAAGAACAAGACAGCAGTGTGAAGCAAGATACAGAGCTAAGGTTAAGAATGGGAAGAGCAATGAGAATCTTTGAAATGATGGGAGTTGGGAGGCAGGGGTAAAGATGCTTGTGTTTGGAAGAGGTTTTAATGCAGGACTCTGTGTGTGTGTAATTATTTAAACTAAAAGTGACTCCAGAAGACTGGAAGACTTGGGGACAGCCAGACAGCTGGCATGTGGGTTATAGTTGCTTATTCCAAGTTTCCTTTCCTTGAAAGGAAAGAAAACACTAAATTTAAACACCGTTTTTCAGTTTCTCTGTCAATATTTTCCCTTTCTGTCTCTTTCACAAATGTAGTCTCTAGGCATCAATGCAAAGCATTTATTCTACATGGCACCTTTCAGAAATATAAACTCACTGAAAGAGAGGAGTTGTTAAACAATCCCAATCCCAACCGTAATGAATGTTTCATTCGATTTCTGTGTAACATTGGTGAAGTCCCTGTTCTTTAACATCTGGTGGTGAAAGCATCCCAAATTACTGAAGATTATGGGAAATGAACCTAGACACTTGTATGATTCACAGAATTTTCAAGGGAAGCAGATTATTACTGAACTACATATGTTCATTTGTCAAATTAATAGTGCCCTTTCAGTTTATCAGTAAACAGAGGCATTTGGGTCTTGAAATATCATGTTTTAGTTTCATTTACAAAGGTGACAATTGTCAAATATGTCCAAAGTTAAGTAGGTGATGATTTTTGTAAACTGATAATGATTTTTGTAAACCAAGAAGCTTTAGGTTGAACATTATTGGTAATATTCTAATGGAAAGAGAATTTCTTCTTCAAGAAAGGAAATTACACCTTTCCTATCTGACAAACTGCCTTCGTGTTTTAGGAAAAGACAGAGAGGTTCTGTCTGAGAAAGAAGCGTGAAGACACTGGATCTCTGAGAGTCTTGATCTCCGTGGGCCCTAGAAAGCAATATACAAATATCCACTAGATGTCGCATGATGTTTGCTTTTTGTAAAGGTGGTCGTTGGATTTATCTGCAATTATGAATTGAGGACTCCCAGTGGGCTTGAAACTGGCAGAAAACAAGATGCAACAATATTTGAGTGAAAGCAGGCAGAAGTCATTAAATAAGAAAAATGATCACAACTTTGAATAAGATTTGCAGGGTTTGCATAATCCCTCCTGGCCTTTGTCACGAAGAAGAGATGCCAGCAGCTTTGTCCGCCTGCTGCATTTAAACAAAAATGGAAAATTGTAACCAACGGCTAGATTTTTCCTATCTTCCATTTTCTTTTTTCTCCCTGCTTCAGCCCTGTTTTTAGGAGAATGAAACTTTAGGCATGATTACACTTTAATGAAATTATCTTGCAGTGTATGAAAACCAAGCTTTTGCTTAAATGTCTACCTACAAATTAAAGTCATTTTAATTCTCATTGTGGCTGTGAAATGCAGATGATAAAAGTAAATGAGGCGAGGAGGGAAGTTCTCTGGACAGTTTGTGAGAGTTCTCCGGCCACCTCGACTTTCTGTATTTGCTAGAAATGGTAATAATCGGCCCCAGCAGATGCCATGTATCCTGGGGTTTTGTTTTGTGTAACAGCTATCTGTTTATTTTTTTAACTGTCATTGTATTTTGGACTTCACGATGGTTAAATAAGTCTCAGTATTAAGTAAACTACTGTGACCCTGCCTATTTCCTGTCTTGTCAAACCTTTCCTTGTAAGAATAACAGTGTTCTTTTATTTGGTAGTGTGCACCATGATGTTTTTGGCATACCCAACATTTTTGACTTGCAAAAATTTTTGACCTCAAGTCTGAGAAAAGTGAATGCTTACTACAGAGCCTCATAGGGACCCAATATGAAAAAAAAAAAAAAAAGTCCTTTTGGATGAGTGGTAGAGTTGCTAAAGAATTATCAGTATGTTTATCTCCCAAACTTTACAAATAATAAATAAGAATAGTTTATTTTACGTAGATAAAATGTCTACATCTGTGAACATTCAGTGAACATTTTACTACTATTTAACTTACATAGTTCCTCATAGTAGCCTAACTATACAAGGGCAAGATGATTTTAATTATTATGTTCTAGCTTGGTAAGAAGACAAGAAAGAAGGAAAAGACCAAAATGGATGTCAGAAGAGACTCTGAAATTTGCTCTGCAGTGTAGAGATGCTAAAGCAAATGGAAGAAGTGAGAAGGTGAAAAGCTGAACAGAAAATTTCAAAGGTCAGTTTGAGAAGACAAAATAAAATGTTATAATGAAATGTGCAAATACCTGGAGTGGAGTTAGAAAACCAAAAGGGAAGAACATGCTCAGCATTTCTCAAGCTTAGGGAACTGAAGAAAAAATTCAAACCTCGACTTGAAATACTGAAGGATTTTAGGGACAAATTATTTGATGATGCAGAAAGCATCAAAAGAAGATGGAAGGAATACACAGAGTCACTGTACCAAAAAGAAATGGTCATGGTCGATGTTCAACCATTTCAAGAGGTAGCATGTGATCAAGCACCAATGATCCTGAAGGAAGAAGTCCAATGTGCATCGAAGGCATTGGCAAAGGACAAGGCACTGGGAACTGATGGAATACAAATTGAAATATTTCAAGAAAGTGAGGTGGCACTGGAGGCACTCACCCATCTATGGCAAGAAACTTGGAAAACAACTACCTGGCCAAATGACTGGAATATAGCCATATTTGTGCCCATTCCAAAGAGAGATGACCCAACAGAATGTGAAAATCATCAGACAATATCATTGATATCCCACGTGAGTAAAGTTTTACTGAAGGTAATACAGAAACGGCTGCAACCATATATTGAAAGAGAACTTCCAGAGGTTCAAGCTGGTTTCAGAAGAAGACGTGGAATGAGGGATATCATTGCTGACATCAGATGGATCTTGGCTGAAAGCAGACAATACCAGAAAGACATTTACCTGTGCTTTATTGACTACACAAAGAGTTTCAATTGCGTGGATCATGACAAGCTATGGACAGCAATGCAAGGTATGAGTATTGCAGAACACTTAAATGTGCTCATGAAGAATTTGTACATAGATAGACCAAGAGGTAGTTGTTCAAACAGAATAAGGGAACACCGAATGATTTAAAATTAGGAAACATGTTGACCAGGGTTGTATTCTTTCACCATACGTATTCAAACTGTATGCTGAACAAATAATCTGAGAAGCTGGATTATATGAAGGGAAACATGGCATCAGGATTGGAGGAAGACTCATTAACAACCTGAAATATGCAGATAATACAACTTTGCTTGCTGAAACTGAAGAGGACTTAAAATACTTACTGATGAAGATTATAGGTCACAGCCTTTGGTAAAGGTTATATCTCAATGTAAAGAAAATACAAATCCTCACCAGTGGACCAATAAACAACATCCATATAAATGGAGAAAAGATTGAAGTTGTCAAAAACTTCATTCGCTTGGATCAACCATCAAAACTCATGGAAGCAGCAGTCAAGAAATCAAATGATTGCATCAGGCAACTCTGCTGCACAAGACTTTTTTAAAGTGCTGAAGAGCAAAGATGTCAGTTTGAGAACTAAGGGGCACCTGACCCAAGCCATGGTATTTTCAATAACATCATCAGCATGTGAAAGTTGAACAGGGAATAAGGAAGACCACAGAAGAATTGATGCATTTGAGTTATGGTGCTGGAGGAAAATATTAAAAGTAACATGGACTGCCAAAAGAACCAACAGATCTGTGTTGGAAGAAGTATAGCCAGAGTGCTCCTTGGAAGCCAAGATGGCCAAACTGCATCTCTCATACTTCAGACATATTACCAGGAGGTCACTGGAGAAGGATATCATGTTTGGTAAAGTGGAGGGCCGCAGAGAAAGAGGAAGATGAGATGTGTTGGCACCATGGCAGCAGCGATGGGCTCAGGTATAGCAACGATTGTGAGGTTGGCCCAGGACTGGGCAGTGTTTCATTCTGTTGTGCATAGGGTCACTATGAGTTGGTACTGACTTGATGGCACCTAACAACAACAACAACAACAACAAGTTTGATGATTAGAGTTCTGTTTTGACACTATAGAATAAGCACTCCACTGACCACAAGGTTGGTTTGAATCGCAAGGTAGCGGTTCAAACTCACCAGTAGCCCCTCAAAACATTATACAGAGTCACTATGGATCAGAACTGACTCTTAACGGCACTTAACAACAACAGCAACAGGTTGTTGTTGTTGTTGGTGTGCCCTGGAGTCGGTTCTGACCCATAGCTACCCTGCATAGGATTTCCAAGGCTGCAAATCTTCACAGGAGCAGAAAGCCTCATCTTTCTCCTGAGGAGTGAGTGGTAGATTAGAATAACAATTGCTAAATATCAACCTTGAAATATTGAGAACTAATGGCACTGTGGGTTAAATGCGATGGAATGCAAAGTCGGTTTGAACCCAAGGTCGCTTGTTCAAGCTCACCAGCCACTTCTCAGAAACCCTATACAGGGTCGCTATGAGTCAGAACCGACTCAATGGCACTTATCAACAACAATTAAAACCTGAAGAATGCAGGTGTGTCCATTTGACTGTAAGCATAAATGATTCTAGTAGCAGAGCAGCGACTCCAGTGATTTTCTGAACATCTCTAAATATTTGAAGTGGAGTTTGATAAAATTAAAAAAAAAAAAAAATACTACCATCTAGCAGTTCTCTATTCTTTATCTTCAGTCTAGAAATATTGTTCTAATAAAAAGTCCCTGATAAGCACTAACAAAATAAATGGTGCGGCCGGAAAAGATCCATTCATCACACTGACCTGGAACATTTTCCTCTACAGGTCTGATACATAGAGTTGTTGTTGTTGTTGTTTTTGTCAGGTGCCATTGAGTCGGAACCGACTCATAGCGACCCCATGCACAGCAGAACGAAACAATGTCTGATCCTGGGCCAACCTCACTACCGCTGCCACACTTGACGCCATCAATGATGCCTCCTGGCTGATCCATCTCGTTAGGGGTCTTCCTCTTTTTCTCTGACCCTCCATCTTACCCAGCATGATAGCCTTCTCCAGAGACTGTTTCCTCCGGACAATATGTTCCAAGTATGAGAGACGAAGCCTAGCCATCCTGGCCTCCAAGGAGCACTCTGGCTGCACTTCTTCCAAAACAGATTTATTGTTTCTTTTGGCAGTCCATGGCACTTTCAGTATTCTCCTCCAACACCACAACTCAAAGGCATCAATTCTTCTACGATCTTCCTTATTCATTGTCCAGCTTTCGCATCCATATGAGGCTATTGAAAACACCATGGCCTGGGTCAGGCGCACCTTAGTCCTCAAGCTGACATCTCTGCTCTTCAACACTTTAAAAAGGTCCTGTGCAGCAGATTTGCCTAATGCAATACGTCGTCTGATCTCTTGACTGCTGCTTCTGCGAGTGTTGATAGCTGATCCAAGAAGAATGAAGTCCTTGACAACTTCAATCTTTTCTCCATTGATAAGAATGTTGTTTATTGGTCCAGTGGTGAGGATTTGTGTTTTGTTGACATTGAGATGTAATCCATATCGAAGGCTGTGCTCTTTGATCTTCATAAGTAAATGTTTCAAGTCCTCTTCACTTTCAGCAAGCAAGGTTGGATACATACAGACATAAGCTTAATTTAAGGTTTTCTTAAACTTGTCACCCCCCACCCTTCCTTTACTGTTCATTGTCGCTAGGTATTTCATCTTTTCCAGAATTGAATCCAAAGAGATTTAAATTGTACGATCAGGATCCATGTCATCTGTGTCACATATTTAGGCTTTCATAAACTGTTGTCTGAAGTCATATTGTATTCTGTCTTCTTTTTGTAGCCATAAAAAGCAGTCAGGAGCCCTAGTGGTAGAAAAGGTTAAGTGCTAAGTTGCAAGCAAATAAGTTGACACCCAGCAATTCTTCAAGAGAAAGATGTGGTTATTACAGCCTAGAAAACCCTATGGGAGAAGGTCTACAAGGCTAAGTCAAAAAGTATTGCTACTTAAATTCCAGTTCATACAAGCATGGGTTTATTCCAAACAAAACGTGTTTAAACATGCCTCTGTGGTCAGTGTACAAGTTTTTCAATAATAATGCACGTTTCCTAGTCTTGTTAGGGTGCCTTCAATCAAAACAATGGCTTGCTAGGAGATCTACTGGACCAATTAAATTCAAGGCAAAGAAGCCAACTCAGAAGGTCCAAGTGACTGTTTTTTGGTGATTTCCAAGGGGTAATATTGACAGATTTTCTCAATGGACACAGTACTACCATGGAGGCATATTATGAAGAAGTTTTAAGAAAATAGGAAGCTGCATTGGTGAGAAAAAGATCAGAAAGTTGTGTTGAGGAATTTTTTTTTCCCATCACGACAATGCACCTGCTCATTTTTCGAGAGTAGCCAGGGTGTCCTAGGAGAATTTCGTGGGAAACTTTACCTCATCTGTCCTACAGCCATGAACTTGCCTCTTCAGCTTCTCTTTGTTATCCAAATCAAAGAACATTGAGAAAGACGAAGATTTGAGTTCTTTGAGGATGCCCTGACTTCTGTTTTGACAAGGTGTCAATCAAAGAGTGCAGAATTCTGCAGGGAAGGGTTGTTGTTTTGTTGTTGTTAAGTGCCGTCGAGTCGGTTCTGACCCATAGCGACCCTGCACAGGGTTTCCGAGGGTGTAAATCTTTACGTGAGTAGAAAGCCTCATCTTTCTCCCACGGAACGGCTGTAGTTTCGAACCGCTGACCTTAAGGTTCGCAGCCTAATTCATAACCATTACACTACCAGAGAGAGATCAAAATACTGCCTTCAGAGGTATACAGACCAAGATGGAGATAAGGAGATGCAGTAGCTTTACATTTCGATATTTTATTGTGTAACAATTGTTGTGATTTTGTAGCGTCTTTTGCATTGAAAACAGCCTCTTTCTTGGCATTGACTATTTTTTCCTGTGCTGATCATTAATTCATCTCCAAAACCTTTGGTGGAAGAGTAACATTCTTTTGAAGAGAGTCAGACTCTACGACAATCTACTGGTTTTTCTTTTATTTATTCGCTGCATCCCTCCTTGGACCCTCTGCCTCGGGCTCCTATAGGACCAACGTCTCTCTCTAATCTGCAGCACAGTTGGTACTCTGGGGCCACCACCTTCTCAGGAACTCCCTTCATTTCTGTCCTGTCTGAGATTTTCTGTTGCCTGGATCCAATATGTTCCTCATTTTCATTCATGCCTTTATTTCGTTGAAGCACAATAGCTTCTTTAAAAGAAATGTAAAATCATGGTAAAACAAATATACAATAAAGTTACCAAACTTAAGTGTACAACTCAATGAATTTTTATGTGTTCATGTAACGACCACCCAGATTAAGATATTGAATGTAACCAACACCTAGAGGGCTCCTTCATGCCTCTTCCCAGTCATATAAATAGAACCAAACAGCATGTACTTTTTGTGTCTGGCTTGCTTTCACTCTTTATGATGTCTGGGAGATTTATTCGTGGTTTTGCATATAGTAGTGGTAGTCTTTTACTTGCTTTTTTGCTAAGGTATGTGGTATGACTATAAAGTATTTAGAGATTATAAACACAACTGCTGCAAACTCTCATACCTGTTTTTTGTTGGATATATACACTTATTTCTTTGGGGTATATTACCTAGGAATGGGATTTTTGGGTCATAGGCATTAATATCTTGAGAAAGGGTACAGATAGAAATATTTTTGGTATGTTGTGTAAAGAGCACAGCCTTACGTATGGATTACAACTCAATGTAAAGAAAACAAAAATCCTCACCACTGGACCAATAAACAGCATTCTTACCAATGGAGAAGAGATTGAGGTTGTCAAGGACTTCATTCTTCTTGGATCAACTATCAACACTCGCGGAAGCAGCAGTCAAGAGATCAGACAATGTATTACATTGGGCAAATCTGCTGCACAGGAACTTTTTAAAGTGTTGAAGAGCAGAGATGTCAGCTTGAGAACTAAGGTGCGCCTGACCCAAGCCATGGTATTTTCAATAACATCATATGGATGCGAAAGCTGGACAGTGAATAAGGAAGATCGTAGAAGAATTGATGCCTTTGAGTTGTGGTGTTGGAGGAGAATACTGAAAGTGCCATGGACTGCCAAAAGAACCAATAGATCTGTTTTGGAAGAAGTGCAGCCAGAGTACTCCTTGGAGGCCAAGATGGCTAGGCTTCGTCTCTCATACTTTGGACACATTGTCCGGAGGGAACAGTCCTTGGAGAAGGATGTCATGCTGTGTAAGGTGGAGGGTCAGAGAAAAAGAGGAAGACCCCCAATGAGATGGATCAGCCAGGTGGCATCATTGATGGCGTCAAGTGTGGCGGCGGTAGTGAGGTTGGCCCAGGATTGGTCATTGTTTCGTTCTGCTGTGCATGGGATCGCTATGAGTCGGTTCTGACTCGATGGCACCTGACAACAACAACATACTGTCATCAAGTTGAATACAACTCATAGTGACCCTGTATAGGTATTTAGAGGCTGTAAATCTTTATGGAAGCAGAAAAAAAAATCTCATCTTTTTCCCTCAGAGTGGCTGGTGAGTTTGAACTGCCAATCTTGCTATTAACAGTCCAGTGCTTATCCTACAGTGCCACCAGGGCTCAAGTTAAGCTGTTATGTTGGTTTTGCTGTTGAGTCATTTTCAACTCATAGTGATTCTGTATACAGTTTCTAAAGAGTTTGAACAACCAACCTTGTGGTTAGCAGTCCAGTGCTTATCCAACAGTGTCACATCAGGACTCCAAACTATGCTATAGTAACAAATAGCTCTCACACTTTGATAGTTTAATATAAAGTTTTTTAATAGTTCACACCAAGTCTTCTAGGACCCCTCTTCATGGTTGTTGTTGTTAAGTGAGGTCAAGTTGATTCTGATCCATAGCAACCCTGTATAGGGTTTCCAAGGAGCAGCTGGTGAGCTTGAACTACTGACCTTGTGGTTCAAAGTGACTTTGCAGTCCTACGCATTAACCCATAGCGCCACACCAGGACTCCCTCTTCAGGGTTGTTGTTGTTGTTAAGTGCCGTGGAATTGTAGCGACTCTGTGTAGGGTTTCCGAGGAGCCGCTGAGGTGTCCTGAATTTAGGGCTGCAAACTACTTCAGTCTTGTTGCTCAGTCTAGCAATGGAAGGCCTCTTAAGAGGGCATAGCATTCTCGTCTCTCTCCTCAATACTTTGGCCAGAAAGTGACACATGTCACTGCTGCCCACCACAGCCACTTGAGTGGAACTCATGACCCCACCTAAGTTGGTGAGGTCCAGAAGTGCAGTCTTCCATGTCCCAAGAAAGGAAGGGAGAGCCAGGTGTTGGTGAGCACAGGTAATGTGTACCACACTTTCCACATCTGACTACATATTCATTCTAATTTCACACTGAAATCAGAGTTTGCCCAGGTATGAAATTCTAGGTAGAAAATAATTATTTTCCTTGGAATTTTAATTGTAGTTCCTTTTGCTTTCCTATCTATCTTTCGTATCAGAAAATGTACTCACATACCAGAGATCTTTCAATGTCTATTTATACTTAGGGAGTAAAAAGTGATTGGAAGTTCTATTACATGGTTAGGATTTATTGGTTGGTGATCTTTCGTATAATCAGTAAGACCAGTCATTTTGTTAGGGGACTCCCACCTCACTATTGGTGAGTATTGTAAGGGGAGTGTGACACTAGTGGGCGCTTGCTCCACAGGTGAAGTCTAATTTCCTCTGTGAGGAGTGTAAGTTCATGGAGCTAAGAAAAGATTTCCAATCTCACCATTTAATATGTGGAAGTTTCACTTGATCCTTCTTTCTCTCTCCAGTCTCTCACTCTGCTCTCTGGAATTGCTGAATCCAGAACCCAGTTGGTTCAGTATCTCCAGAAAGCAAACAGCCAGCTTTCTACCAGAGCAGGGGAGAGATGGTCACCTGGCTATGGGACATGGGAAAGGCCCCCTTTTCTTCTACAGACTTACTATAAGTTCTTTGTTTTGGGCTTCAATTCTTCCTGTCTTCTTCAGAAGCTCTAGAAACTATCCATTCCCAACTTTTTCAGAGGTTTGTGTGTGTGTGTGTTTAAGTAAATCAGCTTTTCTTCTTGGCTTTCTTTTCTTAGGTTTTAATGGACTTTAGGATTTTATCAGTTGTCTCCACTTTGCTTCATCAGCTACTATTCTTCTTTCTGCTTCCCATCTTCCAAACTGTAGTTAACAACTCTTGTCTCATGACACTTTTCTGCTTTCTTTGTCTCTGAGTTTACACTTTGTTTTTAACTTCCATGCTGTCATGGAGTAAATGTTTTGGTCTATTTCTCAAGCATTTATATGTAAACGCTTATTTTCAATTTGCAATTTTAAGTTAGAATGTTAATTACTTTCTAAAGCTAAAATATAAAAATACCATTCCTTTGCCTAAAATCCAGCCATCGGTGTTGTCGTCATGTGCCATGGAGTTGGTTCCAACTCATAGCAACTGAAGAGTGTTTCTGAGGAGCAGCTGGTGGGTTTGAACTGCAAAACTTGAGGTTAGTAGTCCAGTGCTTATCCTTCAGTGCTACACCAACCAGAAATCCAAAATCAGGCCACAGAACTCCAGTATTTATGATTCTCAACTCCTTACCTCAGCATCAAGATCATTCCTGACTTGATGCTGTAATTTTTCTAATCTTAACCCAACAATCCAGACATTTGGGGTTATTTGCTATTTTTTCAAGCACACACAGATTTTTTTGTTTTGAGGGCTATGTACAGTCTGTTTCTATTGCTTAAGATCAATTTTTTTTCTTTATATGAAATGTCTACTCATTCTTCACTTTTCCTGTGAAGCATTCAAATGAGTAGGTCTTTCCCCATGTGTTCACATAGCAGTTGATATACTTGTATGAAAACATTTCTTTCACCCCAGTATTTTCCTGCAATGGAGAATTTAGATGTGGTATTTCCGAGTCCCAGGACTGAGGACTGCTGCACTAAGGGCTAGGACTGGGTCTTACTCTTATTTCACTTTTCTAGATCGGAACAAAGGGTCTGCCATATCTCATTCACACAAATCACAGATCCATTGGTTAGTGAAACAAGGTCACTAGCCCAGAACATTTACCTGTGAACCAGAAGTTCTAGGTTTCAGTTTTTGCTTGGAGTCTTGGTGTGGTGCTGTAGGATAAGCACTGGACCACAAGGTTGGTTCGAACTCATCAGTTGTTCCTTGGAAATCCTTAACAACAACAGCAGCAGTTTTTTCCCAGGGCAGGTTTGTAGTATATAATCTGACAGAACTCACTCTTATTTTCTGTTTTCAAATTTGGCCACTTTTGAATAAGGCTATCTCACAGAATGTCATCATTTTTGGAGAAAGGTTACACAACTCCTTGGAGCTTCCAAGCCTCTTGGACCAGTTATAATACAGCCACGATTGCCTCTGTCTCAGACTCTGTAGTTGAATTGTTTTCTTAACCATGCTCGATATTCTACGTGCATGCCCCACATCTAGGCAATTTTTGTGACACATAACCAAGGCTGTGCTCATTGTCTCATGGTAAACATGGTAAACATCTTTTGGTAAACATCACCAAGGCTTTTTACAAATGTACCCTTTCTGCCTGACCTTGTTTAATCGACACTGACCTCAGATGAGGCTACACATGAGTCCCACCCCACAGCTGTCTTTCTTGGTAATCATGTCTTGAGCCAGATTTGTTTTGTAACAGATCCAGCTGTATGGAAAGTCCCAACAGTTGCTAATAGAATTGTAGGAGAATAGAATCTTCAACTCTTTGTTCCTAAGACTTTTGGGCAGAAAAACCTTGCTGAAGTTTGAGCTTGTTGAGGGCATTTCTTATCAATGCCTGTGTGTTTTTCCTGGTGGCTGGAGGATTAAAGACCACTAGAACAAACTGAGTTTGCCTTCAGAGAGCTGAATTGTAAACAGGACCACCTCTGAAGCCAGCCCGAATTGATATTTTGATGTTGTATGTGTTGTTTTATGGTTTCTGAGCTTAGCAGGTTACTTAACTATTTCATCTGTTATTTGAGTTCCTGTAAAATACAGGTATTAATACTTGTCCCAAAGACTGATTGTGAGGATTCAACCAGCTAATAAATGTAAAGCAATTCACACACAACAGGCATTTCCGTTTGGCATTTTACCTTTGACAGGAAGTCAGAGTTCTGCCTTATAGCTTTGTTTCTTATTTTACTGAGGAAAATATACTTAATGAAACATTTGCATTATAACACATTTTAAGTGTGCAGTGCAGTGACATTAATTATGTTTACCATGTTGTGCAACCATCACCTGTATCCATTTCCAAACGTTTTCATCTAGTTTTCCTCCCCCTCTCCCATTTGATTATTTGTCTTAGGCTGCGTTCTCTCGAGAAGCAAAACCAGTGAAACATTTATATATAAATATATATCTGTTGTTGCTAGATGTCATCTAGTCAGTTACAAGTCGTAATGAACAGAACAAACACTGCCTCATTCTCTGCCATCCTCATCATCCTTACGAGGCTTGGGCCCATTGTTGTGGTCATTGTCCCAATCCTTCTTGTTGAGGATCTTTCAGTTTTTGTGGTGACCTTCCACTTTCCCAAGCATGATTTCCTTCTCCAGGACATATCTCCTGATAACATGTCCAAAGTGTGTAAGCCAAAAATCTCATCCTCCTCATGTCTAAGGATCATTCTCTCTGTACTTCTTCCAAGACATTTGCTCATTCTTCTGGCAGTCCATGGTGTATTCAGTGTCCTTCACCAACACCATCATTCAGATGCATCACTCATTCAGTGGTCTTCCTTATTCATTGTCCAGCTTTTGTACGCATATGAAAATACTCTGACTTGGGTCAGTTACACTTTAATCTTCAATTGGAATCTTTGGTTTTTAATGTTTTAAGGAGATCTTGTTCAACAGATTTCTTCAGTGCCAGTGCAATGCATCATTTAATTTCTTAACTGCTGTGTCCATGAGTATTAATTTTGGATCCAAGTAAATGTATATATATACCAAACCCCAAACCCATTACTGTTGAGTTGATTGCAACTCATGATAACCTATAGGACAGAGGAGAACGGTTCTATAGGATTTCCGAGGCTGTAATTCTTTATGGAAGCAGAATTCCACATCTTTTCGCCATGAAGTGGCTGGTAGGAACCTTCAGTTAGGAGTTGAGTACTTTAGCCACTGCACCACCAGGGATCTTTAAATATATGTAGTAGTTGTTGTTGTTAAGTGCCGTCAAGTCATTTTGGACTCACTGCGGCCTTATATAGGACTTCCGAGGAGTGGCTGGTGAATTTGAACTGCTGTTCTTGCAGTTCAAATGAACCTTGTGGTTCAGTGTTTATCTTAGAGTGCCACACCAGGACTCCTTAAATATATATTAGTTGTTGTTTGTTATTAAGTGCCATTTAGTTGGTTCCAACTCGCAGCCACCTGTATGGTGTTTCCAAGGAGCAGCTGGTGAGTTTGAACCACTGACCTTGCAGTTCAAACCAACCTTGTGGTCCAGTGCATTATCCCACAGCACCACACCATATATATATATGTTGTTGTTGTTAAGTGCTGTCGAGTTGATTCTGACCTGTAGCAACTCTGTAGAGGGTTTCCAAGGAGCAGCTGGTGAGCTTGAAACACCGACCTTGCAGTTCAAACAACTTTGCAGTCTGACACATTAGCCCACAGAGTCACACCAGGACTTGCACGCTCTCTGTGTATATCTATATATACAAGGAGCTCTGGTAACATAGTTGTTACAAATCAGGTTGCTAACCTCACAGTCAGCAGTTTGAAGCTACCAGCTGTCCCATGGGAGAAAGATGAGGCTTTCTGCTCCCATAAAGATTTACAGCCTCGGAAACCCTGTACAGGGTTGCTATGAGTCGGAACCGACTCCATGGCACATAACCACCAACTATATATATATTTAATCCAATGAAATGGCTCACACAGGTATAATGGTTGGCAAGTCCCAAATTTGTGGGTCAGTCATAAACTTGAGGCTTCTCCTGATTCATATAGTTGCCGGGATCGATCAACTCAAGATAGGGAAGTCAAATGGCAGATTGCTGGCTCATGTTCCAAGAACAGAAGGTTAGATGATGACAGGGAGGATCCAGAAGCAGATGTAGATCTGGTCTGTTCTCTTCTCTATAGCACATTTTCCAAGATGGTCAGTTGAACCCAAAGTGTATGGGTCAGATGCAGGATCCATAGTGAGTGAGTCTTGCTGGAACATCCATTATACATTGGAGACAGGCCACACCCTCAATCAAACTCCTTATTTAACTGATTGGCAACTCATATCAGATCTTATGGGGAAGATTCCATTATATGAGCTGTCCCTGTGGAAGTGATTCCATTACATGACATCATGGAAGAGCAATCGGCCCAATGTCTGGCGTACTACTGACGGTCACAGCAGAGCCAAGTTGACACATAACATTAACCATCACACTATTTATTTCTAGTTGTTCTACCCATGGTACTATTCTCTCTCATCCACCTCCTCCTCCAGGGCATACCTTACTTCAGTTTAAATCTTAGCTTTAAAAGTTTCAATTTAACAAACTTTAGTTAAATTTTAGTTCTAGGTCTCATACTTGGCTTGTGATTATTTCCTTCTTTTTTACTTTTACTTCTTTTTTGTTACTTTGCAATTCTCTGCGTGGCTTGCAGGTAATCACAGATGTTTTTGGGAGATGGAGATGTTTCATTCAGGCATTGGTAGTTAAGGTGAAAGGCAGAAGCCTAGGCAATTCTGCTCGGTAAAGTGGCAGTGGTTTGCAGGGGGAGTTGGTGGGAGTGGAGATAGATGGGATGTGATGATTAGAAAACCAAGAAGGGTCACAAGAGTTCAAAAACAAGAAATGAAGCGCTGCACGAACCTAAAGGACCTGGAATGGTGCTAGGAACCCAAACCACGTGTTTTAGGGATAGTCTCCTCTCCCACCCCCTTCCCTGTATTTGCTCTGTTCCCTTCTCATACAGGGAATTTCTCAAGATGCTCAGTTGAGCCTCAAGTCTACATGGTCTTCCATTTATCCTCTTACAGCCAAGAGGTTAGTTTCTTGTTTTCTCAAATTCAGACTTTTCAAGAAAGGAATCTGATTCAACTAGCCTCTTTTCCCAGCATGCCACTGACCTGGCTGTGCTTGAGCTGCCCTTGATCAGGGTCCACCTGGTCTAACTGGACATTGTTAGGGAGCTACAGTACCATTGGGAACTCCCGAAGTTTCCTGGGCCTGCCCCTTCCAACTGGAGAATGAGTCTCGTAGGAAAGAATATGACCAGGATACATGGCTCAAAGCATACAAGTACCTTGGATTTGATTTAAAAAAAATAAAAAATACAACTAATGAGATGCTGGTTCTAAATATCACATATATCAGAAGGAGATTTAATATGATATAGATCATTTATGGAAATTTTCTCTAGTGAAAATTTAGTACCTGGATAGTCATTCACCTTCCTTTGGAAGCATTCCCTTATGTGAAAGCTGTTTGCAAGTAATTCTGAAGTGACATCATCCCAAACTCTAAAATCTCACTCCTATAATGTGACATCATGGGTTTTATCTGGCTCATTTAAGAGGTGGTAACATAGGACTCCTGGTGTGACACTGTAGGATCAACAATGGACTTCAAACCACAAGGCCTTCAAAGCCACTAGCTGCTCCTCGGAAACCCTATACAGGGTTGTTATGACTTGGAACCAACTCGATGGCACTAAACAATAACAACAGCAAGAAGCATAGGGTCATGTGTCAGAACCAAGCCCACTTATCAGACCACACAGTTTGTGGACACTCTGTTGTTATAAAACAAGCCTTCAGGGTGTCACCTGCTTTCACACCTAGGCACAATCGTGCTTGACAAAGGCGCACCAGAGGGAAGTAGGCAAAGAGGGGCCTCACTAATTATGCTAAGGGCCTGGTCCTTGCAACCAAGCCCAATTGTTGGCAAAAACATTAAATCTATTGTCTGAAATTCTTTCCTTAGATTACATGTTCCATGTTCCAAATTGTGCCTAAAACTCTTCTCTAGCTATCCAGATATATCTATATGTATCCATGGAAAATTCCATAAGCTTGTCTTAAGTTTTTCATCTCCTATTCCAGTTCTCTCAATGAGTATCTCTCTGCCCTCATCCTCCCTCTCACTTGGTCATAGGCAGATCCATGTTCTCTTACTCCCTCAACATGGCTTTAGCAGTTACCTTTAGGCACGTCACACGAGTAGAACCAAATCCTCATAAAACATTCTAAAAGTACAGTAGAGATTGCAAGGCCAAACCAGACAACACTGATGAGATATGACATTCAATTCTTTTTTCTTCTTTCCCTAAGTCAACTTCTTAGTAAAGTAATAAAAATATTCTACTCTGCGTCTTCTCTTTTCTTTGTACTTTCTTGAAGTTAGCTTTTGTTAGGTGTGGATGACTGGGCATGGGGAATTTGTTTCTTATCAAAAGTATGAAAACTGGAGCTTAAATTCCTATTCCTTCCCCCTCCTCCTTTTCACTTATTAAATATGAAATGTTGCAGTTAGCCTCCCTATCAAGGTTCAACGGTTTCTGTGTCCTCTAAAATACAAGAGTTTAAGGAGCCTCTGCCATCAGTGATAGAAAATTGTTGCACTACATTTTAATTCATAAAATATATATATATATAACTTACCCAAAAGGACAGTATTTAAACAAGCTGGGGACAGAAAAGCAATTTATTTATTGTTCTTCCCAATGTTTCTCCTTTTTTGGCAAGGACTCTTTGAAAGAAATGGATCAGCTTCAAGCTGCTATTGAAAAACATCCCAAAGATGGTGTTAGTTATTGTTTTAGTCTGTTTTCTACATAAAGAGTGTTTCATGAAAGACACGCCCAAAAAGCACAAGACCAGAGCTTGGGAACCTCAATCTGTTCCAGAAACCAGAGTTCCCACATAACTGCATAATGTGTTGCTATCAGGTTTCGGGCTCACCACAATTGCCTAATGTCGCAGTGAGGTCTAGGCACTGCTATGAGGAGGTGTAATTACTAGGGGCATGACTGAAGAAGCTAAACTACTCGGGAATGAACATGCGTATCTCATGAGCAGACCAGTGCTTCACCTAAATATTCAACCCCAGCCCAAGAAGGTTCAGAACTAGACTTTCCAAGGTCTTTAACGCCCATGTGAGGTAATAATATGCATCAGTTGCTGTTTTCCTGATATAGGAGTTAAGGGAAGTATAGTATATGATTGCATGGCTGGTCTTATTTACATGATCTTGTTCTGATTTCAGAAACCCTAAAATGATTTCTGATAAGATCTCTGATTTTTCCTTGACAGTGCAAAATTTTGTGATTGACTTTTTATTATAGGCCCAGCATGGTGATGGTGATAGCTTGCAACTTGAAGCTAAATTTACAGATTTACATTTATAGTTAAGGAACGCTGGTGATGTAATGGGCTGCTAACCAAAAGGAGGAAAAAGAGTGCTCCCATCAAGATCTGCAGTCTCAGAAACCCTACATAGGGCTACCGGGATTCAGAATTGAATTGATGGCAGTAGTTATACAAACAATTTCAACCCCTGTCTATTTTTGTTTCTAATTCTTTGCCTAGTCCCTGATCCTGACTTGAAATGAGCCAGGCTTACTAATAGAATTCATGGAGTTCATAAAGTTTAGCTGAGTTACAGACCTGTGTGTTGATTTTACACATTGACTGAAAGTGGCAGGTAGAAGTAGCTTAAAAGACAAAATCCAGCTCTGTTTAATGTGGTTGGTGGCATTTCCAGTACAATTTAGTGCACTGAGGCATCTAGGAGTGAAGCCCAATAAGAACTCGTAGAACTCTGGTATAGGTATGAGAAAACTCTGGAATTTGATCCCTTGCATTAACTTTTCAGTTCCTATTCATAGTACACACATTCACTAATGTGGCCCTGCTCTCTTGAGAGCACCCACCTTTATAGTCTTGGTGGGCCATCTCCTCTGACCCTGGATGACGAAGGTCCCAGTGACTTCTAGTCACTTGGTGTATGCCTGACCATCACCCCAGCTCTTACCTGCCCCTACCTCAAGCTTAGTCACTGTTTGCCTTCTCTGATAGCCAACTCCATTGCTGAAAACTCTCCAGATGCCCTGGAGAGCTAAATGTATAAAAGGTTAAATCATTCTGTAAAATGCAGATTTCCAAAGATTTTTCCTAAGTAGCAGAATGTTTTTTTCTTCTAATTAAATCTTATGCAGATGCCCAATATCTAAACCAGATGATCAGGGCACTGCTGAAGCCTTTGGCCATACTGTCAGGTTAACCCACAGCAACCTTCTCAAATGCATAGGTTCTGCAGAACATGGGTTGGAAACCACTATCATCCAGGATTCCGAATGAGAAGAAAAGCCAGTTTGCAGCTCATTTGAACAACGGCTTCAGTCATTAATTACAGTGTGTATTCCATGAGTTTCTCCTGAACCCAAGCTTCTTGGATCTAATTCAGAGCAAGTAGTTGGTTTAACTTATAGTTAAGCTAGCTGTCCATTCCCTTGTTTAATTTTTTTTCCTCAAAGGTTTTTACCAACTTCTTGTTCTGTAAGTTCTGGGAGCCTCTTACAAAGAATTTAAATTCCAATTCCAGTTCTGCTTTCGTCCACTTGTGTGCAATGATCATTTAAACTCCCTAATTCCGTTTCTCCCTGAATTTCTAGAGAAAATATTACATATTTTACCTGTTATGAGGAGCAAAATCAAAATAAGCTGTTTGTGAAAATACTGTGTAGATTGTAACCCTGGTGGCACAGTTGTAAAGTACTTGGGTGCTAACTGAACGGTTGGCAGTTTGAACCCCCCAGCTGCTCCATGGGAAAATGACGTAATAGTCTGCTTCTGTAAAGATTACAACTTTAGAATTCTATGGGGCAGTTCTACTATATTGTATAGGGTTGCTATGAGTCAGAATTGACTCTATAGCAACGGGTTTATTGTGTGGACTATGCATTTGTGCAGAAGTGTAAAATCAATGTGTTGATAATCATTTGGTATAACATAGTTCACAAGACAATGTTCCACATCTTATTTTGGTGAGTAGTGACTGGGATCTTAAAAGTTCATGAGTGTAGATGATCAGAGCTCAACCAGAAGAAGAAAGAAGAGGGAAAAAAGCATAATCTGAAACAATTTGATGAACTTGACCTACACCTATGGATGCAGTAGCTCAAAAGAGGGAGCAAATCCTTACAGCAAGAATCATTCCCACCCCCTCCATACACAGAGTAGACAGGGATGGGCAACTTGGACATTGGCTACCCAAAATGGGGGGACTACAAAGGCAAGAAATGATTGGTTTACAAGCTTTCAAGAGGGAAGCTAGATTCATAGGGCATGGAGGAAGGTAGAATCTCCACTGAGTAGTATACAATCTGTCTAGGCGGGGCTGATGAAATGAAATCCGAATAGATCTCTTGTGATACAATAGTGAATAATTGTTATCTGGACTGCTTGTGAGGGTTGGTATTGTAAAGGTAGACGTTTTTTAGCACAGAAGGGAGTGATTAACTTTTCAGCCTAAGAGCGGTGATCTCTGGGACCATCAAGGGAGAAGAGCAGAGAGCGGGACCCTACCCAGAGAAGCAGTGATGCCTGAGATGCAGGCAGAGATGATGACATGGAGAGATGGAGCTGTTGGGGACTTTAGAGATGATGACATGGAGAGATGAAGCTGTTGGGGACTTTAGCTGTTGGGGACACAGAGAGGAAGAGGGACTGTGTGCTGATTACCGGGGGGTATGCTTGTAGTGTATACCCTTTGGATGTTTGATGATGCATGGAGGGGATTGTAACCGTAGCAATGAAATTATATACTATAGGATGAATATAAAACTAATGTTCTCCCAGGTAAACTATCACATAATTCACAATAAAACATTAAAAAAAAAAAAAGCTCATGAGTGGTCATCGAAGGTGCAACTATTGGACTGTCCGTGTGCAGAAAAAAGAGTGAAGAAAATTGAAGATGCTTGGAATCAATGAGTCCAATGTACTAATGGAACACATGAATATCAGTTTCCATGACTCTGAGACCAGAAGAGTTAGATGGTGCCAGGCTATAGCTACCAACTGCTTTGAAAGGGATTACACTAGAAGGTCCTGGATAAAGTGGGAGAAGATTTGGAACAAATCTCAAAATTATAAAAAATACCAGGTTTACTGATCAGAAAGAGACTGGAAGAACCCAAGACCATGACCTTCAGCTCCCCTTCAGGTCTGGAATGGAACTCACCTTTTTGGCTCAATTTTCAACATAGTAGGTAGGTATATCAGGGTTGGGAGTGGTGAGGGAGACAACAGCACTACTGAGGTATGCTCACCATGGAATCGTCAACCATCCAAGATCACAGAGGTAACGTTTGCCTAATGACAAAGTTCAGAAGAGTTGGGAAAGAGGGTGGAATGAAAACAAGAAAGACAGAGAGGACGTGAGACCAATATTGTTCCATGGAGGGGATTGCAATCATTGAGTCGAAACAAAGTGTTTGATTTATTTAATGGAAAATTGATGCTCTTCTCTGTTAATCTTCACTCAATTCATAATTGAAAGTTTCAAAGAGAAAAAAAAAAAAAAACTTTACGAAAAAATCACAGCATTGGTCGGGCACTTTATGACTTCTGCCTAGCTTCTAGTGTTCCTTGGTTTGTGCCTACATCACTCCAGTCTCTGTCTCTTTTCATTGCCCTCTCTTTTGTGCCAGTCTCTTAAGAACACCTGTCATAAACGTGTTAGACAAGGGTTACTGTTGCTAAGTTCCATAGACACGTGTTAACTTGGGTGACAAAGGAAGGCAGTTAAAAAAAAAAAGAACAAGGAATGGCAAACTGGGTCTGATGGTATATATATATTTAAAAAAAGAGTTGCTAGCCATTTTCTGTCTTTGAAGATGGGAACTTCCAAAAAGCCAACAAAACAAAGTGTCCATTGAAACAATCCTCAGACCAGAAGAACCAGAGGGTGCCCAGCTACCACTCCCAATTGCTCTGAAAGAGATCACTTTACAAGGTCTTGGATAGTGTGGGAGAAAATGTGGAACAAAATTCAAAATCATAAAGCAAGACCAGATAGACTGGTCAGTTAGAGGCTGGTGGAACCCCAAGATTATGGCCCTTGGCCATCCTTCAGATCTGCAACTGAACTCACCTCCTGGTGCAATGTTCAGTCAAGCAATAGATAGGGGTACAGAGGGACAGCAGCCTAGAATGGTCATGGAGGAAATGGAATGGGCAGCATCTACCTAAGACAGCATCTTCAAAAGGTCAGGGAATACCAAAACCAGGGAAGGACATTACTAAGAAAGAAAACTATAGACCAATATCCCTCATGAACATAGATGCAAAAATCCTCAACAAAATCCTAGCCAACAGAATTCAGCAACACA
>NW_006408522.1:26122964-26124326 GCF_000296735.1 Chrysochloris asiatica | reverse complement strand
GTTTGACTGTGAAACCGATGATGTGCCCTGAAAACTTTCACTCAATCCACAATAAAAACCTTAAAAAAAAAAAAAGGTCAGGGAAAGAAACAGAAGCGGAAACAAGAAACACAGGATGTTACACTGAGGGGAAATGCAGTCAGAGGTAAAATGAACTGTGTATGATTTTTTTAATGTAAAACTGATGGTCTATTTTAAACCTTCACTCAATCCACAATAAAAAGTTTTATAAAGGAAAAGTTTGTTGAAAAATGGAAGGGAAAACGAATGGAATTTTCTCACAACCTTCTTGAAGTCCTCGTACAACACAAACAGTGAACCCTGAAGTAAAGTGAGGATTTTAACAATAAGGTATCAATCTTCGTTCATCGCAATTAACTACAGGAGACTAAAAGGGCAGTATTTGCCCCCCTCAAATAGTGGAGCTCAGAAGTCAGGAAGGGGCAGGAAGGAAGGACAAATGGAAACAGGGTACCCAAGGAGGGAGCAGGAAGAGTGCTGTTACATTAAGGGTATTGCAACAAATGTCATGAAACAAAATATGTATAAATTGTTGAGTGGAAAACTACTGTAATCTCTAAACTTTCATTCAATTACAATCAAATGTTCAGAAAAAAATTTAATTTAAAATGTATATATTGGTTCACCACATAGCTCAGGAATAAAAGATGTTAATACAGAGGAAATTTGCAGGGAGGGAGGAGAGTAAGTAAACTCTCTGTACTATTTTGCTCCATTTTTCTGTAAAGCTGAAATGCCTCTAAAAATAGTCTATTCATTTTTTAAAATGATTTTTAAAAAAAGCAAACCACTTGTCATTGGATCTAGGGCCCAGCTGGGAAACCCAGGATGATCTCATTTCAAGATCCTAACTTAATTACATTTGCAAAGACCCTTTTTCCAAACAGGGTTACACTTACAGGTTCTGAGTAAACATAACTTTTAGGAGACTGCTATTTAATCTTCAGGGAGTGTGGTGGCTCTGTATGGTTAGCACTGGACTGGGAACCGCAAGGTCAGCAGTTCAAGGTCACCAGCTGCTCCACAGAAGAAACATGAGGTTTTCCGTACTGGAAAAGATGTACAGCTTCAGAAACCCTATGCAGGGTTGCTGTGAGTTGGAACTGACTCGATGACACTTAGCAACGTCAACATTTAACCCACTGCAACAATATATACTTTTAAATTAAGTTTGTCATTAATATATACTGTGGTACTGCAGCGTAGTGGTTATGAATCAGGCTGTGAACCTTAAGGTCAGCAGTTAGAAACTACCAGCTGTTCCGTGGGAGAAAGATGAGGCTTTCTGCTCCCGTAAAGATTTACAGCCTTGGAAACCCTGTACAGGGTCGCTATGAGTCG
>NW_006408522.1:26120350-26122024 GCF_000296735.1 Chrysochloris asiatica | reverse complement strand
TTTAGTTAATCCTTTTGGAGAAAGACTTGACCTTGCAACTTTTAGTCTTAGGCTTTAGGAAAATATCACATTTATCTGTGGATTATCAAAGGCTCCGTGTATTAAATTAATACATGTAACAATATTAAGATGAAAAACAAATTGCCATTAACTGCCAGTGGCCTCATTTGTTACACTCGGGCCTATAGGGCCTCGAACCTCTGATTAGTTTTACACGGTCCGCAACAGCTAGGTTTAAAAGGAGCCATGTCAGAAGCAGGAACAGACGATTCCAGAACCATCCAAAAAGAAACTCCATGAGTCGAGTGTGAGATTCCATCTGGAAAAATGGTGGTGGAGGCAGAAGTAGGCACTTGGAGAGACAGAGCAGCTGTGGGCTTCCCAGTCCATGGACTGAGTAAAACTGAGTGCCTACACTCAGGAATCTGACTTGCAGAATGAGCCCTTTGAACATTTGCAGTCAGGCTAAAGGAGCTTTGGAACACTTTCCAGAGCAGGGCAGAGGCCAAAGACAAGAGCCAGGCAGGCCTTCAGGACAGAAGAAAAGAGGTGTTCCTGATTGGAGAACTTCTGAGTGGCTTCTGATCCTGAATCCTATCCCGCTCACTTCCTTAATAAACCCCATGATCATGAGTATTGTCTATGAGTTCTATGCGGCTATGGAAGGGATGGGTAGTGTCAGAATACGGGAAGGAAAGCTGTAGGGTGGAAATATATCTGACCTCTGCTTCACAGGAATTGGCCTTGGGCTGATTTTGAGTATGATTCTCCTTCCTTCTTAAGAAGTCAGAGGAAGTTAGACATGCTCCCCATACCATTGTTGCCTACACTTTAATACGCCTAGGAAGTCCTGGTGTGGTGCTGTGGGTTAATGTGCTGGACGGCAAAGTCAGTTTGAGCTACAAGGTTGGAGGTTCAAGCTCATCAGTAGCTCCTCAGAAACCCTACACAGGATCGCTGAGACAGAATCAATTCAACAGCACTTAACAACAACAACAATAAGCCTAGAGTACTACAGACAAGAGTTATGTCACCAAAGAACTTTGGTTAGACAATAATCAGTGGTCTTAAAACGAGTGTCTTCCTTTGATGATTTGGGAGGTACACAATGAGAATGAATACAAAATAGGAGGAAAATAACCTGTTTTTCTTTGCTTGTTTCCAGTGCTAAAGTTGACTTGCATCTTAATAGTGAAGAGCCTCAGTATGTGACGTTGTTAAAGGTAGGAAGACAGACATCTCCCCTGAAAATGTGCCACAGAGCAGAGGATGGGTACTAAACTCAGGTCCTGGGTTGTTGTTGTTAAGTGCCTTCGAGTCAATTCTGACCCATAGTGGTCCTGTGTAGAGTTTCCCAGCAACGGCTGGTGTTCTTATGCTGCCAACATTGCAGTTCAAACTGGCTTTGTAGTCTAGTGCATTAATCCGCATTACCAACAACAACTTCCTGGTTGTTAGGTGCCATCAAGTCGATACCGACTCACAGCAACCCTATGTACAATAGAACGAAACACTGCCTGGTCCTGGGCCAACCTCATAATTGTTACCATGCTTGAGCCCACTGATGCTGCCACTTTGCCAATCCATCTCATTGGGGGTCTTCCTCTTTTTCTCTGACCCTCCACCTTACCAAACATGATATCCTTCTCCAGGGACTGGTCCCTCCTGACAATG
>NW_006408522.1:26117248-26119965 GCF_000296735.1 Chrysochloris asiatica | reverse complement strand
AATGTTGTTTATTGGTCCAGTGGTGAGGATTTTTGTTTTCTTTACATTGAGATGCAATCCATACCGAAGGCTGTGCTCTTTGATCTTCATCAGTAAATACTTTAAGTCCTCTTCGCTTTCAGCAAGCAAGGTTGTATCATCTGCATATCACAGGTTGTTAATGAGTTCCTCCAATCCTGATGCCACGTTTTTTCTTCATAGAACCCAGCTTCTCAGATTATTTGCTCAGCATACAAGTTGAATAAGTATGGTGAAAAAATACAACCCTGTCGCACAACTTTCCTAATTTTAAACCATTCAGTGTTCCCATGTTCTGTTCGAACAAATGACTCTTGGTCCAGGTACAGATTCCTCATGAGCACAATTAAGTGTTCAGGAAGATTGATATTTCGCAATGTTGTCCATAGCTTGTCATGATCCACACAATTGAAAGCCATTGCGTGGTCAATAAAGGACAGGTATTCTTTCTGGTATTCTCTGCTTTCAGCCAAGATCCATCAGACATCAGCAATGATATCCTGTGTTTCACATCCTCTTCTGAATCCAGCTTGATTCTCTGGAAGTTCTCAGTCAATATATGCTTGCAGCCATTTCTGTATTACCTTTGGTAAAACTTGACTCTCATGGGATATCAAAGATATTGTCAGATGATTTCAGCATTCCGTTGGGTCACCTCTCTTTGAATGTGCACAAATATGAATCTCTTCCAGTCAGTAGACCAGATAGTTGTCTTCCAAATTTCTTGGCAGAGATGAGTGAGCATCTCCTGTGCGGCTTCATTTTTTTGAAAGATTTCAATTTTTATTCCATCAATTCCTGGTGCCAATTCCTTCAATGCACCTTGGACTTCTTCTTCCTTCAGTATCATTGGCTCTTGACCATTTGCTGCCTCTTGAAATGGTTGAACATCAACCATTTCCTTTCGGTACAGTGACTGTATATTCCTTCCATCTTCTTTTGGTGCTTTATGCATCATTCAATAATTTGCCCAGTGAATCCTTCAATAACAAAAGTCGAGGCTTGAAGTTTTTCTTCAGTTACCCATCTTGAGAAATGCTGAGTGTGTTCTTCCTTTTTGGTTTTCTGACTCCAGATCTTGGCATATTTTCTTGTAATATTTGACTTTGTCTTCTTGAGCTGACCTTTGAAATGTTCTGTTCAGCTCTTTCACCTTCTCACTTCTTCCATTTACTTTAGCATCTCTGCGCTGGAGAGCAAATTTCACTGTCTCTTCTGACATCCATTTTGACCTTTTCTCTATTTCTTGTCTTTTTAATGACTTTGCTTTCTTCATGTATGATATTCTTGATATCATCCCACAACTCTTCTGGGCTTTGGTCTTTAGTATTTAATGTATCAAATCTCTTCTTCAGATGATCTCTAAATTCAGGTGGGATATATTCAAGGTGATATTTTGGCTCTTGTGGACTTGTTTTCATTTTCTTAAACTTCAGTTTAAATTTGCATATGAACAATTAATGGTCTGTTCCACAGTCTGCCCCTGGCCTTGTTTTGACTGATGATATGGAGCTTTTCCAACTTCTCTTTCCTCAGATGTAGTCAACTTGATTTCTGTGTATTCCATCTGGTGAGGTCCATGTGTATAATTGTCTTTTATGCTGTCTAAAGAAGGTATTTGAAATGAACAAATCATTGATTTTTCAGAATTCTGTCATGGGGTCTCCAGCATAATTTCTATCACCAAGGCCATATTTTCCAACTACTGATCCTTCCTCCTTGTTCCCAGTCTTTGCATTCCAATCACCAGTAATGATCAATACATCTTGATTGCATGTTTGATCGATTTCAGATTGAGGAAGTTGGTAAAATTCTTTTATTTCATCCTCACTGGCTTTAGTGATTGGTGCATAAATTTCAGTAATAATGGTATTAACTGGTCTTCCCTGTAGGTGCATAGATACTATCCTATCACAGACAGCATTGTACCTCATGACTGATCTGGATATGTGCTTTTTGACAATGAATGCAACACCATTCCTCTTCAATTTGTCATTCCCATCATAGTAAACCATGTGGTTGTCAGATTCAAAATGGGCTCACTAATGCCTAAGATATCGATGTTTATGCTTTCCATTTAATTTTTGACAATTTCTAATTTTCCTAGAGTCATATTTCATACAATCCATGTTCCAATTATTAATGGATGTTTACAGCTATTTCTCTTCATTTTGAGTTGTACCCCATCAGCAAATGAAGGTCCCGTGGGCTTTACTCCATTCACGTCATCAGGGTCAACTCTACTTTGAGGAGGCAGCTCTTCCCAAGTCTCATTTTGAGTGCCTTACAACCTGAGGGGCTCATTTTCTGGCACTATATCTGACAGTGTTTCTCTGCTGTTCATAATGTTTTCAGTGACTAAATATTCAGAAATAGTTTGTCACTCCTTCTCGCTAGTCTGTCTTTGTCTGGAAGCTCATCTGAAACCTGTCCACCATGGTTGACCCTGCTGATATTTAAAATACCGGTGGCATAGCTTCCAGAATCACAGCAGCTCAAAGCCACTACAGTGCGACAAACTGACAGACGACGAGTGGTGGGGACTCCCTGGTAGCACTAGGGAAATGATGTGTTTGTGGACAACAAGTACAGGATTGTGCGGTCAGCAAGTCTGATGGAGTAAATTGTTGTTGTTGTCAGGTGCCATGGAGTCGGAACTGACTCATAGTGACCCCATGCACAGCAGAATGAAACAATGT
>NW_006408522.1:26114232-26115433 GCF_000296735.1 Chrysochloris asiatica | reverse complement strand
CCAAATCTTTGCATATTTTATTATAGTACCTGGTTTTATCTTCTCGAGCTGATCTTTGAAATTTTCTGTTCAGCTCTTGGACCTCTTCAATTCTTCTAAATTATGTTGCCCAAAATATGTATTGATCCTGTTTGGAAATAGGACTTCCTTGTTATGTTCATTAGAATATTCTCAAGTAAGACTGGCTCTATATCTAATCACTTGTGAGTAATAAAAACAGCAGATTAGACACAGAGACATGCATATACAGGTGAAGACAGATGCCCTGTGAAGATCATCTACAAGTTAAAGAACCAAGGAACATCTGGAGCTACCTACAAGGAAGGAACCAATACAGCTGAGAACCTGATTTGAACTTTTTCTTCCAGAACTTTGAGAAAATAAATCTTGGTCCTCAAAGTCACCTACTTGTGCTATTTGTGTCTCAGCAGCACCAGGAAACTAAAAGCATATTGCAGCTTCTCTCCTGAGTCAGCAACATGCAAGCAGAGTCCATGCTACTGCAATAAATGCAAGTGAAAACCCTTAGGACCCTGGGAAGAACAATGAGCCCATGCAATCACAAAGAGTGACACCCGTGATGACAGTAGACTCTGGCAGACCACTGCTAAAATCACTCACTGGATTTTGTTTTTTGTTTTTAATGTTTTATTATGAATTATGTGATAGCTTACATGGGAATACATTAGCTTTACATTCATCCTATTGTATATCGTTTCCTTGCCATGATTACAATCCCCTCCATGCATCATCAACCAACCAAAGGGTATACCCGGCAAGCCTACCCCCTGGTTGTCAGCACACAGCCCCTCTCCCTCTCTGCGTCTAAAGTCCCCAACCATTCCATCTCTCTATGTCATTGTCTCTGCCTCCATCTCTGGCATCACTGCTTCTCTGGGTAGGGTCCCGCTCTCCGCTTTTCTCCCTTGATGGTCCCAGGGACCACTGCTCCTAGACTACAAAGTTAATCACTCCCCTCCTTTTGCTACAAAACATTTACCTTTACATTTCCAACACTCACAATCCAGTCCTGATAACAATTATTCACTATTGTACCACAAGAGACCTATCTCCATCTCCTTTCATCAGCCTCATCCAGACAGATTGGATACTACTCAGTGGAGAGTCTACCGTCCTCCATGCCCTCTGGATCTAGATTCTCTCTTGAAATCTTGTAAGCCAGTCACTTCTTGCCTTTGTA
>NW_006408522.1:26095829-26113202 GCF_000296735.1 Chrysochloris asiatica | reverse complement strand
TCCAACCATGTCTCAATCCCTGTATCCCAGAGCCCTGTTGTTCCAAGGTTGTGCATACATCATTCTTTACCTCTGTCCCACTTAGCCCATGCAAACTTGCCTTATTGTTTTCCCATCTGCTTTGTTCTTCCATTCCCCTCCCCCTTTTGTGCATTGCCCCTCTTCCTAGCACCCAAACTATCCTGTGTCTATTCTCTGCCCCATGCTCCACCTTCCTCTCTCTCCCCTCACCCTACATCCCGGTAACCATCATTGGATCTTTTGAATAAAAATATAAGTATGTGAGACTTGACTCACATCAGAATGATGGGTCCTGGTCTGAACCTTGAATCCTTCTTAGTTTTTGCTTATTTCTGTTGCAATCATCAAGCCCTTAGACTTAAGTACATAACAAATGTAATGCTTTTCTATGAGGTTAAACTAGCTACAGAGTGAATGTTCCTAACAGAGGGTCTTTACCCAAGAGTCTTATCAGAAATTCCCTTAGCAGCACTCAGGAAATGTTTAAAGATCATTACTTATCAATGAAGATTAAAGACCAATACCTTCAGTATGGGTTGCACCTTAGTATTAAGAAAATAAAATTCTCACCACTGGACCAATAAATAACATAATGATAAGTAGAGAAAAGATTGAAGTTATCAAAGACTTCATTTTGATTGGATCCACCATCAACACTCATGGGAATGCGGTTGTTGATGTTGTTGATAAGTACCGTAGAATCGGTTCCGACTCATAGTGACCCTGCACAGGGTTTCCAAGGCTGTAAATTTTTACAGGAGCAAAAAGCCTCATCTTTCTCCCTCAGAACAGCTGGTAGTTTCAAACTGCTGACCTTGAGGATAGCAGCCCGATTTGTAACCACTACACTACCTGAGCTCCTTATAGCAATCAAGAAATCAAACGACATTCTGCATTAGACAAATCTGCTGTACAAGAACTCTTTAAAATGTTCAAGAACAAAGATGCCAGTTTGAGGACTAAGGTGCACCTGACCCAAGCCACGGTATTTCAGTAGCCTCATATGCTTGTGAAAGTTGGTCAGTGAATAAGGAAGATTGTAGAAGAATTGATGCATTTGAGTTATGGTGTTGGAGAAGAATATTAAAGGTATCATGGACTACCAGAAAAACAAACAAATTTGTGTTGGAAGAAGTACAACCAGAATGCTACTTAGAAGCCAGGATGGTAAGACTTCATCTCTGACAATTCAGATATATTATAAGGAGGGACCAATCCCTGGAGAAGGATATCATGCTTGGTAAAATGGAGGGTCAGCCAAAAAGAGGGAGACCCCAATGAGGTGGCTTGGCACAGTGATAACATCAATGTGCTCAAGCTTAGCAACAATTGTGAGGTTGGTGCAGGACCTGGTAGTGTTTTGTATAGTTGTACATAGGGTAGCTATCTGTCGGAACCGACTCGATGGCATCTAACAATAGCAACAACCTTATGACCACCCTGTCAAATCCCCCTTAGTCATGTATTTAAGCTGACAGTCAAATAGCTCACCTTCATGTTTCCAACCAAACCCTATAAAGTCCTCTTTTCATGTTTTCTCAACTCCAGTTTCCTTGATCTTTCAGATTGCAATCAGAATGTTGCACCGTAGTTCTTCATTTTATCTCACAAATATGCCTGTTGTACACCACCGTCTAGGAATGTTTGATTTCACTTTGTGACATCAAATATGTCTCCAGTTCAAGCAGTTTTGACCCTTCAAAAAAATCTCTTGGCTTTTACTTGAACAAAGTATGCATTCTTATTCATTGGTATGAGAACGGAAGTTAGAGATTATTTGGTGTAGGGACCATAAATACAAGGTTCCTGGTGTGGCACTGAGGGTTAATGGGTGGGACTGCAAGGTTGGTTTGAATCACAAGTTTGGTGGTTCAAGCTCACCAGCTGCTCCTTGGAAACCCTATACAGGGTCACTATGAGTCAGAATTGACTCGATGTTACTTAGGAGCAACAACATGCTGTTGCTAAGGAGCCTTTGTAGTATATTGGATTACAAGCTGGGCTGCTAACCTCAAGGTCAACAGTTCTAACCTAACAGTCATTCCATGGGAAAAATATGAGGCTTTCTGCTCCCATAAAGACTTATAGCCTTGGAAACCCTATCTATGAGTCGGAACAGACTCGGTGGCACACAACCACCATCGCAATGCTGCCTCTGAAGTGCCTGAGTGGTGCAAATGGTAAATGTGTTCTTCTGCTAACTGCAATGCTGAATACTGGAGTTCATCTAAGGGCACCTTGGAAGAAAGGTCTGGTGATGCACTCCTGAACAACCAGCCATCAAAACCCCTATGGAGCACATTTCAGCTCTGCTATACATGGGGTCATGATGAGGTGCAATCGACTCTGTGACAACTGTTGATAACGGATACTTTCTCTAGCATTTCACAAAACGTTGGCAGTTGCCACTCATCAAGACTGCACTTCAATTCCTTTATCTATAAAATGATGAGACAATCACTTATCACAGTGCCTTTCACATGATAAGTAATGAAAAAGTGCTAGTATTGTACTGAGCCATGCTAGAATTTTCCATTGAGTGCTGTTGTGGTCTCAGAATCCCTTTCAATACAGCATTCTAGGAAGCCACTTCCAAGATGCAAGAAGAAACCTATGAGCCATTTCTGATATAGTTCAATCCTCACTCTCACCAGCATTTTGTGCCTAAGGAAGCTGAGGGGGAGGTGGAAGCTGCGTAAGCACTGTATTGTGCTCCTTTGAAGACTTGCTATGACTGAAGGAACTGATTGTAGCTCCTGCTTCCCATAGTGATCTCGACACCCTTTTCAAGAGTCCTTCAAAGGTAGAAATGTCATCTTTTAAGAATTTGGTACCTCATTCTCCCCATGCTAAAATCACTGATCACTTAGTTAAGTTACAGTAAGGTGAGGTGAGCAATAGTAAGGAAATGAAGGCACAGGGTTTAAAAGAAGAAGAAAAATAAGAAAAAAAAAGAATGACTTAATAGTTTGTGGGTTCTCCAGGGATAAGATGGAGTCCATAAGGCTGAAAAGTTACTATTATAATATTAATCATATAAAGCTGGCAACAAGAGCTGGCTTATTTTAAATAGCTTCTTAATTTGCTAAGTTTCTCAATGATTTCAAATAGTTGTACAACCCAGAGTCTCTGCAGCAGTTCTGCATGAGACTTGGTGAGTCACTGCTCAGAGGTCCCCCAGTGTGTGGCCTTCTGGAGGCAGGCCATACTTTCTCCTGTCAACTCCCAACCTCTCCCCAGATGGACTGTTAAGTCCCTTCCCTAGGTCCACTCCCTGACTGCCCTGCCTGTCTCCACTCCTGTGATTGCTTCACCTTCCCCAGGCTACCATTATCTGTTTGACCCTCCCTCTGGGCATGTCCTCCTCTTCTCCACCCAACATTGCATTTCTCTTCATCTGCCTAGTTCTCTGCTGCCCCTCCCACTCTTTTTTCCACAGTCCCTTTCTCAATTTCCTTACTCATTAGTTCCCCAAGTTCCACTTTTCCTCATCCATTCTAGTCGTAGTTGATACTTATTTCTCTATCCACATAGCTGAGATTTAAATTGTTTGGGAAGACATCTTTTCTACCTATACATCCCTTCATGACAATTCTTCTTAGTGATCTGAATATTCTTATCATGATCTTTGTTTAAGTTTGCATTCTTCTTGGTCTGGTGATAGACTTTTCTTTTTTTTTTTTTTGGAGAGGATGAATCTAGACCACATGAGTCAGGAAAGTATTTGACTGGAAGATCTCATCATACCATGAGATCTGCAGCCCTGGAAGCAGCATTTTTCTTCCCCATTTGTAATCCCAGCAGTTCACGTTATTTCTAAGAACATTCCTTTATGCACTGAAAATCTTGGTTGAAGTAGGGAGAGAATGGTTTATCCAATGAAAATCCGGAGCAAATTACTATTTGTCTGTTGAATGAGATAGATATTGAATGAGGTAAAAGAGACTGAGATAGAAAAGCATGAAAATGCTATTCTTTCTCTTTTTTTCTCTGTCTTATCCTTCTCTATTATTCTATAGAATGAGAAATTGAAACATCTTAAGCTGGTTTTCAAAGATTAAGTTGAATTGGGATAGGGTCTCCTGGTGATGTACTTCTTGTCACCAGGGAGGGCTCTTTAAAATATTGTTAAGTAGCCCAAGTTTGTTTTTTCTGTCTTATCAACTTGGTCTCATAGATCCTTAGGTCTTCTCAACTTGCAGGTCCAGAAGTGAACTAAGAGTCATGATTCATATTTTGAGAGTCTGTGTCTATGTGCATGAAGCATGACTTCAAGCCTCCTCCAGGTGGTTCTCAGCCTTCCAGGGACACCTCCCTGGTCTCCCACTGACTTCTCCAGGTCACCCACTTCAGCACCATCACTGGCATTTGTGATCCCAAAGCTAAAGAGCAAGGAGATTTACCCCTGGCCTGGCTTTTTGTCAGAGTCCCAGTTCCTTCTCTGCTGTGTTATTTCTTGGTGCTTTCAAGGGTTAGATTCACAAGGTGCTAAAATAACAGCTGATTCCTCTGGATTGTGGTGTTCTGTGCTCTCTGTAGGTATGGGAGGAGGCTCTGGTTTCCATCACATTTGTCAGCCAGCCTTGAAGCCTCTCTGCTCATGGTCCCTCTTTTCATGGAGCTCAGAGAAGAACTACTTCAAGATTTTGGTTCCTTTGCGCCTGCCCACAGACACCCTCAAACAAAGCTGTCTATTGAGTGCTCCTCCAACAATGCATGAGGATGGTGTCTAACCTCCTATGAGTTCACACAGGGAAACAAGAATAAAACTCAACATCAACCCAAAGCCTATTCCTATGAGGTAGAGGTCAGACATGACTCTACTCTCCAACCTTCTTTTCTCCAGTCTAACACCACTGTCTCTTTCACAGAACTCTCTACTTCTCTGCTAGATCAATGAGAATATGCAATGGACACACAGAACTCACAGACAATAGTCATAATTATGGTACTCATTAGGGAAGTTGGTTGGTTGGTTGGTTATATGCCATGGAGTCAGTTCCAACTCATAGCAACCCTACAAACAGTTTCCGAGGCTGTAAATTTTTATGGGAGCAGAAAGCCTCATATTTTTCCTGTGGAACATCTGGTAGTTTTGAACTGATGACCTTGAGATTAGCATCCCAACTCGTAACCACTGGGTACAATCCAGAATCAGATATGTTCAAGATATGAGTCCACAGCTTGACTCTCAGTTTGCCATACTGTGGTGACTTGTGTGTTGCTGTGATGCTGGAAGCTATGCCACTGGTATTTCAGGCACTAGTAGGGTCGCCCATGATGGACAGTTTTCAGCAGTTTCGAGACTAAGGAAGACTAGGAAAAAGGAGAGGCAGACCACTTCTAAAAGTTTAGCCACTGGAAACCTTATGAGTAGCAGCAGAACATTGTCTTATGCAGGGCTGGAAGATGAGCCTTCAGCTTCAGAGGCACTCAAAATATAACTGGAGAAGAGCTGCGTCCTCAGAATAGAGTTGACCTTACTAACATGAGTGGAGCAAAGCTTTTGGGACCTTCATTTATTGATGGGGGAACAACTCAAAATGAGAAGAAACAGTTGTATACATCTATTAATAATCAGAATGTGTAATGTATGAATTATGAATTTAGGAAAATTGGAAGTCATCAAAAATTAAATAGAACACATAAAGATCAATATCCTAGGCATTAGTGAGCTGAAATGGATTGGCATTGGTCATTTTGAATCAGACTATCATATGGTTTACTATGTTGGGCATGACAAATTAAAGAAATGGAAGAGTAATGGCATTGCATTCATTGTCAAAAAGAACATTTCAAGATATATCTTGAAATACAATGCTTTCTGTGATAGGATAATATACATACATCTTCAAGGAAGACCAGTTAATATGACCAGTGCTCAAATTTATGCACCAACCACTGAAAATGAAGAATTAGATCTATAGGATAAGCATTGGACTGCAAACTGCAAGGTCAGCAGTTCCTGTCCACCAAATGTGGGAGAAAGATGAGGCTTTCTGCTCGCACAAAGATTTTCCATTTCAGAAATCTAATACAGGCACCCTATGTGACAGAACCAACTTGAAGGCATTTAACAACAACAGCAACAACCAACTTCTTTAGTCTGAAATTGATCCAATATGCAATCATGATGTGTGGATAGTTACTGGTGATAAGTATATGAAAGTTGGAAATAAAGAGGAAGGATCAGTAGTTGGAAAATATGGTCTCAGTGATAAAAATGATGCTGAAGATTGTATGATAGAAATTTGCAAGGGCAACAACTTATGCATTGAAAATGGCTTTTTTCAACAATGTAAATGGTGATCATACAGGTGGACCTAACCAGATGGAATACACAGGAACCAAATTGACTACATCTATGGAAAGAGACGATAGAGAAACTCACTCTCATCAATCGAAACAAGGCAATGGAACAGAACATTAACTATTCATTTGCAAGTTCTGGTTGAAGATGAAGAAAATTAAAACAAGTCCACAAGAGCCAAAATATGACCTTGAAAATACTCCACATGAATTTAGAGACCATCTCAAGAACAGATTTGATATATTAGACACCAATGTCTAATGTAGAAATTAGAAGACCCGAAGAAATTTGGGATGACATCAAGAATGTCATTCATGGAGAAAGCATAAGGTCATTTAAAAGATATGAAAGAAAGAAAAGACCAAAGTGTATGTCAGAGACTCTGAAACTTGCTCTTGAACATATTGTTGTTGTTGTTAGTTGCCATCCTGTCAGTTTTGACTCATAGTGACTTTATACACAACAGAACACTGTCTAAGGCTTTCTGCTCCCTTAAAGATTTACCACCTTGGAAACCCTGTACAGTGTCGCTATGGGTCGGAACCGACTCCACGGCACTTAACAACCACAACAACAACTCCTGCACCATCCTCACAATAGACTCAAGTCACTTGCTGCTGCCACTGTGCCAATCCATTTCTTTGGTAGTCTTCTTTTTTGGTGACCCTTAATTTTGCCAAGCTTTATGTCCTTCTCCAGGGACTGGTACCTCCTAATAATATGTCCGAAGTATGAGAGACTAAGTCTTGTCATCCTGGCTTCTAAGGAGCATTCTGGTGGCACTTCTTCCAAGATGGATTTGTTTGTTTTTCAAGCAATCCATAGTACTTTTAAACATTTTTCTCCAACAACATAACTCAAGTGCATCAATTCTTCCATGGTCTTTCTTATTTGTTGTCCAACTTTCACATGTATATGAAATTATTGAAAATACCATAGCTTGGGTCAGGCACGCCTTAGTCCTCAACCTGACAGCTTTATTCTTGAACACTTTAAACAGGACTTGTGCAACAGATTTGCCTAGAGCAATATGCCATTTGATTTCTTAACTGTTGCTTCCATAAGTGTTGATGGTGAATCCATGCAAAATGAAGTCTTTGGCAGCTTCAATCTTTTCTCCATTTATCATGATGGTATTTATGTCCAGTGGTGAGAATTTTTGTTTTCTTTACATTGAGGTGCAACCCGTATCGAAGGCTGTGGTCTTTGATCCTCATCAGTAAATATTTTAAGTCCTCTTGGCTTTCAGCAATCAAGGTTGTATCATCTGCATACTGCAGGTTATTAAATGAGTCTTCCTCCAATCCTGATGCGTCATTCTTCTTCCTGTAGTCCAGCATCTCAGGTTATTAGCTCAGTGTACAGATTGAATAAGTATGGTGAAAGAATAGAACACTGGTACACACCATTCAGTGTCCCCTCACTGTTCTAGATTTTGAACTATTCAGTGTCCCCTTGTTCTGTTCTAATGGCTGGCTCTTGGTCTATGTACAGGTTCCTCATGAGCACAATTAAGTGTTTTGGAATACTCATTCACGGTAATATTTTCTATAGCTTATCATGTTCCACACAGTCCAAAGCCTTTGTATAATCAATGAAGCATAGGTAAATATCTTTCTGGTATTCTCTGCTTATAGCCAAGTTTCAGCTGACATCAGCAATAGCATTTCTTGTTCCATGTCTTCATCTGAATCTGGCTTGAACCTCTGGCAGTTCTCTGTCAATGTGCTGTTGTTGAACATAGAAAAGCTAAAATGACTGAAAGAAAGGATGAAGTAAAAGAGCTGAGTAAGAAATGTCAAAGAGCAGTTCGAGTAGACAAAGTCAAGTATTATAATGAAATATGCAACAACCCAGAGTTAGAAACCAAAGAACACGCTCAGCATTTCTCAAACTAAAAGAACTAAGGAAAAATTCAAGCTTCAACTTACAGTACTGAAAAGTTCTGTGGGCAAAGTATTGAATGATGCAGAAGGAATACACAGAGTCACTGTACCAGAAAGAATTGGTTGTTGTTCAACCATTTTAAGAGTTACCATATAGTCAAGAGCTAGTGATAATGAAAGAAGAAGTCCAAGCTGTACTGAAGGCATTAGTGGAAAACAAGGCTTCAGGGACTGATGGAATACAAATGGAAATGTTTCAACAAACGGCTGCAGTGCTGGAAGTACTAACTTATTAATAGCAAGAAATTTGGAAAGCCTGGTCAACCGATTGAAAACATCTGTATTTGTGCACATTCTAAATAAAGGTGGCCCGATAGAATGAAGAAATAATTGAACACTAAAGGAGCTCTGGTAGCGTAGTGGTTACGAATCGGGCTGCGAACCTTAAGGTCAGCGGTTCGAAACTACCAGCCGCTCCGCGGGAGAAAGATAAGGCTTTCTACTCCCGTAAAGATTTACACCCTCGGAAACCCTGTACAGGGTCGCTATGGGTCGGAACCGACTCGACGGCACTTAACAACAACAACAACAACACATGCAAGCAAATTTTTATTGAAGATAATTAAAAAACAGTTTAGGCAGTACATCAGCTGAGAGCTGGTAGAAATTCACGCTGGATTCAGAGAAGGACGTGGAACTTGGGATATCATTCTTGACATCAGATGGATTTTGGCTGAAAGCAGAGAATACCAGAAAGATGCTTACTTGTATTTTATTGACTATGTAAAGACATTTGATGGGATATATCATAATAAGAGGAAGACCCCCAATGAGATGGATTGGCCAGGTGGCATCATTGATGGCGTCAAGTGTGGCAGTGGTAGTGAGGTTGGCCCAGGATCGGACATTGTTTCATTCTGCTGTACAAGGGGTCGTTATGAGTCGGTTCTGACTGATGGCACCTGACAACAGCAATGGCTAACAATAGCCTCATATGGCTAACATTATGAGGAAAGGGAATTGCAGAGCACTTTATTGTGCTCATGAGGAACCTTATACATAGACCAAGAGATGTCATTTGAAGAGAATAAAAGTGTGCAGAATAGTTTAAAATCTGGAAAAGTGGTATCAAGGTTGTATCTTTTCAACACACTTACTCAATTTGTAGGGTGAGCAAATCACCTGAGAATCTGGATTATGTGATGAAGAGCACACCATCAGCACTGGAGGAAGATTCATCAACAACTGTGATATGCAGATGATACAATCTTGTCTGCTGGAAATGAAGAGGACTTAAAATACTTACTGATGAAGATCAAAGTTCTCAGTATGGATTTCAACTCAGTGTAAAGAAAATGAAAATCCTAACATCATGATAAATGAAGAAAAAAATGAAGTTATCAAAATTTCATTTTACTTGGATTCACAATCAAATCTCATGGAAGCAGAAATCAAACGACATTTTGCATTAGGCACATCTGTTGCAAAATACCTCTACAAAGTGTTAAAGAGCAGTGATATCATTTTGAGGAATAAGATGCGCCTGATCCAAGCTATGATATTTTTAATTGCCTTATATGTACAGGAAAAATGGACAGTGAATAAGGACGATTGGAGGAGAATCAATGCATATGAATTCTAGTTTGGGTGAAGAATATTGGAAGCACCATGGACTTCTAGAAGAATGAACAAATTTGCTCTGGATGAAGAAAAGCCAGAACGTTCCTTAGAAGACAGAATGGTGAGACTTTGTCTCTTGCACTATGGACATGCTATCAGGAAGGATCAGTCCTTGGAGAAGGACACCTTGCTTGATAAAGTGGAGGGTAAACAAAAAAGAGGAAGAACCCCAATGAGATGGATTGACATAGTGGTAGCAATAATGTATTCAAACATAATAACTAGTGTGTGAATGGTGCAGGATTGGGCAATGTTTTGTTTTGTTATATATTACTATGAGTCAGAACTGACTTTAAAGGCACCTAACAACAACAACATGGCTCTTTGGTCTGAGTGCCTCATCTTAGTCATGCCTGCATGAATGCCTCTCACTGATTGTTGGCCTCCCAGTCATGTGACCCACTGGCCTCTGTTCTGCTCAGGCCAGCATTACAAAGCTTCTTTAGTGCTGCAGATAAATGCCCAAAGGACACCCTATTCTGCAATCCCTCCTCCAACCCAAGGGCGCTCTGTTTTTTATTCACTGTATGATTTTTATGTTCCTGGTGCTGCTACTGCCTCTGCTGCCTCCTCTGACACTGCCCCTCTCTTTGCTAGGATCTTGGGGTCCAAACGAAGTGCTCCACTTATGGCTCTTCTTTCTTGATACTTGGGGGAATCCCCCATTTCTGTTACTGAAAGGGCTCATTTCATCTATGTTAGAGCTTGATGCAGCCTATATGCATTGTCCCATCTCGTCATTTGGTGGAAATGACAAAGATTATGGCTACAAGAGCCATGTCAAGTAAATCCATAGTACTACAGCTCCTTCCGGTCTCATTTCCACCTCCCCTTAGTGAAAATGAGCACACCAATAGCCTGGTCAGCTCACAGACTGGCCTGGAATCTTCTGTATTGTTTTTCCTGAGTATTTGTCCTCTTTTTTCCTTCTAATTTCTTTTCACAGATTTCCAGTGCCACTACTGTTTTTCTCACTCTTATTTGGCCTCTCTTGTTTTGTTCCAAAGCCCTTCTTATTCTTTCCTGTTCTTATCCAAATGATCAATCCCTGAGGGTTTGACATTTCTGCCTGTTGGAAATTGCCTGTAAGTTTCAAGTCAAAGGAACCAGTTTGTGGATGTTACTGTTGTTGTTCATTGCTTTCAAGCAAGTTTGGGCTCATGGTGACCTTAAGGGTACAGAATAGAAATGTTCCATAGGGTATTTAAAACTAGGACTTTTCAGAAGCAGTTCACTAGGTTTTCAAGGTGCTTCTGGGTGGGTTTGAACCACCAACCTTTTGATTAGTAGTCCAGCACTCAACTATTTGTGCCCCTCAGGAAATCCGTGTTCCATGGATAGTCACTATCATTAGGCACAGCAGACTAAAAAGAGATTGTTAGAAGAGGCAGTGATTGGTGATTTTTGACAATGGTTTTAATGAGTGGCCAGCAAAAAAATCACAAGGAATTTTGTTGAAATTAACCTATTTTTATTTTTAAGCAATGGACTTAAGTGTAACAACAATTGTGAGGATGGCATAGTATTGGGCAGTGTTTCATTCTGCTGTAAATAGGGTCAATATGATTTGTAACAATTTTTGATAAAAGTTGTAGACATAGGTTTGTGTATGAAAAGGCACTCATAACTTTGTCTACGAGAATAGTTTTGAGGCTATGCATGAGGTTAAGGATTTGAATCTTGACTTCACTTAACTATCTAATAAGTGTGAGGGATGGAAAAATAAAAGTCTTTTTTTGACAAGAAAAGGGACCTTGTTAAAGTTACTTAAGGATGTGCCCCAGAAAAAAAATGAGAAAGAATGTTGAGAGCAATGAAGATGTTCACTTAGGAAATAGAGGAGGAAGTCTGAGAGTGAAGTAAATGGCGGCCTCTGGCTGCCAGTCATGACACAGGTGGATGCACAGCGGGGAAAGGAAATTTTCAGGACACATGATCCCTCTGCCAATAAGAAAAAAAACAAAGGCCATTAGGAATGCCAGGAAGCACAAAAGTCAGTACAAGAAAGTCATGATTTAAAGCAATTAATATGCATATAAAATGAAAATCATTTGGTCTCAATAGTAAAAAACATTTTCTGAAGACCTGTTGAGAAGAAAATTCAATCCTAGCATGCTACCTGGTCCAGCAGTGGACAATGTCTTCTTAGTTATAGTAATAAAAATCCTGTTGATTCCTTTTATTTTTTGAAGTTTTTATTGTGAATTGAGTGAAAGTTTACATGGGAGAACATCGGTTTTACACCCTTCGTTTCATTGCAATGATTACAATCTCTGTGCATCATCATTCAACAGTATTTTTGTTTCGATTCCCTCTGGTTTTTGTTTATTTTGTAGGAGGGGGAAATGTACACAAAAACACTCAGGAATATATAATCATTTAAGCAACCAAAGGGCACATTTGGCAAGCCTGCATCCTGGCTGCCAGCACCTGGCCACCAGCACACAGCCTTTCTCTTTCCATGAGTCTAGACTCCTCAGCTGCTCTCTCTCTTCATGTCTTCATCTCTGTCTCCATCTCTGGTATTGCTGCTTCTCTGGTTAGGGTCCCACATTCTGCTCATGCTCTTCTCCCTTGATGGTCCTAGGGTCCTCTGTTCCTGGACTGTAAGATGAACTACTCACCCCTTTTCATTACAAAACTTCTACCTTTACAGTTGTGACAGTTGCAATTAACCATAATACAATTACTTACTATTAAAACCAGACCCTTCTAGACAAGATGAAAACTATTCAATGGGGACTCTACCATCCCCCACACACTCTGAAACTAAACTGTCTCTTGAAAACTTGTAAGCCAGTCACTTTGTGCCTTTATAGCCCTCCATTTTAGGTGGCCAATGTCAAAATTGCCCATCCCTATCAACCCTGTATACAGAGATGAATTCACTTTTATTTTTAAAGATTAACATATAGGCAAATATACAGATGCTTGATAATTGGCATAAAAAAACTGTTAAACAGATTTGGTAAAGTGCCTGTTCACAATAGTGAGCACCCAGAGCTACCAGGGATTAAAGTTTCTCCCTCACATTTACATCATACTGCATATTCATTTTTATTTTTCTTTCCTCCAGAATAGAAGAGCTAAGGTGATGACTTCTGGCACTAGAATGCCACTTCTTGGAAAACAAACACTACCGTTTCTAAGCTTGATTTCATGACCAACTACAAGAGCAGTTTATTTACTGGGTCCAGTGAGGCTCAGAATGGACAAGAAGGCAGGAAGCATCGTCCCCAAAGTCCACATGCCTTAGTTTTATTTTCCTGGATGATGACATTGAGAACATTCTGTTTTCACAGGTGGCCTCCTCCTTCAGAAATCTGGAAGAAAAGTTGTAAACACTGATTTGCAACCTGTTTACCCGGGTTTCCTTGAGCCCTGGGACACAGTGCTTTTGTAGCTCTTTCAGTCTGGAGGGAAGAATTGGAAGGAAGTAGTGGAGATTGTTTCCCTCTCTTCTCTCCCAGTGATATCCTGGCAGGGCATTGAGGTGAGGGTCTTACATTGACCAGTGAGTGCAGGCCTCAGCAACCAGTGAGGCATTTCATAGAACCCTTCCACCCTCCCACCCACCCCCCCCTCACCTCAGCCAGCCAATGGTCAAATAGGACAACATTGCACAAAATGCACCCTCTGCCTATCTGTCTACAACCATGTCCATTCATCTGAAGCAGCAAAGTGAGCTGTGAGTATTGGCCTAACTGTAGGAAGCCTGGGATGGCAGACCCTTTTAGAAACGCTGAAACGAAGATTAGTCATCGGTACCCTAGTCATTTAATGTGTTGCTATTGCTTCCTCAAATCCCTAACTTAATCTCAGGGAGTCATTTCTACACTTAATTCAGTATTGCATGAATCACAGAGCAACAATTAAAAAAAAAAATGCAGCATGAAGTAAACTAACCTTATAGCTTTGGGACCCATCACAAGAAGTTAAGACACCATAGTATGCATTTGATATTAAATGATTCAATCCATTCTTATAGAAGAGGCGGTTCCTACAGAATAGTAGAAATGAGAAACAAGATATTTAAGAGTCTGCTTTAAAAAAAAAAAAAAAAAGGTGATACAAACATCTCCACAACCACTAACCCAAATAAGAATTCAATTTCTGAAAATTAAATAGAATTGGAGTCAAACAGCATCTGACATTGGTGCCTCCTAGGGTCAAGGGAATTGGGCAGCACATCCAATCCCAGTCTGGTACAGTCCCTACCACCCAAGGGGTTGCTAGGAGGGAAAGCAGGTTAAGTGAGAGCTCGACCCTGGGGGAAGACGAGCTTGAGTAGCCAGGGTCTCTCTGCCGAGCTTATGAGGAGAACAGTTCTGTTTCCACTGCTCCTGGGCAGTGCTCCTGGCACCAGCTCTAGAATCTTCACACCTTAATTTACTTTGTAAATGTAATTTGTATTTAATGCCACCTAGAGCATCATGGAGTCCTGGTGTGGCACTGTGGGTTAATGTGTCAGACTGCAAAGCTGTTTCAACTGCAAGGCCAGCAGTTCAAGCTCACCAGCTGCTCCTCAGAAACCCTGTACAGGGTGGCTATGGGTTGGAATCAACTCGACGGCACTTAACAACAACAGAGCATCATGGAACCCTGGCATGCTGTGGACTGTTCAGAACTCAGAAAAGTGTTCCCTAACATTTCTGGGAAAACATAGTAGAGGTCTTGAACAACTCCGACAGATTGATAAAGTTCTGCTCCTTGTGGACTAGATGGCAGAGCCTGTTCTCCTCCATGAGTCAAGCTGTGAGCACATGATGCACTGAGGCCTGTACGTCTGGAGTCACGGGCGTTGTTATCGCTACTCACTGAATCTGTTTTCACTGCCACCCCTCGTGGTGTAGTGAATGCTGGTACTCCTCGTTGCTGTTCCAAAGTTGCACTGTGCCATGGGACACTGTCCTGAAGTGCTGTCTCATGTCTTCTGCATCTTAAATCAAAGCAAGCCTGTTGCTTTTGAGTTGATTTGGACTCAGGGAGACCCTAGCGCACAGAGTAGAACTGCCCCATTGGGTTTTCAAGACTGTGATTGTCACAGGAACAGACGGCCACATCGGCCTCCCATAGAGTGGGTGCAATCTACTGCACTTAAACACTGCCTCACCAGGACTCCCTCAGTACCTTAGAGGTCTGTGTATGCTTAGATTCTCCCTCCCACTATATTGACTGAGGCATTTTTGTTGGACACACCGTATGTGCCTGCTTCTGTCCTGGTTAGGATGCTTCTTCCTGGAGAGCTCACCCTGCCAGGCCCCAGACAGTCTCAGACGTATCTAAATCAGTGGTAAAATATGGATCAGGTTTCAACTGTAGTTATTATGGACTTGCTATGTGTTACATACTTGCTACATACACAACTTTCTGTATTTATTATGGACTTGGTATGTGCCCAGAGCTGTTCCTGGCCCTGTGATAGAAAGTAAGTTGAATATATTGTTCATACAATGACTGAGTAACAAATCCAGGCAGAATAGGAGTAAATGGTTAAATGAGAAATGCAGAAATTAGGAGAGTAAAAGATGATGAAATGGCATTGTGTTATAAATTGAAGTGTAGAGGGAAAGTTTATACAGGAAACATTTGAACATGACCCTAGACAATAATGTCAAGAATCTTGGTTGTAAGCAATCCAATTAAAGAAGACACTGTATACTCATGGATTGTCTATTTCAGGTATGTTGTTGTTAAGTGCCCTCGAGTCTATTCTGACCCATAGCGACCCTGTAAAATGGTTCAGTTCTAAATTGTTCTGCTGGTGAACAACTTGCTTGTTCTTGTAGTAGCCAATCAGACTGACTTTTTGTTTTGGATTTTTTCTGTTCATCTTTCTTTCAAGAAGCAATCAGGATGCTTTTGACAGCAATTAACAGACACAACTCAAAGTGGCTTGTAAGAAATCTAGTAATAAGGTGGAATTGTTTTCAGTTGTTTAGGTTAATAAATAACCAAGTCCTTGTCATTTTTTCTGGCCTTCATGGATAACTTTGTAAGTGTCTGTGTACATGCTTATCCTCTAAAGGTTAAAGAGACATCTCTAAGTATCATATCACTCATCTATATCTAATCTACTTGTTGTTAAGTACCATAGAGTAGGTTCCGACTCATAGTGACCCTGCACAGGGTTTCCGAGGCTGTAAATCTTTATGGGAGCAGAACATCTCATCTTTCTGCCATGAAACCGCTGGTAGTTTCGAACTGCCAACTTTGAAGTTAGCAGCCCGATTCGTAACCACTGGGTAAGAGAAACTTCCATCCCTGTGTTTCTTTTTAAGAGTTAGAAATATTTCCTAGGAACTTCTCGACAGACTTCACCTCCATCTCAGTGACCAGAATTGAATTATATGCCCATCCACAAACCAATGCATGGCAAAATAAGATATGACTCTCACAGTTGGTCTGGAGGGAATGGTTTTGAAACATATGGACTCCTGATACATGAACAAAATTAGGGCTCAGCTACCATGAAATCAATTAGGGGAATGGCCACAGAGTACACAATCAGCAGTGCTAACCAGAGATACCATTGGAACTGAGTCTCTATGTATCAATGTCATTAAGTTCGTTAAATTTGTTTCGACTCAGCGACCTTGTATAGGGTTTCTGTGGAGTGGTTGGTAGACTCTTAACCACTGACCTTGTGGTTAGCAGTCCAGTGCTTATCCTACAGTGCCACACCAGAAGTCTCAATGTAAACAGCCTAATTTCAGCATAAATTTTTACTGATCTTTTAGTCTCATTGTTGTTGTTGTGTGCTGTCGAGTCAGTTCTGACTCATAGTAACCCTGTGTAGGGTTTCCAAGGAACAGCTGGTGGGTAGACTTCTTGAGAATAGGAAATTAATCTTATTTGTGATTAGAGTCCCCCCAAAGTATTCAAAATTGGAAGACATTAAGTGAAGTGAGGCAAATATATACCAGTATTTCCCTGATAGTTATGTCTTGTTTTCATCATGGAACTAAGAAGTCATCTAGGTAATAAAAAATTTCCCAGTGGTTATTGGTCCACCAGTGAATTTGTTGTTGTTGTTGTTACTTTTCCAGTTAAGAAAGCCTGGAGCTATCTTTACTGGAGTTGAACGTTGCTGTGATAATTGTTGCTGTTAAGTGCTGTGGAGTCTGTTCTGACTCACAGCAATCCTGTATATGGTTTCCAAGGAATGACAGGTGGGTTTGAACCACCAATCTTGTGGTTAGCCGTCCACTGTTTATATCCTACAGCACCATACCAGGACTACTATTGTGAGAATTTGTTGTTGTTGTTGTTAAGTGCTGTCGAGTTGGTTCTGACCCATAGCGACCCTGTACAGGGTTTCTGAGGAGCTGCCAGTGAGCTTGAACTGCTGACTGTGCAGTTTAAAAGGCTTTGCAGTCTGATGCAGTAACCCACAGCACTATACCAGGACTCGTAGAGGATGGTAAATTAAGAAAAGCAGGTCATCAGAAATTTCTTTCCAGTCTTTATATATAT
>NW_006408522.1:25966374-26095729 GCF_000296735.1 Chrysochloris asiatica | reverse complement strand
AGAGAGAGAGAGAGTCAGTTTCAAATATAAGAAAGCGAATACCTTTGTTTGATGGAATCAACATTCAAAAAAGTTCTTAATAGAACTGACCATTGGATTAAAATGACTCCAACTGATTTTCATGAGAAAAATAAGTGTTTCTAAATCAAATCCAAAAACCAATTACGGAAATGCAAAAAGGTGGTGGTAGGGAGTGTGGCCTAAATGTGACTCCGTTATGAAGGAAAATGAATATATTGTGCCAGAAGAGTTTTGTTTGTATAACATAAACCAACCACACCAAAATCTTGTGTGTAATGCAACTATAGTTTATTTCTCACTCAAGCAAAGTGGGCTGCACATTCAGGCAACTTCCCAGGACAGCTGTCCTCATGTGTTGGCTCAGCATTCCAGCTTTCCTCAGTCTATGACATTTCCATATCAGCACATGTGTTGGTGTTCACCATGGTGGGGAAAGAGGGGCTGAAAAGTTGCACATGGCACTTTTAATGGTTCAGTTCTGAATTGCTCTCATTTCTCCTTTCTATAACTAATTTCAAGGGTTCCTTGGTAATGTCGTAGATTCTGAGCTGGGCTTCTGACAGCAAGGTTAGCAGTTTGAATCTACCAGTCGTTCTGCTGGGGAACAATGAGGCTTTCTGCTCTCATAAATATTTATAGCCGAGGAAACCCTATATAGGGTTGCTATGAGTCAGAACTGACACAGTAGCACACAACTACCACCACCACCAAAACTGATTTTAAGGAGTAGTCATGTGGACTCTTTCCATTATGCCCAGGAGTAATGCCTGTCACACAAATTTAGTAGGATAAGCACTGGACTGCTAACTGGAAGGTTGATGCCTTAAAGCTACCAGCTGCTGCTCCTTGGAAACCCTATACAGGGTCACTGTGAGTCAGAACCAACTTGAAGGCACTTAACAACAACAAATTCATTATGAAGCCACACTGTAAGTTTGTTGTTGTTGTTGTTGTTGTTGAGTGCCGTCGAGTCGGTTCTGACCCATAGTGACCCTGAACAGGGTTTCCGAGGCTGTAAATCTTTACGGGAGCAGAATGCCTCATCTTTCTCCCACGGAGCAGCTGGTAGTTTTGAACTGCTGACCTTGCGGTTCACAGCCCGATTCGTAACCATTACGCTACCAGAGCTCCTTGTCTAGCCTTTGGTTGAGGGAAAAACCTTCATGTGGGTGCTGTCCAAGCATGAACTTAGCTTCTTCTTTGGCACAATGCCAGAGGTGCGGGATTCAAGCATCATATGACTAGCTGAACTGGATGCCCCTTATGGATGCTTACAGCTCCAAATTTAGTAATTGGATTGTTCCTGAGTTGTCCATATTCTCATCTGGGTGACCATGCCAGAGCTTCAAAACCAGGGACACTTGCATGGATTTTCACTCATGGCTCTAGAGTCCTACATTGCTGGGATCTGGTGACACAATAAGAAACCAATAACTTATATTCCAAAGGTAAAGGGCACAGGGTGTGGTTCCAAGCCCTGTCCTGCTGTTCTCTATCCAGAATTGTGTTCACACGGCAGTTCTGAGTCATTCCAGAACTAGCTGTGGAAACACATGAGAAACCACACACCCTATTGTCCTCCTGCAATGAAGCTGTGCTAATGCAAACCAAATCTGATTTACCACCACCACCCCCCAAATACATAAATCAAGAACTTCTTGTCAGGCAGAATCTTTTTATGTCATTTTATCCTTGAGTGCATTTTTACACTGAATTGGAAACGCTATCAACTAGAGATTAGAATTCCTTTGCCAGAGTATGTACATGGCCACCCAGAGCGAGGCTGCCTTAGCCGCCAGGGGTTAACTGTAACCATTTCCTGACTTGCTCCCTCCTCACCATACTCTTACACTCTTTTTCTTTCCTTCTTCTTCTTTCTTGTTACTATGGATACAAACTGTTGATACTGGATTCATAGTCAGGTTTTTATTCCTTTTGTCACTTTTCCCATGAACAAATAAGCCACAGTGGAGTTAAAAGTGTGAGCAAATGTGAACATTACCCAAAGCATTTTTATGTTCTATTGCCATTCACTTCTCACCCTTAATCATTTAGAGCTGTTAACATAAGAAAGAGAAAATGTTCAGCCTCCTCCCACCCGGTTTCCCTCTCACTTCCCAAGCTTCAGAGGGGAAGAACCACTAGGCATTTCCCATCAAGACTATTTGCAAAGTAACACATGTCCTCAATTACTGGGCTCAGAAATTCAAGGCACCTTTTCAGTTGGTGATGGATGACTTGTTGGCCTCACTCTCTGTTGGATATGCACCACAGGTGCCACAGTGGGAATGGTTAGCAGGGTCACATTTTTCTCCTCTGTGATTCCTATTCTCGGTCATGGACTCCATTGCAAGCCCAGTCTCAGCTTGTGTGTGAACTACTCCAAAACAAAAACCAAGCTCAAGGCTCACCTCATTTGAAAAAGATCTCAAGCTGAACCAAGAGGGAAAAAAAGTCATAAAGGGTAATCTGTTATAAAAGAAAGAGAGTGGGTTTTAGATGTGTTTGAAACTTGGATCTACGAATTACCAATTATAAGACTTTATCCATTCTATGCCAATTCTCTCTGACTCAGTCCTATCATCAGGAAAAATAAATGAAAAGTAACAGTAATTATCTTATGAAGTTGCCATGAGGGCAAATAAGATGCTCTGTGAAGGACTTAGCATACTGAGAGGTATTGAGTAAATGCTCAGTAAGACTTAGTAGTCACACTAATCAAGAATGGTTCATTAAAAATGGACAGAAACACAACTCAAAACAACTTAAGCACAGAAAAGCACTTATTGATTCATGTAAGGCATGGATGGCTCAGGGACTCAAACAGTGTTTATTTACACTACTCCTGGTTCTGCTTTTGTGGTAACCAGTCTTCCAGACAGCCCCCAGGAATCCATCCTTTCTGGTATTTACACCCTGGTGTTATTCCCTCCCACAATGTGCCAGGGTTGGTCTGTGTGATCAATGAAATATGGCAAAAGTGATGGCATGTCACTTTTATGACTAGGGTTCAAAAGATGCTATGGGATACATCTTGTTGGATCTCTCGATGTCTCTTTTCCATAATTCACTCTTGGTGAAGTCCCTGAGATGTCCTGGACAGTACTATGGGGATGCACACTTGGTTGTTGTTGTTGTTGTCAGGTGCCATCGAGTCGGAACCAACTCATAGCGACCCCATGCGCAGCAGAACGAAACAATGTCCGATCCTGGGCCAACCTCACTACCGCTGCCACACTTGACACCATCAATGATGTCACCTGGCTGATCCATCTCGTTGGGGGTCTTCCTCTTTTTCTCTGACCCTTCACCTTACCCAACATGACATCCTTCTCCAGCGACTGTTCTCTCCGGACAATGTGTCCAAAGTATGAGAGACGAAGCTTAGCCATCTTGGCCTCCAAGAGCACTCTGGTTGCACTTCTTCCAAAACAGATCTATTGGTTCTTTTGGCAGTCCATGGCACTTTCAGTATTCTCCTCCAACACCACAACTCAAAGGCATCAATTCTTCTACGATCTTCCTTATTCACTGTCCAGCATTCACATCCATATAAGGTTATTGAAAATATCATGGCTTGGGTCAGGCACACCTTAGTCTTCAAGCTGACATCTCTGCTCTTCAATACTTTAAAAAGTTCCTGTGCAGCAGATTTGCCCAATGCAGTACGTCGTCTGATCTCTTGACTGCTGCTTCCGCGAGTGTTGATAGTTGATCCAAGAAGAATGAAGTCTTCTCCATTGATACGAATGCTGTTTATGGTCCAGTGGTGAGGATTTTTGTTTTCTTTACATTGAGTTGTAATCTATATGGAAGGCTGTGCTCTTTATTCTTCATCAGTAAATATTTCCCACCTCTGAAGATCTGGATGTGGTTCAGGATTCCACCTGTGATCTTATTTAATACAGAGGCTCTGCAGGAAGCCTCCTTCACTGGGCACGTTGTAGCCCATTTTAGGTATTCCAATCAGCTATAGGCAGAAGACGTACTTACAAGTTTTCTATGGTGATTATTCTGGCTATTCCTTTCTCCTCCTCAAGTGTTTATTTTATAATGGTATGCCAGGGAAACCAAGATTCAAAAGACAGCCAAGCATCTTAACATTATTTCCCCCCTTTTCCCCATTCCAACCATGTCTTAATCCCTGTATCCCAGAACTCTGGTGTTTCAAGGTTGTGCATACATCATTCTTTACCTCTGTCCCACTTAGCCCATGCAAACCTGCCTCATTGTTTTCTCATCTGCTTTGTTCTTCCATTCCCCTTCCCCTTCTTGTATATTGGCTCCCTCCCTAGCACCCAAACTATATTGTGTCTATTCCCTAGTCTGTGCTCTACCTTCACCTCCCTTCCCTCACCCCATTCCCCACATCCTGGTAACCAGCAAAGAATCCCCCCTCACCTTTAGTATGGGTTCTTTTACTTAGTCTTTTACAATAGTGGTCCTACGCAGTATTTCTCCTTTTGTGACTGACTAATTTTACTCAGCAAAATGTCCTCAAGTTTCATCCATGTTATACAGTGGCTTACAGCTTCCTTGTTATTCTTCAAGGTAGTATAATTCCATTATGTGTATGTACCACAGTTTGTTTATGCATTCTTCCATTGATGGGCACTTAGGCCGTCTCCATCTTTTTTCTATTGTAAATAGTGTTGCTATGAACATTGGTGTGCATATATTACTTGTGCTATGGCTCGTATTTCTTGTGGGTAAATACCAAGTAGAGGAATTTCTGGATCAAAAGGTATTTCTATTTCCAACCTTCTGAGGATGTGCCATATTGCTTTCCAGAGCGGTTGGACCATTTTGCAATCCTACCAGCAATGTAGGAGGGTCCCAGTCTCTCCGCCTCCCCACCAGCATTTATTGTCCTCTACTTTTTTTTAATCTTTGCTGTTATTGCTGGTGTGAGATGATATCTCATTGTTTTGATTTGCATCTCTCTAATGGCTAGTGATCATGAACATTTCTTCATATGCTTGTTGGCTGCCTGGATCTCCTCCTTGATGAAGTGTCTGTTCATGTCCTGTGCCCATTTTTTAATTGGGTTATTTGTCTTTTTCTTGTATAGGTGTTGTAGTTTCCTACATATTTTAGAAATGAGTCCCTTGTCTGGTGTGTCATTGCAAAACATTTTTTCCCATTCCGTGGGTTCCCTTTTTACTCTTCTGGTGAAGTCTTTTGATGCACATAAGTTTTTAATTTTTAGTATGTCCCAATCATCTATTTTGTCTACTACTTTTGTTTGTGTAGGTTTCAAAATGTTTGGTAGTCTGTGTATTCCATGAATTAGTGTCCTCATATTTGTCCCTATTTTTTCATTGATGGCCTTCATAATTTTGGGATTCACATTTAGGTCTTTAATCCATGTTGAGTTGGTTTTTGTATAAGGCATGAGGTGATGGTCTTGTTCAATCTTTTGCATATCATTTTCCAGTTCTGCCATCACCATCTGTTGAAGTGACTATCACCTCCCCATGTGATATATCTAGGTACTTTGTCAAAAATCAGTTGGCTGTATATGGATGGGTTAATTTCTGGATTATCGATTCTGTTCTATTGATCTATGTATCTTTCATTGTACCAGTACCAGGCTGTTTTGACCACTGTAGCTGTGTAATAAATTTTGAAGTTGGGGAGTGAGAGATTTCCAATCTTATTCTTCTTCTTAAGCAGTGCTTTGCTTATCCTGGGTCTCTTTCCTTTCCATATAATTGTTTTCCCATAAAGATAATTTTTAAATGGCTGCAATAGTACATTGACAGGGAACTGCCAGAGGTTCAAGCTGGATTCAGACAAGGACATAAAATGAGACGTATCATTGTTAATGTAAGATGGATCTTGGTTGAAAACAGAGAATGGCAGAAAGATGCTTTCTTGTGCTTTATTGACTACAGAAAAGCTTTAGACTGTGTGGATCATGACAAGCTATGGACAATATTGTGGAGGATGAGGATTCTGGAACACTTAATTGTGATCATGAGGAACCTGTGCATAGAGTCAAAGGCAATCATTTGAAGAGAACAAGGGAACACTGAATGGTTTAAAAATCAGAAAAGGTGTGCTCCAGGGTTGTATTCTTTCACCATACTTATTCAATCTGTATGCTGAGCATATAATACAAGAAGCTAGATGATATGAAGAAGAACATGGCATCAGGATTGGAGGAAGACTCATAAACAACCTGCAATATGCAGACGAAACAATCTTGCTTGCTGTAAGCAAAAAAGGGCTTAAAATACTAACTGATGAAGATAAAAGAATACAGCCTTTGGTATGAGTTGCACCTCAATGTAAAGAAAACAAAAATCCTCACCACTGGACCAGTAAATAACATAATGATAAACGGAGGCAAGATTGAAGTTGCCAAAAACTTCATTTTGCTTGGATCCACTATCTACATTCATGGAAGCAGAAGTCAAGAAATCAAACAACATATTGAATTAGGAAAATCTGCTACACAAGACCTCTTTAATGTGTTCAAGAGCAAAGATGTAATTTTGAGGACTAAAGTGCACCTGACCCAAGCCATGGTATTTTCAATAGTCTCATATGTATGTAAAAGTTGAATGTGAATAAGGACAACCATGGAAAAATTGATGCATTTGAGTTATGATGTTGGAGAAGAATATTAAAGGTAACATGGACTACTATAAAAAAACTGAAAACAAATCTGTGTTGAAAGAAGTACAGGTAGAGTGCTCCCTAGAAGCCAGGATGGCCAGACTTGGTCTCTCAAGCTTCAGACATATTTATCAGGAGGGATCAGTCTCTGGAGAAGGGCATCATGCTTGGTAAAGTGGAGGGTTAGCAAAAAAGAGGAAGATCTGCAACAAGATGGATTGGCACAGTGGCGGCAGCAATGGGAGCAAGCTTAGCAGTGATTGTGAGGGCGGTGCAGCTGTGGTTGGTGCTTCGTTCTGTTTTCCATAGGGTGATTATGGGTCAGAATTGAGTCCTGGTGTGGCACTGTGGGCTAATGCGTCAGACTGCAAAGTCATTTGAACTGCAAGGTCAGTGATTCAAGCTCACCAGCTTCTCCTTGGAAACCCTATACAGGGTTGCTATGGGTCAGAATCGACTTGATGGCACTTCACAACAACAACAAGATAAGTCAAAGTGCTATTATCAGATAGCCGATAGTATTGGCTGCAGTCCTTATTGATAATAATCACAACATAATGATTTATCTTTTATAGGTAAATGTCTTTCGTACTACTATTAATTATGATTCTTATTGAGTATTTGCTCATGCCAACCATTTTTCTAAGCATTTTATATATATTAACTCATTTAGTCCTTGAAGCAAGTCTATGAAGTAAATGTAAGTTTTAAATCTTTATTTTAAGAGGACAGGCACAGAAAATTTAAGAAACTTTCTCCAAATCACACAACTACTAAGTGGACGAACTGGGATGTAAACCAAGACAGTCTAGTTCTAGGGTCCAGGCCTGTAACTCACTCTGCTAGAACATCAATAACATGAAGTATAAAAACGTGTTGTGTGTGATTGCAGGTATTTTGTCCTTTAAGTTCTCACATTTTTGTTTGTAAAATACATCTCTGTTGTTGTTGTTATGTGCCATCGAGTCGATTCAGACCCATAGCAACCCTGTATAGGGTTTCCAAGTAGCATACGGTGAACTTGAACCACCTACCTTGCAGTGCAAATGACTTTGCAGTCTGACACATTAGCCACAGCGCTACACCAGGACTCCAAAATACATCTCTACTGGGATAGAAATGGAGCTGATTTCAGCCTTAACTCTGAAGGTAAGTTCCTGATTGCCTCTGTACAGGAATGTATCAACATTTTCTAGTGATGTATATTTACTGTACTCATGGGTTAATGCACCAGACTGTAAAGCTGTTTGAACTGCAAGGCCGGTGGTTCAAGCTCACCAGCTGCTCCTTGGAAACTCTATACAGGGTCGCTATGGGTCGGAAATGACTTGACGACACTTAACAACATCTGTGGGTACCTCCTGACTGGTGAGCATTCTTCAAAAACTTGTTATTAAAAAATGTATATCTCTTGAGTTCACATATGTATAGAGAGGTGAGTGAGGAAAATGTAACAGTTTGACTCATTTAATTTTATGGACACATGTGGTCTGTACATTTTTATTTGCTCCAATAAATTGTTTGCCAGTCTTCTCTTCCTGAGCACTTTGGTGCTTCCTTCTATTGCCTCCAATCTCACTTACGTAAGAGCTTGAGGACTTACTCAGTTTAAAGGATTGGCTTGGTTGTTTTTACTGCAGTTGACTTATCTGGTTTGCAGAGTCTACTGCTTAAGGAAGACTTAAGTGCTAGGGCCTTTGCAAACACTGCACTGGTGCCAATGAACCTCACCCTTGGGCTTTACAGTTTACTGATGGTACAAACGGTTAAGCAATTGGCAGCTAACTGAAAGCTTGGGTGTTTGAATCCATCTAGAAAGTCCTGGTAATCTACTTTAGAAAACTCAGTCATTGAAAACTCTACGGAGCACAGTTCTGTGACACAGAAGGGGTCGCCACAAATCAGAATTGACTAGGTAGCCGCTGATTTGGTTGCTTTTCTGTAGAGTATTCTTTCAAAGTACAACCATCACACCAGGGTGTCTGGTTCTGGGAAGAGCAAGTCATAATCTAGCCTCAGTCATGCTCCTGGAAACAAGACCCCTTCCCACAAGCTGGACGGGATCTCTTCACCGATCCAGATTCCTGCTGCCTTTACAGGGAGTTCTTTGGGCTGCTGATGTCTTAGTGAATCTTTGTCAGGACCTTCCCAATCCAGCTGAGAAGCTTTCATCTTGTTTCTGAAACTGAACTGTGTAACACACTCTTCTCCCTGGAGAGTGACCAAGTCAGCTTAACTATCAGTATCATATCCTCAGAATCTTAAAACTTTTAATTACTCAATCTCTATGCCTTGGTTGCATTGGAAATTAGTGAGCAATTAGGAAGGTACAGTCGATTTACATAGCAGGCAGTGTCATTTCAGGAATCGGCAGGCATCAAATCAAGTGCCCAATCCCCCAAATCCAATCCACTGCCATTGAGTCAATTCTGATTCATAGTGACCCTATATATGGTTTCTGAGACTGTAGATTGTTACAGGAGCAGACAGCTTCATCTTTCTCCCAAAGAGCAGCTGGTGGGTTTGAACTGCAGATCTTGCAGTTAGCAATCCAGTGCTGATCCTGCAGTACCACCAGGGAATGCCCAAACTATTTGGACAATCTGGGCTGAAAGGAGGCAGTCAAGGTTCTTGGGTGGTGTGAAGGGTTTGCACCTGACATCTATGGGTTCACAGCTTGAACCCATCAAGTTGCATTGCAGAATAAAGACTTGGTGCCCTGGTAGTATAGTGGGTTACGAGTTGGGCTACTAGCCACAACATCGGCAGTTCAAATCCACCAGCCATTCTGTAGGAGAAAGACGAGGCTTTCTGCTCCATAAAGATTTACAGCCTTGGAAACCCTATGGAGCAGCAGCTTTGGATCTACTATTATTTTGTTTCTGCTGAAAAAGGATAACTAACCTTCTCTTTCTCTCCTCTGTCTTCTCTGTGCCCTTCCCTACTTCCCTGCTTTGGATGAACAAGTGCTAAGAATTGAGAAGCCTTGGCAAAAGCACTTCCTGTTTGGAGGCTGAGAAAGTTGATTTGGGGGTTGGGGGAGGGAGGGAAGACTGGGGGGAGATGTAAACACTAACGCAGGTGTTGATGATTTCATGCAAATAGGAGAATGTTTAATTAAAAGCTGGCAGCTACAAAAAACATCCTGCACAAAACCACGTGGGAAAGAGAGGACAAAAAAGGTTGGGTTGGAAGAAAATGCATCATGTAATCACATTCCATTGAATGTAAACTCTTTTCTGTGGGCAAATATTGTCCTGGGAATATTATACTCTGTTCCCAATAAATTTCAACAGGCAAAGCATAGAGACACATCACCTAAAAAAGCGTCTTCAAGTGGTTGTGGTTCCTGCAAGCCAAGAAATAGAGTTGATTTGCCATTAAAGTAGGTCTGTCTGTTCAACACGGTTCCAGATTCTTGTCACAGCAAAGTTATTTGCTGACTCATCTTGAAATTGGAGAATTTTCAGTTTTCCATTGCACACAGTCCTGTCTCTTTCCAGAAGTTTTTTAATTTAAAAAAATAATAATTTTATGTAACATATGTGAACTATGTTTTCTATTTTATGTTCTAAGATATGTTACTTGTCTTGATTCCTGTGAAGGAAGGAAAATTCCTCACAGCTTTTGAACCTCTCTCAACTACTAGTATAAGAAAGCATGAACCATGAACAATTAGTGGCCCCATTTTTTTTTTTTTTTCAAACAAAATACTGTGTATTGGAGCTTAAATTCTAAGGCACTTGATTTGTGGAAGACTGCGGTCAACAGTAGGAGTCCTAACTCCATTTTGAACCTTGACAAAAGTTCTTTCTGACCATTAAATCAACAATGTGGCTAATACTCAGATAAATCTTGGGCAAACCTAAGGAGGGGCAGATTAGCCCTCAGGTAGAGTGTATTTGAATAACGAAGGCTGTAGAAGAATCAATACATTAGAGTCATGGTGTTGGAGACGAATATTAAAAGTACCATGAACTGCCAGATGAACAAGCAAATCTGTCTTGGAAGAAGTATAGGCAGAAGCCAGGATGGTGAGACTTCATCTCTCATACTTCAGACATGTTACCATGAGGAACCAGTCCCAAACATCATGTTTGGTAAAGTGGGGTGTCACTAGAAAAGAGGACAACCCCCACTGAGATGGATTGGCAGGCTCAGATGTAACAACTGTGAAGATGGTGCAGGTCAGGGCAGTGTTTCATTCTGTTGTTCATAGAGTTGCTATGAGTCAGAACCAACTTGATGGCACCTAACAACAATGACAACAGAGTGTGTTTGAAAGTAAATGACTCCAACGTGAGCCCAAGGAGGGGCAATTTTGCCCTGGAGAACCAGGGAACTTGATCTACTGACTGTATCCATACGTCTTCAAAAGTTGGGGTACTGATGGCTGTGACTCAGGGCTGCATGATCAGTTCAATGAGTCATGTCCTGATCTCCACATAGCCATGTGGTCCAAAGTCCCAGAAGCAATCCTGTAAGGTTTTTAAGTCTGAGATTGTGTCTATATCACAATCAGGCTCCTTTCCCTGCTTTTGTAGCCCCACTGGTGACTGTGATGGATGGACCAGCCACTAATCCTGATTTTGTGATGATTGCTTTTGTCTTCCATCACATGTAATAAACTCCATGACTGTGAATCCGTGGGCTCCTTGTCAGCCTCTATACTGTGCACATGTTGCTGGTCTCCCTGGTGCAGGGTGATTGTCTTTGTCTTGTCTTTATCCTATTTAAAGATTAATAAAGAGTCTCTATAGAATATATTAAGGAGCTCTGGTAGTGTAGTGGTTACGAATTGGGCTGGGAGCCACAAGGTCAGCAGTTCGAAACTACCAGCTGTTCCGCTGGAGAAGGATGAGGCTTTCTACTTCTGTAAAGATTTACAGCCTCAGAAACCCTGTACAGGGTCGCTGTGCGTTGGAACTGACTCCACGGCACATAACAACAACAGCATAGAATATATTAGAGTCCTGGTGTGGTGCTGTGGGTTAATGCACTGGACTGCAAGGTTGGTTTGAACTGCAAGGTCAGAGATTCAAGCTCACCAGCCACTCCTCAGAAACCCTATACAGGATCACTATGGCTAGGAACCAACTAGACTGAACTTAACAACAATAAAATATAATATATTGGAGTCCTGGTGTGCTGCCATAAGATAAGTACTGGACCTCAAGGTCAGCTTGAACTGCAAGGTCAATGCTTCAAACTTACCAGTCACTCTTCAGAAACCCTATACAAGGTTGCTATGAGTTAGAACCAACTCCATGGAACTTAATAACAACAATGAACAATGTAGAATATATTGGACTCCTGGTGTGGTGCTATAAGATCTGCAGTGGACTGTGAACCACAGGTCAGCAGTTGAAACCCACCAGCTGCTCTTAGGAAACCCTGTCCAGGATCACTATGAGTTGGAGTTGACTCAACAACACCGAACAACAATCACAACTTAGAATAGATTGGAATCCTGGTGTGGTGCCGTGGGATAAACATTGGACTGCTCACCACAAGGTCATTGATTCAAACTCACCAGCTGCTCCTTGAAAACTCTATAGAGAGTTGCTATGAGTTGGAACCTACTCTACACGTAAGTCCTGTGCCAACTGCGCAATTGTTGCTATTCTTAAGGCCATTGCTGCCATTGTGCCAATCCATCTTGTTGGGGTCTGTCTCTTTTTTGCTGACCCTCATTTTACAAAGGCTTTGATTTCTTTCTCTCTCTCTTATTCTGGTAGGAAAGAAAGTGGATTCTAATATCTCTTCAGTTACTTTTACTTGTTCAAATTCAAGGTCTCAGGTTCTTAGCCTAACCTGAGGTATGACCCAGGCCAGGTGGGAGAGTCCGGAATATTGAGAGTGCAAAGGATCTTCGCTCAGTTGCTGTTGGTTCCTACTCATGGCAACCCCACGTGTGTCAGAATAGAACTGGACTTCCTAGGATTTTCAATTGCTGATTTTCAGAAGTACGTTGCCAGGGCTTTCATCTGAGTTACCTTTTGGCGGACCAGGGCATCCAACCTTTAGATTAGCAGTCACGTGCATAAACTGCTTCATTCATCCAGGGCTTCCACGAAGACCCTTAGATATCTTCTATTCCAAATTGCAGTCAGTGAAGGAACTATGCACACCTTCACTTCCCCACAACGGATCCTGAGGCTCTGCTTGGGCCCCCAGTGACTTCTCTATCTTGTGAGACTATATGTGGAAGAGCCTGGCTTACTTTCAAAGATGGGCAGGTTAAACAGATGGATATACTTACATTCATGTGATCATTCATTCTCTCATTACACTAACAAAGATTTATTGAGCACCTCCTTTGTGCCAAGGAGCCCTGCACTGTAGGGTAAGCAGTGGACTGCTAACACCAAGGCCAACAGTTCAAACCCATGAGTCACTCCATTTGAAAAAAATGAGGCTTTCCACTCCCATAAAGATTTACAGCCTTGGAAAATCTTTGCTATGTGTCAAACAGTGGTTTGGTTTTGGTTTTGTGTCTTTGTGCTTGGTCGACTTTGTTTTGGCTCAAGAGCAAAGGTCACAAAGTATACACACGTGGTCTCTGCCCTCAGGGAGCACAGGGGAGAAAGACAATCTACCATAAGAATCTTTTACAGTTTTATTGGCCATTTGGGTTCCTATCTTTTTCTATTTTATTTTTTTTTAATGAAATGTTTTTTCAAGGTCTAGGGTTTTTACAAATTATTTGAAACCAAATTTTCTATTAGATTGACTGTCTTTTTCTTTTTTTCTTAAGCAGATTTATTGAGATATAATTCACATATCATAAAATTCATTAAAAGCATGCAATTCAATAACCACTAATATACTCAAACAATTGTGCACCCATCACTACAATTAATTTTAGAACATTTTCATTGCCATCAAAAGAACCCCTGCACCTATTAGTCATCAGCCCTATTCTCCATCCCTCTGATTCTATAGTTTTGCCCATGATGGACATTTTCAATAAAAGGAATCATTACATGTGGTCCTTTGTGACTGTCTTTTTTTACTTAATATAATGTTTTCATAGTTCATATTGTAGCATGAGTCAGTACTTCATTTCCTTCTGTTGCCAAACAATACTGCATTGTATAGCATATTTTACTTACTCAGCTGGTAGATGTTGGTCTATTTCCACTTTTTTATATATTATGAATAATGCTGCTATGAACTTTCTCATAAACATACTTTTTTGTGTGTGAATATAAGTGTTAAGCTTTCTAAAATATTTTCTTATTGATCCATAAAGTTCTTTATATATTCTAGTTAATAGTCCTTTGTCAGTTATGTATTGTAAATGTTTTTTCCACCAGTGACTTGTCTTTTTGTACTGTCATTTGATGAGTTGTTGTTGGTAAGTGTTGTCGAGTCGGTTCCGATTCATAGCAACCCTGTATAGGGATTCCAAAGCTATAAATCTTTGAGGGAGCAGAAAGTTTCATCTTTTCTCCTGCACAGCAACTGGAGGGCTCCAACCACCGACCTTGTGGTTCATAGTCCAGTGTTTACTCTACAGGACCACCACTCTTTCAAAGTAAGTAGATGTAATAAGAATGAAACAGATCTGTAACAGCTGCTTTACATCATTATCATCATTCTTCTCTTCCATCTCCCCTACAACCCAAACCCCTTCAAGTCTACTTTGGAGAGGGGTTGGGGTAGACTTTTGTAGAAATTGGGAAGAGGTCATTGCATTTTATATCTGAGTTAATATGGCGCACAACAGAGTCAACACATTGGACAGTGGAAGCTTAGATGCAATTATAATGATAAGCTTTCAGGAATTAAAAGAAATCTAGGGGAGAGCTTTGAATTTCCACAGGCTGGGTGTGGGTAGGGGTATGATCAATTGTACTCAAATGGGCAGAATCCCTCAATCTTAGTTACTGAGTTAGAGTCAAGCTGAGAATGCATCACTAGCGTCATTTCCCCCAGTGCTGGTTGCTAAGCCAAATCTCTTCTTCTCCCTGCTGTGTTCTATCTTGGCAATACCCTTTATGGATAGGCCATATGAATAGCTTTGGATTCTGTAGTTGCTTTGGCTGGTGATTCATCACTTAATTCCTGTTAACATTCCTTCACCCCTCCTCCAGAATATGGGTCCTTCTCAGCCTCACCTGCTCCTTTTCTCTGGGTCTGTAACCTCAGTTCTCTTATTTCTTCATCTACTGTTGGCTCTTGAACGGGAATTAAGTCTAACTTCAGATCAAATGTTTTCCATCTGAAATTCTTGTTTGGAATAAGGTTTCATGGTTGTTGTTGTTAAGTGCCGGGGAGTTGATTGCGACCCTGTATAGGGTTTCCAAGGCTCAGCTGGTGAACTTGAACCACCGACCTTGCAGTTCAAGTGACTTTGCAGTCTGACACATTAGCCCACAGTGCCACACCAGGACTCCTGGTGGTGGGTCTTTATTGGAATAGAAAGGGGCAGTCAGGGATGGTACTGGGAAGATCTACTTCATATAGCCAAAGACTCAAGTGGGACCATAAGAGTCCTTCCCTTGGGTTTCTGCCCCAAAATCATTAGGCTCAGTACAAAGGCAACTATGGCCAAGGAGACTAGTACCTACTTGGAGGCCAAAACCCAGTCTGTGTGGACAGAGGCTCATAGCTGGCATACATGTCTTTGAATTCTTTCTCATTTACCCTCCCAGGTCTTTTTAATGCAGGCCCTTGGCCTAGTAACAGTGCCAGCCAAAACTGCTACATCCAACATGTGATGTGCCGAGTTCTAGCTGCTCACAAATGATTCAGGCGTTCATCTTCTCTAGTGGAGTTCAGATAAGGGTTTTCACCTTGGTCTCCTCCACTTAATTTTCCTCAGTCTCCACAGGTCCAATGGCTCCATAGAGAAATGTATTTATCTGTCCAAGGAACTTCTTCCCTTGACTTAGACTTGGCTGGATATCCCAACCAAAAAGACTTCATCAAGAGGGAACAGTGTCAGGGTTCAGGGTGTGGGCTTAAATCCCACTTCTACCATTTATTAACTATCTGGCATTGAATAATTCCTTAACATTAGTGTAGCTGCTTCCTCATTTATGAAATGAAGTTAATAATGGATAGGGGGATGAGATTTCAAAAGGATAATCCACAAATAATAATAAGATAGAGTGAATTCCTGGAAAACATGCCAGTAATCCTGAGACAGGAGTGCTGTGGCTTTGTAGCATAGCACTGGATTGCTAGTTACAAGGTTGGTGGTTCGAGTCCATCAACCAGTCTCTGGGAGAAAGATGAAGCTTTCTGCTTCCAAAAGATTTGCAGCCTAGGTAACCCTATACAGGGTCATTATGAATCAGAGTTGACTCGAGGGCACTTAACAACAACAAAAATCCTGAAATGGGAAAAAGCCAATCCCAAACAAAACAAAACAAAAATGGTGAATGTAGAGTTAATCCTGGCTCTTGGGATCAGAGTAGAACTGTGTTCCACGGGCTTTTCAGTGGCTTTTCTTCTGATATACTTCTGGGTGGACTTGAACCTCTAACCGTTCACTTAGTAGCCAAGTCTCGGTTAATCATTTGCACCACCCATGAACTGCAGGCATTACATATGGAGAAATGGTTCCTTCTCCATCTAGGGAATGAGAGTCATAACTCAATAGAGAATACTATCAGTAGTTGCATGTCCAGCACTTGTTCTTTCATATTTAAGGGTCCATGCATGGGGTGACATGGATAGAGGACAGTGGATCACGGTTAGTCCATGAACATCTCAGGGCTTTGAGCCTTGTTCCCATTGTTGGAAATGTCTGTTTGAAGGATCCAGAGCTGCACTGGGCACCAAGTCATTGGGGGGATTTCTCTAGTGGGGGATTCTGTGGAATCTGGGTCTTTACAGTGAGCGCAGGCCGTGGAAACTATATTAAAAAAGAATAAATATCTGAGGAGGATGAAGCAAGTGTTCCGGTTTAATGCCCTAAGGCAATATTAATGTGGACTAACCCTTTGGACTGAGAAGCCTTCCTGGGGTCTTGGAGCTCTCACATAGACCTAATGAGGACCCTGACATTCAATTTTCATGTTTGAGGGAATGTGACCTCATTTTATACCTTAAGCTGGTGAATCAGTTCCATTTGTCAAGTGGTTAGCACACTGCCTGGCACATTCTAAGGACTCCATAAATGATGCTCAGGATTATAAAGCACGTGTGCAGCAGCAGCCAGAGGACAGAGCATTAGTCTTTGGCAACTGGAGCTCCCTAAAGGGAGGGTGGGGGCTTAATAACTGGGAGAAGAAAGTAGAATCATTTAGCATCTGACACACATCCCAGTGCTCCAACGGATCTCCCATCCACACACAGAAATCTGACCCAATTTGCTCAGCCTTTCTTCTGAGACCATCCAGTCACAAAGCGGAGCCTGGGAGAGTCTACCTCCTTAGTGAACTGTGGCTGGGAGGCAAAGGGTGTGGCAAAGCTTACCCAGAGTTGGAATCTGGAGTGCTCACTCATCTCCTCCAGCACTCCTGGGGGCTCAGAAGGCTGTGAGAATAATAGGAGAGAGGGTGTGGGGTGCCTGGCCTGGTCTGGGAGGCCTCCCCTCCCTTGGAATACTCAGCAGCCAGGTCATGGGCTCATTGAGCTGTTTATCATCCCCAGTCTTAGGGAGAACATGCCCACAGGACGGCACTTTGCAAGAAGCAAGTACTTTCCAAATGTACAAGACCTTGGTGTAGGATTGAGTTGTAGGGCTTTTTGACCCTCTGAACACAGAGTCTTGTGTCAGTGCTCTCAAAGGGAATTCCCGTCACTTCATCATGGCAGATTGGATGTGACACATGGCATATGGGCACTGAAGAGATGGGAATCTAGGACATATGGAAGACTGAGTAGAAAAGAGCAAGGGTAGGATCTTGTTAAAAGAAAAAGAAGGTACAGCTAGTGTGACTTGGGGCTCAAAGTCTCTGCCTCTGTGGCCAGGGATGTAGGACTTTATGAGGAGTTGGGAGACATGAAAGACTTACATACAGTTAGTTAAGCCTTGGGTTTCAGATTCTTGCTAAGAAACTCTCTGTATTCCTAAGGTAACCAGAAAAATGGAGAGTGGTTTGTGGTTGGCCACCCTGAACTTAGATTCACATAGAATTTGAGATCTGGGGAATGGGTGGAATGGAGAGTCGGGGACAATAAAGGACCTGATTTGGAAAATCATCCAGGGCAGATTTCATGTCCTGCAGGTTTCATCTGCCATGTACTGGGGAAGAGAATGGCCCACGCACACAACCAGACTCACCCAGATGAACAGCCACCACCCAGTCTCAACCTCTTCCTGCACTTTTTGTCTTCTTGGTGTTTTATAAGCTTGTTGTGGATTTTATAAGCCACGGAGTGGATTTTGACTCCTGTCAACTCCACATGTACGGAGCTGAGTTGCTCCAATGGGTATTCAAGACTGTGACCCTTTGGAAGAAATCTCCAAGTATCTTCCCAGGTGCCTCTGAGTGGGTTTGAACCACCAACCTCTTGGCTAGTAGTTAAAAACTTAACTGATTGCACCACTCAGCCACCATTTAAAAGCTTGTTGTTGTTGTTATGTGCCATGGAATCAGTTCCGACTCATGGCGACCCTGCACAGGGTTTCCAAGGCTATAAATCTTGACGGGAGCAGAAAGCCTCATCTTTCTCCCACAGAACAGCTGGTAGTTCGAACTGCTGACCTTGCAGTTTGCAGACTGATTCGTTACCACTATGCTACCAGAGTTTTATTTATTAAATACTTACCAATGTTTTTTTCTAGCTACCAAATCAAAACAACATCTTTCAATCACTAGTTTCACTATACATGATGAACTAAGTAGTTTGTTTTCATTTCTCCTGTTTTCCCACAGCATCTTGCATCCCATGGCCGCTTAGACCTCTGTGTATTTCACTCCTGTGTGGAGGTTGTTGAGAATCTAATGTGCCGTTACCGCTCATTTACCCTCTTGGATGATTTCAGAAGTCACACCTTAGAAATCGCAGAGCTTCAGGGAGGAAGGGGCCTGAATTGCTGAGTCATTACTTGAAGAATAATTTCCCAGCCACCCAGGAACATGTACAGATGACTTTAGACAAGCAATAAACTTCTATTAGGTTGAACCGCTGAGATTTTCTCTGAACACACATGCTCACATAAATATAGGAGTGAATCCCATCTTCGTCACTTTTTAACTGCAATATTGGGAAGATAACATCTTTTCTGGACCTCAGATTCTCCCATCAATAAGAACCTAACTTGTGAGGACAGTTGCAAGGAGTAAATAAGTGATTTTGTAATTGCTTGGGACATTGCAGAAAGGAATTATTTTCTATGTTTCTGTGTGTGTGCTTGCACACACAGTGGCTTCATGTGTGTTAATCTTAAAAGACTGTAAATTCAGTCACTTTGAGAACAAATTGGTACTGATCCAAGCCATGGTACTTTCAGTCTTCTCTTATAACCTAGACATTGAAAAAGGAAGACTGGGAATAACTGATACTTTTAATTATGGTTTTGGTGAAGAATACTGAATATACCATGGACTGACAGAAAAGTCCTGGTGTGGTACTGTAGAATAAGCACTGGGCCACAAAGTCAGTTTGAACTGCAAGGTCGGCAGTTCAAACTCACCAGTAGCTCCTTGGAAAGCCTACATATAGGATTGCTATGAGTCAGATCTGACTCAATGAAACTTAACAACAAGCCAGACAAATGAACAAATTTGTTTTGGAAGAGGTACAGCCGATTTCTTGGAGGCGAGGATGGCAAGACTTTGTCTCATGTTATCAGGACTTTGGACATGTTATCAGGAGGGACCAGCCCCTGGAGAAGAACATCATGCTTGGTCAGATAAAAATAGAAAAAAAAAAAAAATTAGATGCACTGACACATTAGCTACAACAATGAGCTCAAACAAAACAACAATTGTGAGTATAACTCAGGACTGGACACTTGTACAAAGGATCGCTGTAAGTCACCACCTAACAATGACAACAAATGTATTGAGTAGTGGTCCAATACTGTAGACCCCTACTGTGCTTTCCATAAATCCTAGCACAATGCAAAGCCCATGGTATATTTCAACACATATTTGGTGAGAACCTAAAAATCTCCTTGGTTAAAGACATAAGCAAAAACTCTCTCTGTTGGAAGTCTTGGCATTCTCTCTTATGCCATTCACCATCCCACACCGTCACCAGTTGCTGTTGAGTTGACTCTGACTCATGGCATCCCAGTAGGTATCAGAGTAGAAATGTATTTCATACAATGAAAAATATATACTTGACTATGTTTTGGGTGAAGGCTTAAATGGCAATTCAGGTTTCCATTCAACAATATCTACACAAGTTGTTCAGTGACATTGGTTAGGTTTTCACAATTTGTGAGCAGTCTCATTATTTCCATTCTGGCTGTTCCTTTGCTCCATATGATTTTCAATGGCTGAGTTTTTGGTAGGTAGAGCACCAATCTTTCTTCTAAGGCACTTCTGAGTAGACTTGAACTCCTAACCTTCTGGTCAGCAATTGAACACTTAAAGCTGTTTGCACCACTCAGGGACTCCCCACTCCGTCACACACCGCCTTTTAGTCTTTCCCATCTAAGACCCTCTCCTGCTGCTCCAGTTCTTCCCAGGGCTTTCTGTTGACCCACCCTCTTTTTGTGTATAATTGCTGGTCATTCTGTGAGTAAATGGGTGTATCCATTTGGACAAAATTGTTTGTGGTTTGTGACAAATACAGCACAGGCCAGACAGGGAAAGGACAGGGCAGATTATTGAGATCTTTATAAGTAGATGGTGAGGGAACCATACTGAAAGTGACCTTGTTTTGTACTTTTATAAATGAACTGTAGACACAAAGCTGTTTGGTGAAATCTCCAAGTTTGAAGATGTCTTTAAGCATCTCTGCCCACTTTAAAATATCAAAATGATGAGAATCAACCATCTCATCATATTGGTATGTTGAGACTTTGAGAATTGTGTCAAAATGTTTTTTAAAAGAGGACACATATTAAAAGGATAGAAACAATGAAGGAATGATGGATTATCTGAGGTCATCTAAAGCCAACATAGTTTAACTTAACTTTTTTGAAAAAAAAAAAAAGTAGAACTCTGCTCTCCTTTATTTTAAGAAGTAACTGAAGTTCCTGAAGTCCAAGTCTGACAGTGCTTGACAGGTTTTTTTTTTTGTTTTTTTTTGTTTTTTTTTTTTAACACATTAATGTATTTTCTAACTGCCTCTAGCAAAAGCTCTATAAACACCTCCATATTCTGATGATAGAGAACTCTCTCTGTGTAAGATGGCACATAGAACCCAACCTATAGGAAACAAAATAATTTTGCATGAGGATTTATTCAGGAAAAATATAGGCTTCTTCATTTTAAAAAGGAACACACACACACACACACATATGTACACATACAAGCCCCAGCAGGAAGTGTAGCGTCTGCGATTATATTCACGTTATTTTTTAAATTATTTCACATGGAAGGTGTTGTATTAGGGGAAGATGACATTTCAGAAGCAACCTACATCAAGAGCACACATACAAGTATCTTCTTTGGGGCCTTTGAACACATTTTATGTAAGGTGAAATCTGGTGGTGTGTAGAGGCTTACTAAACTGTGTAGCTAGCTGTTTTGAAAATGGAGCATGAGTCAATCACAGATCAGAATTCATAAGCAAATAGCCAATCTACCAGTATATACCAAATAGCCAGATCTCACTAAGTGTGGTCTGCAGGCAACACCCAGGGCAGTGATTAAAGTTTGGCAAGCAAAGATAGTTTCCTCAGACAAAAAATTTCAGAGGGGGGCCCCAAAAAAAATCCTTTCTAATCATGATAAGGTGTTCTGGTGTGGCACTGTAAGATAAGTGCAGGGCCACAAGATTGATTTGAATCACAAAGTCAGCAGTTCCAACTTACCAGTTACTCCTTGGAAACCCTATTGCTTTCAGACTCAGTGACACTCAACAACAAAAATCAAAATAAATAGGAGACCTTGGGTGGCACAAGAGAGCTCTATTTCTAGCCAAAAGGTTGGCAGTTTGAACCTACCCATGGGTGCTTGGAAGACAGACCTGGAGATCTGTTTCCCAAAGGATACAACCACAAAACCCATAGGGAGCAGTTCTACTCTTCACACAAGGGGTCACCAAGAATTGGAATCAACTTAACAGCAACTAACAACAAATCAAGATAAATAGTACTTTAGAACAATGTTACAGAGCTTCAAACTCTGGGCCTCCACATATTTTGGCAAGTTTTACTAAAGCAGTATGGATATCATTTGGGTGTTCATTAGAATCAAAGGTCTCACACCAGATCTTTGTACTAAATATCTGAACTTTTTGCAAGAATGCATGTGCCCGGGAGATTTCAAGACAAGAATAGGCTGAGCCATCAAGTTGCTCCAGGAAGGCTAATGATTTGTGTCCTTCAAATGGATAACTTGGAACATTTATTATTTCACTTATACTTAATGAGGACAGGAAGAAATAGATTTTTTTCCTTAATTAAAATGGATTTCTTCATAGTTAACATACAGAATTTATTATGAGCATTGAATGCAACCTAACAGTTTAATCAATTTGGAGTGAGTTTTCATTTCACATCTTTTCCATCATACACATAATTGGATCATGTGAGTCACTCATGCATGAAGTACAGAGGTAATGCACAGGAATATAATTGAGCATTCCGATTATATTTAACGTTCCTTTTTCTGACTCTCATCTTGGCAACAACACTCTTTTCTGCAGTTCTTGTTTTGTCTTCAGTTTTTCTCCACGTCTTCCAATCAGTTCATTCCTGTTTGACCCTCTTGCTGAGAATTTGCATTTTTATTCCAGAGATACTGAATCAAGATCCACATTTTAACAAGATCCTCAGGTGAAGCGTTTATGAATCAGAATCCCCAGGGAATCTTGTTACACTGTAGACTCTGATTCAAAATGAGCAAATTTGGGGTGGAAATACAAATTTTCAGCAGGGGGTTGAACTGGAATAAACCAACTCAGAGCCCTGTATTTTATTTTTTGTGTGTGGTTTTCTGAATCCGAATTCTTCTCGGGAGGTATATAAAAGAGTTGGAAATTTAGGTACCACAATACATCACCAGTTGCTGGTAAACAGCACCATGCTACGATTTCAATATTTTGAGGTTGGGTGAGTTGAGCCAGAAGGCAGGTCAGCAGGCAGGTGAGCATCCCAGCCCATAGCCTATCCTGTAACTTGCACATTCTTCAGGGAAATGATTGCTTCTTGAAAGAAAAGAGTTTTTATTTTAACTCCAGAGTACTGTCTGCTTTCAGAGAACTACTTTACATTTTACCAGTTTTGTAAAGAGTGGTATGAGGAAGTCTAAGTTAATGACACCGTATTTATGACTTCAAAAATTTTAGGGGTTTCCCTAACATTTTGCCAGGAAGAAGATATTGACATCCCAAAATGTCCCAGGGTGGAGGTACAAACTGTAATCTTGCCCTAAGGCTAGTGTGAAGGGCATGCCACTTAGATGGTAATGAGCCTAATCAACCACCACATGCCATCCATACCTCACTGCTTGCTGCTTAATGACACCCCCAAACTCAAAGGCAAAGATACAATTTACAGGGTCACCAAAGATCATGGTTAATGTTACTATATGATAACGTAATGTCCAGTAGGCCAGCAATGCCAACAGTGGGCAATGGGGTGCATATCAGAATTACTGGGTGGACTTTCCCAAGAAAACACTCTCATCTGCCTGCACTTTACAATGGACGGTGACACTCAGTGAGGTGTCGAATGCTAATGATGAGCCTCAACTGGAAAGATTCTGAATTAGTGTGGGGTGTATCTTGGACATCAGATTTTAAAAAAAGTTTCCTAAGTGAGTCTAATGTGCAACCAACATTGAGAACCATTAATGTAGACTCTTAGGAGTAAGGAACTGAGAATCTGTTTTTGTGTCATTCAGAGTTGTGAATTACAGCCGCTGTAAGAAATCATACTAAGATGTCTGTAGTTTAATGAAATAGTTTATTTCTCATGAATATTTCTTACTTTATGGATGATTAGATCTGTGGTGCTTTGGCTAGACTTGAAAATGACAAATGCCATTTCTCCCAGCATTCCAATGGTCAGAATCCCATTACGTTGCGTCAGCATAACTGCAAAGGAAGTTAGGAGATGTAGTCTTTTGTGTGTGTCCTCTGGAGGAGGAAAAAGCTGGGTTGGTGATCAGTGGTCAGGTTCTGCCACATATCCTATTACAAAAATGTTTGCAAATCCTTTATTTGGTGAGAAGTTTATAACTCCCTTGTTTGAGAATCATGGTGGTGAAAATGGTTTGCATTCAACTATTAACCTAAAGGTTGGCAGTTTGAATCTCCCCATTGGTGGTATGTATGTAAGTAGGACCTGGTGATCTGCCTTTGTAAAGATGATAACTCTGTAACCATATGTAAAGACTATAACCCTATGAAGCAGCTCTACTCCATAACACACGGTGTCACTAAGAATCTGAATTTAGTCAATGGTAAAGGGGTTGTCTTTAGTTACTGAGAACCAATAGCTTAGAGTGTAAGTGGCAACATTTAAAATAACTCCATGATTTATTTTTGTCTTACATTTGTGGAATCAATACATATAATGAAGTTCTTTTCAGTTATACTTTTCAATAAGAATTCCCTTGGAGAGTGTGGGGATAGACACTCTAGGCTGCTTATCTCTGCTTTAACCCAAGCAGCTTTGCCTATATTTTATATATTGGATTTCAGGGTAAGATTTCATTTAAACTTAGGAATCTAACTGTATAAATGAACTCTGAAAATTACTGCTTCTCAGCATCATGTGAGGAAGACTTGTTAGTCTGTTGTTTTTATCTTTGGGGATTCATAAAGCTATAGACCTGGGGTCTGGCAGGTGTCAAAGGTGACTATGCTCTGGAACCACACATTGCCTCCTGTCTCAAGAACTGTGGGAGCTGAGGACCCTTGCTGCTTGCTACTCCTTTCGGCACTTGACAGTCTGACCTCAGCCCCACTGAAGTACAAATTGGAGAATGGCTCTCTCGCCCCTAACTGTAAGGTTCCTGTAGGTGAGGAGCCTGGCTTCCTTCATCTATGTCCCTAGTGGAACTTTCTCAGATGAGAAGGAGGAGGAGAGGCAGAGAGAGAAGAAATGGGTTGATGAAAAAGACATAAACCTTGCAGGGATTGTCTCTGTTTTCAGTGTTCTTACTTCCCCCAAACTCAGTCATTTGTCCATTCATTAAGTATTCATTGGTTTGTGGTCTGCTTTTCTATATTGCATTTTATTCCTTCCTTTTGGGGCATAGTATGTGAATTGAGAGCATGCTGTCTCATGTATGTACCAGGCAGGAGCCCCTTGGTGGTGCAAATGGTTAAGCACTCGCTACTGCCAAATGGTTGGCAGCTCAAATCCACCTTTGGAAAATCCTTTGGAAAAAAGGCCTGGTATTCTATTTCCAAAAACTCAGTCAGTGAAAACCGTATGGAGCACAATTCTACTCTGACACACATGCGATTGCCAGGAGTTGGAATAGAGTCAATAGCAACTCAGAAAAAGAAAAGAAAAGAAAAATGTGCCAGGGACCAAGCTGGGAGATGGAGCTTCTAGGGCAAAGCAGGCCCAGTTCTTGTCTTCATAGGCATCATGGTGGAGGGGTCGGTGGTGGGAACAGACTAGCGCAGCAGCAGGATCCAGGGGCCAATAGGATCTTTTACTGAGGGAGCTGGGTGTGAGCAGAGTGTGGCTCATTTTCTCCTTGATCTTCTCTTTGTTGCTGGAAGAGCAGAGGGGATTCTAGCTCTCAAATTGCCAATGTAAATTTGTAGCGTAACCACTTCCTGGAAGGAACCCTGGTGGCATAAATGGTTAAGCACTTGGCTATTAACTGAAATGTTGGTGGTTTGAATCTACCCGGTGACTTCAAGGGAGAACGACCTGGTTTTGTACTCCCATAAAGATTACAGCCTAGAAAACCCTACAGGAAGCATCCAGCTGATAAGAATGCATATGCACAAGAACACCCACACTTGCAGAAAGTACCCACTTGACCTGGCTTCAATGACTGGATGATCAGAGCTCAACCAGAAGAAGAAAGAAGAGGAAAAAAAGAATAATCTGATACAATTTGATTAACTTTACCTACACCTATGGATGCAGTAACTCAAAAGAGGGAACCAATCCTTACAGCAAGAATCATTCCCACCCCCTCCACACACAGAGTAGACAGGGATGGGCAACTTGGACATTGGCTACACAAAATGGGGGAGGTGGCCTACAAAGGCAAGAAGTGACTGGCTTACAAGCTTTCAAGAGGGAACCTAGAGTCAGGGGGCCTGGAGGAAGGCAGAATCTCCAGTGAGTAATATCCAATCTGTCTAGGCGGAGCTGATGAAATGAAATGCAGATGGGTCACTTGTGATACAATAGTGAATAATTGTTATCAGGACTGATTGTGAGGGTTGGAAATGTAAAGGTAGATGTTTTATAGCAAGGAAAGGAGTGATTAACTTTTCAGTCTAGCAGCGGAGGTCCCTAGGACCATCAACGGAGGAGAGCGGAGAGTGGGACCCTACCCAGAGAAGCAGTGTTGCCTGAGATGGAGGCAGAAACGATGATGTGGAGCAATGGAGCAGCTGGGGACTTTAGATCCAGAGAGGGAGAGCTACTGTGTGCTGAAGACCTGGGGTGGGGGGAGCGTGGGGGGCAGGCTTGCAGGGTATATCCTTTGGTTGGTTGATGATGCATGGAGGGGATTGTAACCATGAAAACTAATGGTCTAGCATGTAAACTACCATATAATTCACAATAAAACATTAAAAAACAAAAACAAAAAACCCTACGGGCAGTTCCACTCTATCACATGGCATCTCTGTGAACTGAAACAGGTTTGCTGTTTGCTTTTCTATATTGCATTTTATTCCTTCCTTTTGGGGCATGGTATGTGAACTGAATTGAGAGCATGCTGTTTCATCAGAAGATCTAGACTTGCCGCGCCACCTCTTTAAGGTAGGAGTCCTTTAACAAGAAACCTGAAATCATGCACAATGTGGTCTAGAATTACCCAGGTTAAGGCAAGGCTCAGGAGGGCAGACTTCACAAGTGCTCTTTAACTCTGAAGTTCAATCGAGGTGTTAGGTTTTTGAAAAATTCTAGAGTCTAATAATCCTGTGAGAATACAGGAAAGGAACCATTAAGGAAAAGGCGCTCAGAGACATCAAGAAGTTGCACTGGGCCAAATAGCTAGGGTGAGGTAGAACTAAGACTTGAACATCAGCTTTCTGCTTAGATGCCCTGCAGTGTGGACTCTCTGAGCCTCTCCTCAGACAAAAACTGGCTCTCACATAACTGTCTTTTCAACTGAAAACAAAAAACAACTCTAAACAAAGAATCATGGGCCCTGAAAAAAAACAACGCTTGAGACTGAGAACATCAGCTGTCAGGAATGGTAGCTTCCAGTCCTCTCCTGGTGAGACGCGGTGTGGGTGGGCAGGAATGATGGACCAGGAGCCATTTCCTCTGGGGATGCTAGCTCCACAGCGGGCCAACTTCTGAGCTGGTGGCTCAACACTTCCTATGAATGACCCATAAGAGATCCGCTGCGGCCACTAGGCAAGAGCACAGGAAGCAGCAGGCCTCATTGTAGGACATGGAGCCCCTGTGTGAGGCACTGGGTGACTCAAGTTTGACCACACACCTTCCCTAAAGCACACACTGCCTGAGGCAGGAGATCTTGATGTGATTGAAGATGGAAAGGTCACACAGCACCATGCTGATTTCACAAGGTTACAAAAATACGCAGACACAAACCCCATTCAGCCTGCGGGGTTTTTGAAATTCTGATAGATCAAAATCCCATGAATCTATCCACACAGGTCTGACCTTCTACACAGACAGAGGCCTATCTAGGGAAGGCAGGGCCTATGTCAGGCACTGAAATCACACCCCTGTGCAAACACCTGACACCCATCTTTTAAATAACTTTACCATACTGTCAGCTCAAAAATGTAAGTCAAGTTCATTCATCTTTTACCTAGGTTATTATAGAAGTATGTGAAAATTACAACTGAACCTTCCTGGCTTTCCCTGATGAAAATTGGTCTGTGATATGCTCAAAGACATCTTTTTCAGTTTCTTCTCTTTCTACACTCAAGCAGAACAAGATCCCACAGTCTGCCTTGACCCATGGAAGCTCTCCAATATGAAAGTATTCCTTTTCAATTGCTGACTGATTACTCACAGCTGGTGATGGAAAACTGCTCAGGGACGCCAATGCCCCCTTTAAGTGGCACCCAGGGCACGCACCATATCCGCAAGCCCTTAGATGGGCAGGACTCTGTATACCCCACAGCTTTTGTTGTTGTTAAGTGCCGTCAAGTCGGTTCCGACCCATAGCGACCCTGTATAGGGTTTTCCGAGGAGCTGTTAGGACCACCAAAAGCAGAGCTCACCATGGACAAACAACCATGTGGCCCTGTAAGCCCTTTCTGTCAATGGCTGGCTGGTAGGGCCAATGGGCTGTATGATTATCATCAGGATGTTTTGAACCGTCTCCATTTCTCGAAGAACATTCTAATCATTCAGGTTTGATTTACTTCTCCCCCGGAGAGTATTTTACAGTAATAAAGGAAACAGACCTCTTCTTATTTCTGTAACTCCCTGCACAGCTGCAAAGTACATGTCAGGTGGGACATGGAAGTTGGGCAGGAACACTGAGAGAATAGTTGTTTTGGGCTAAAAGTCTCTACTTGTGTGTTGCTTAACTTTGAACACTAGTTATGGCTTCTAGAAGGCACTGAGCTGGATGACTTTTGCTAAGACTAAAACCAACCCATGAGGGGCGATGGGGGCACAGAGAGGGCTACATTCATTTGTGAAATGGTAACAATCACAGGGATCTAGAGTAACAGTGAAGGCTCGTTCAGGTGAAGCCAAACTAGCAATGAGTAGAGAGCAGATGATTAAGCTAACAGAACGTGGCACCTACTTACTTTCTCTGATTCAGTTTGATTACAAAGGAAGCTCCCTCCACTGTCCAACATCAAACTGAAATGGACATCCATTGTTAAGAGGTCATAACTCAGTTCTGGATCAAGCATGCAAAACAGCCTATGTCCTAACAAGAGGCGTGTGTCTCTGACAAGAAAAACATTTTGAATTCATTAGCAGTTAGTTGAAATAACAGATTTTGTGATATTGCCAGGTCCTGCCAAATGCACAGTGGGTGTCACAAGTACATGATACTGTTGTTAAGACCCTTAAGTTTCTACATGACATTTGTGAGAATATCAAGACCTTTATCTGAAACCCAGTTCTGTAAATGAAGCCCGTCTCCTGTGCACAAGGAAATCTCCAGAATCACATTCTTTCCCTTTTCCTTCTAACTCTAAACTCAGAAATGACAAAATGATAAAAATGGGAATCCTTCTCTTTAACTCAGATATGAGGCTCACATTTTCAAATCAAGTAAATCACTTTTTTACAGTATTGCTTAAAATTGGCAAGGTATCTTCATTATGTATGGGAAATAACTATCTTTGGATATGTATGGGAAACTTTTCTACCAATCATGTTCTTCTAGAATTTAAAATGAATATCCTGGTCATTAAATAATTGCATTTCTAATGTATGTCTAAGAACGATGGTTAAATCCAGGATGAAACACTTATTCTGTGCATAGAGTTGGTGCTCAGATAGAAAAATCTCTTAAAGTCCTGGTGTGGTGCTGTAGGATTAGCACTGGACCACAATGTCAGTTTGAACCACAAGGACAGCAGTTCAAACTCACCAGCTGCTCTTCAGAAATCCTGTACAGACTCGACGGCACTTAACAACAACAACAGTTTGTAGAACTATAACTTTAAGTATGCTAATATAGTCTCAGTCCAATTAGGCTTTATTTTAGCTTCTCTAATTTACAAACATGATTTCTAAGTTTGACAGTATTTGCAATGACAATGTCCAAAGCAATTTTGGCTGGGTGACGTGCTATTTGTTGAACAAAAATGCACTTGTTTGTGCAAGTTTAACCATTTCACAAGGCCAGCTGACTCATCTCAATCCTACTTACAAAATAATTATTGGCAAATGAAATAGGCCTGGAGTAGAGACATTGTCAAGTTTCTGAAAGATTTACAAAAACAAGTTCTTTAAACAATGAAAGCAAAATGAAAAGGTCACCGACAATTGAAAGGTACACGTTTCAATCTCAGATTAAAAAGGGCTCTAACGTGAGGAATATTCACAATGGAACAATGAGGAAATGTTTGCTACAGTCAGAAACATGGAAAGTATTCTGCTTAAAATTGTTGGATCTGGAATAAATAGAATCCAGGCTTAAGACTATTAAAAATATCAAAGTGATCCACGATATGCCAACTCCACTTTCTTCTGGTGTTTGTTATAAAGAAAATTTGTTATTGAATATAATGCAGGTCTGGATAAATTATCAAAGACATTTTCCATATGCAAGCTGTTTATCATTGGTTAAGCCACTCGGCTGCTGACCAAAAGGTCAGTGGTTCAAACCCACAAGCTCCACAGGAGAAAGATGTGACAGTCTGCTTCCATAAAGATTTACAGACTTGGGAACCCTATAGGAGCAGTTCTACTCTGTCCTATAGGGTTTCTATGAGTTGGAATTAAATAGATGGCAATGGGTATGGTTTATATATTTATCTCTAACTATTCCAGTACACTCCCATCATAGAGGGAGCTCTGGTAGTGTAGTGGTTACGAACCCAAGGTCAGCAGTTCAAAACTACTGGTCAGCTGTTCCGCAGAAGAAAGATGAGGCTTTCTACTCCCATAAAGATTTACAGCCTAGGAAACCCTGTACAGGGTCGCTATGAGTCGGAACTGACTCCACGGCACACCATCACCACCACCCCCCATCATAGAGCTGTGGGCAAAGAACTAGAAGAAAACTTTGAGTCATCTTCTAACCTCCTACCCAAGGTGCTTTATCCTGATGAGTTAGGACTCATCAACAACCTGTGACATGCAGATGACACAAACTTGCTTGCTGGAAGTGGAGAAGACTTGAAAGCACTTACTGATGCTGATCAAAGAGTAAAGCGTTCAGTATGGATTGCACTTCAATGTAAAGAAAATTACAATTCTTACAACTGGACCATTAAATAACATCATGATAAATGGAGAAAAGATTCAAGTTGTTAAAGATTTCGTTTTACTTAGCTCCACAATCAATGCTCATAGAAGCAGCAGTCAAGAAATCCAAGGATGTATTGCATTAGGAAAATCTGTTGCAAAAGACCTCTTTAAAAAGCAAAAGAACAAAGACTTCACTTTAGACTACAGTGTGTCTGATCTAAGCCATGGTATTTTCAATTGCTTCATATGTATACAAAAACTGGACAGTGACTAAGAAACATTGGAGAAGAATTGATACATTTAGAAATTATGGTGTTGGCAAAGAATATTGAATAGGCCATGGACTTCCAGAAGAATGAATAAATCTGTTTTAGAAGAAGGACAGTTGGATTGCTTCTTAGAAGGTCTTTGTCTTTCCTTCTTTGGATATGTTATCAGGAAGGATCAGTCCCTGGAGAAGGACATCCGCTTGGTGAAGTGGAGGGTCAACAAAAAAAGAGGAAGAGGCTTAAAGAGATGGAGTTGACACAGTTGTGAAACAGTGGACTCAAACATAACTGTGAGGATGTCACAGGACCAGGCAGTGTTTTGTTCTCTTGTGCATAGGGTTACTATGAGTGGGAACTGACTCCATGGCACCTAACACCAAGCAACCAAGGTACAACTCCTTCCAAAACAGGCATTCAACTCAACTCTGTTAAGCACCTTTTATGAGCAAGGTTTTTTGGAGGCAAAATAGAAGATACAAAAAAGACTTCAAGTTGATCTTTTAAGTGCAAGAAAGGATCCCTGTCCAATTAACTGTCAATAAACCAAGACAGAAGCCCTGTAATTACAGCGACAGGGAGTTCACACTATCACAAGCAGCCATTCTCTCAGTGGGTACTTCTATAATCAGGAAGGTGTGTGTGTTAAACTGAGCCTCACACCAAGTGACCCTGATCTTGCCTTCTGAAATAAAATGGTATGTATGAAGCCTTGTCCCAAATCCTTCATCTTCTTTATGCCAGCGTTTCACAGATTTTGCAAACACTTCCCTGGTATTCTATGGTCTTTTTACCCCCTTCATGCAAAAATCTTATTTCACTATTAGTTTCACCACCATAAAATGTCTCACTGCCCTTAGGGATTTTTAATATTATTTTACATCAGTTGAATGAACTTGATTGTTTAAATATTCAAGATTGCACTTAAAATAAAACAGCATTTTCAAATTATGACATTCAAAAAACAAAAGTTATAGCATTCAATTGGATTCAGTTTGGGATTGTCCCTTTGTAATTAGACTAACACAGACTAACAACAGATGCTTAGGGGGTAAAAGCTGGAATACCTCAAGCTTGCCAACACTGTGTATATTTGAGGGGCGGGGCATGATAAATCTTTTATAATGTAACACATACGCTCCAAGACTGGACTTGCTATTTGAAAGCATTTAAATCGATAGTAGTTTAAAAAAGTCAAAGGCTTAGTTAGGTCTTGTTTCAGAGATGACATTACAGACGTTCTCACTAGTGGGCTGTGGTAGTGTAACTCACAGGTTTTGACACTAGACACTGCTGTCTTTGTGAATAAGAGAAAGGAGTATCTCAAATATGTCAAATTCTTCCAGTGGTTACACAAGGTCCCTAAGGGGGTGCAAACAATTTTAACTCACCCAAAGGGGGCGGTGGCTCTGTAGGATAAGCCCTGGACTGTAAACCACAAAGTCGGGAGTTCAAGCCCACCTACCCCCCCCCAGGATAAAGATGAGACTTTCTGCTCCCGCAAAGATTTTACAGCTTTGGAAACTGTATACAGAGTTGCTGTCAGTCTGAACCAACTCGAAGGCTCTTAATAACAACAACAATGGTGTGGTGCTATAGGATAAGCACTGGACTGCTACCCTCAAGGTTGGTAGTTCAAACCCACCAACTGCTCCTCGGAAACGCTACACAGGATTGCTAGGAGTCGGAACCGACTTGAAGGTACGTAACAACAACAATGGTACCATGGAAGTAAAGGTCTGGTAACCTGTTTCTGTTAAGATTGCAGCCAAGAAAAGTCTATGGAGAAGTTCTATTCCATAACACATGGGGCCGCCATGAGTCAGAATCAATTTGATGGCAACCAATACAAAAGACACAGTGGTTCGACGTCTGGCATTGCTGAAAGCTTTAACTACGAAACCCCACTGAGGTCCAGTAGACTCCAACTCATAGCAAACTTCTAGGACAGAAAAAATCTGCCTTGTAGGGTTTCCAAGGGTATACGACTTTACAAAAGCAGACTTTCACATCTTTCTCCCATCTAACAGGCCAAGGATAATTTAAATCCTGGCATCTTGATTCCACCTACAGAATGGACTCTCTAGCCCTGAATCCATGCACTGCACTGAGCAAGAACACAAAGCCAAGGGGTACACTAAAAAAGAAGAGACTGTTTTATTGTGACATTTATGACATTGACCCTTGTTGACAGGAATGACTGAGGGTGATCTTGGCATACTGCACGTGCCATGATGAAGGAAGCCCTGCTGATCCTCTGGCTGCTGAGACGGTTTCCTGGTCCTCCCAGACCTCAGCCTGCATGTGGGCCAGTCACAGAATTTCATTACCACTTGGTGTATACATTTAACAAGTCTTTGGTCTTAATAAGCACCATTACAAACCCTCACATTAAGGGCATTATTATTCTAGTTTATAAATGTTTCAATGATAAAAAATAGCACGATTACAGTATACACACACTTAATTTACATGTAATGTATTATACTCATAACTGAGATAAGCTACTGAACTAACTTTGGTTGATTGAAATTAATGAAGTATTTGAACTGAATATTTGTAATTTGGTTTCTAAGTTGTGTAAATATTACAGTGCATTTATAAACCTAGTTTGAAAATTTACTAGCACCAAATAGATATTATAAAATGGCCAACCTAGTACTTGGACTTGGAGAGTGAAGTTCAAAACCTTGAAAAAAAAAATAGAACAGTCCATCGATTGAAAGCACATTCCTGAACACCTGCTGGAAGGTCTGCACGTCAGCCTGAATGGTGAACCCTATGTCCCCGTATTGAAGAATCAACATCTATGACAAGTTAGCTTACCTACACTCACAAGAAGCCTGAGAAAGTGGTCGTTTTAAACTAGGGTAGGCACCTGTACCTTGCTTGTTTTTATCATACAAGAATAGTGCTTATTTATACAAATTTACTTGGCAAAAAAAATTGTACCTATGAAGACTGGTTGGGGAAAAAATTCAGTTCTACCTATCTATCTTCGTTTTGTTCTGAATTATTTGGTCTATGGATGGTGAATTAATGAAGCAAAATCTGAATTCGCATCTTCAGATTATCACCCAGTTCACCACTGAGGTAGTCTTTGTCATACTTGTCTTCTAGCTGGTTAAGTTCTTTCTTTTTATAAAGTGGAGTACTACTGATTTGTAATGAATAGGTTCCAGCCACTGGCCTCTTCTTTGTGAAGTGGAGGTAGCTGATCCCTTCCTTTTGGTTGATTTTGAAGAAGCCATCTTGGTTTCCAGATTCAATCAAGTATCTGTTGTGATTCGTCAGAGTTGTTAGAGCTGGCAGGAGTTCTAGGATTCGAACTTTGTTACTGACCCGGGAAATATTGAAAGCAAAGATGGCTGTCTTCTCGACATCCCAACTGGCAAGACTCACATTGGCATCTATCTCGGGCTGCTCCTAGAAAGAACACATGACGATGTGTTAAAAAACTGTATGCATGTCACTTATTTTTCATACTAAAGAATTGACTTGACGTTTACACTAACCCGACTTTTCTGCCCATGTACATTACCAGATTTAAAATTCATGTTCATAACATGCTTGGTTCGTATTTGATGCACATTTAGTATATTACATTGATGTCAAAAAGAAAGTCAAGTTGAAATCACTGGTATTTGGGAGACTTCCAATGTGGTGGGTCTCAAACTGTGTTCCCTGAACCAGCAGCATCACCAGAATCAGCATCAGCTGCGGATCTGGTAGAAATACCATTTCTCTGCCCTACACCAGACCTATTGAATCTGAAACCCTGGGGGTGGCACCCAGTAGTCTATTTCAACAAGGCTTCCAGGTGGTTCCGATGCTAGCACAAGTTAGAGAACCACTGTTTTTTTTTAAAATAGATTATTTTCTTTCCAAAGACTTAACTCATTTCCTCAACTACAGCAGATGGTTGCAGTCCCGATCATCTGAAAGAAAACAGTCTATTTCAATTTTGTTTAATGACGCAGAAGCATCCTCTCCTAAGGACACACCTATGAACCTACTTCCTGACTCTGATGATCTGCAAATACTCAATGCTTTTCACCCAGCTTTTTGCTTGCCTCTCTGGGACCACATGTGCTGGAATCTCCAGGCCTGGAGCCAGAGGTCTGGGTGAATATCTGTGCATTTCTGAGTTGACTGAAAGGCTGTAGCAGCCGTAGGCAAAGAAAACCAGGTTGCTTCAGCTCCACGTTGTTTTTGTCTAGGGGCCAAGTTCCCTCACAGTCCACATGGCTCTTTTCAAGAGCGGAGCCTCGAGCCTTCAGAACTTGGCGTTCCTGTGCAAGAGTACTCTGTCACGTCACTTTTCTGCCCACTTGCTGTCCTGGATTGCAGACCTTGTGTTCTCAGCAGACATTGGGTGGGTGTTTGATTTTTCTTGTTGGCGAGACAGAGGAAATGAGCAAGTATGTGAAAACCTTTGAATGACCACTCCCTAAAAGCAGCCAAGCAACTTCAGAAAGTCCCACAGGCTCCTTTAAAATGTAGCCCAGAGACCAGGGAATGTCTGGATTTTCTCCCCAGGGAGCTTTTTCACACTTTGGAGCATCCCTGGAGGAAGCCACAGGCATCTGGAAGGCCTTGCCACAAGAGGAGAAATCAGTGAGGAAATCACCTTCTGACCTACCTCGATATTGGAGGCCTCTGTCTCATTTGTGCTTCTCCGCTTCCTTCCCCGTTTGGGGTAACCGTTGATCTTACACTCATAACAAGCCTCTGGGGAGAGTGAATTGTCATCCATCTCACTGCTGGCCGGTGGTTCTGGGCCTCCTCGCCCCATGCCCATTCCAGAAACACAGTGTCTGCAGTAGACAGGAAGCACAATCAGCCTTCATTAGAACCAGGAGATAAACAAGGCACAAGGGCTCTGGTGACATACTCAGCCCTTGATTATTTCTCCATTGCACCGTCTGCTGGTTCTGAGAACCACACCGAGGCCTTAAGTTTACTGGATTCGTTCTACCATTTTCAAGGCTCTGTTTTGCTTATTTATTTGACCCTTTGTTCCCCAAAGTGTGGCACTGTAGGATCACTCACTGGACCATTAACCACAAGGTCAGCGGTTCAAACTTACCAGCTGCTAAATGTAAACCCTATACGGGTTGCTATGAGTCAGGACCAACTTCATGGTACTTCATAATAACAACTGCTTCACAAATGAAACGTGGCTGGCATTTGTCTGTACTAATGTCAGGGAGAAAAGGAACCCTGGTGGTACAGTGATAAAGTGGATGGCTCAAACAGAAAGGTTTGGGGTTTGAAGCCACCTTTGGCTCTGCAGGAGAAAGACCTAGTGATCTGCTCTCCTAAAGGCCATGGCCTAGGAAGTGTAAGGGGCAGTTCTACTCAGCCCTGGAGAGTCAGAATTGGCAAAGGGCTTTTTGTGTGTGACCTTCAGTAGGTTATGATAGCAACTTCTCTGCATTCCAGAGTCTTCACTTGTAAAGCAGGGGTTGTAACGTGGGCAGTTGGAATCTACTTGGCACTCTGAGGGAGACGGATGTGGCAGCTGGCTTCTGTAAAGATTGTAGCCTTGGGAAGCTTATTGGGGCAGAGCTCTACTCTGGACTCTAGTGTTATGAGTTAGCACTGACTTGACAGCACGCAACAACATATGAGAAGGGAAGAAGAAAAGTAATTAAGGGGGAATCATGGTAATTTGGGAAGTTAAAAAATATGGAATATATATATAGTCCTGGTGTGACTCTGTGGAATAAACACTGGGTTGCTATCTACAAGGTTGGTGGTTCAAACCCACCTTGGAAACCCAATACAGGATTACTAAGTCCCAACCAACTCAATGGTACGTAAACACAGCAACACATACACACTGTGTGCTGTCACGTCAGTTCCAGCTCATAGTGACCCTACCGGGTTTTCAAGGTTGTCAGTCTTTAAAGGAGCAGACAGCCTCATCTCTCTCCTGCAGAGCAACTGGTGGATTTGAACTGCTGACTTTGACATTAGCATCAGCACCCACTACGCCACCAGGGCTCATAAATAGAAGTCACTCTTAAGCTTCTTGCCCCCTTTTTGCTTCACTGATGCCATCAATGCTACCAACACCACCTTTATCACTTCAATGTTCTGTGCAATCTTTCCTATTGTATTATTATTATTATAGCCCAAGCCAGGACATTTGTCAAAACTAGGAAGTGAGGACAGGAAGGACGTTCTTGATCAGGGGTGAGGAACATCTGGATCTGGTCTGGTCCTGCCAAGGCAACCTCAGTTCCAGCCATCACATTATTGTTGTTGTTAAGTGCCACTGAGTCGGTGTGGACTCACAGCAACCCTGTGGAGCAGCTGGTGAGGAGCGGCTGGTGAGCTTGAGCCACCAACCTGCAGTCCAGTGCAATAACCAGAAGTGCCATACCAGGACTCTGGCCATCACATTTGTTGTTGTTGTTGTTTTCAAGTGCTGTTGAGTCAGTCCCAACCCATAGCGAACCTCTATAGGGTTTCCAAGGAGCATCTGGTGAGTTTGAACTGCCAAGCTTGCAGTTCAAATCGACTTTGCAGTCCAGTGCACTAACCCACAGCTAGGACTCCAGCCATCACATTAGAGGTGAGTTAATTAAATGTTTGACCAAATCTAGCAGGCTAATTTTTAAGTTGACCAAAGGCAAATGAAAATGGCCCTTGGCAAAAACAAGGTTCCCTGCCCCTGCTCTAGTTGATAACTAAGGGTGGATGCAATAATAAATTATGCAGATATGTAGTATATAAAACAAATCAGCTATATAAAATATTCCAGCTTGCCCAACTCTGGAAAGTCATTTCAAGTCATTCAAAACCACCAGGGCCATTGACTGTGACTCATGTGAAGCCGGATAAACAAACCCATGCTCAAGAGAAAACGAGTTCAGCTGTTTTTCTTTGGTTTTCAGTTAACAAAGCCAAGTCATGGAGAGAGGCTTACATGTCTCCCAAGTACCTTGTTTTGTTATTCTGCTTACTATTGCACAGGCTACTTGGAATGTGCCTTGACCGGACTCTTCTTTCAAAATGTGTTGGAATGTTTGAATGGTCAAAGAAGAATTTTTTATTTTGGGGCAGTGTCCACTCTAGTAATTCTTGGAGAGGCCAAAACTATTATTAATGGGTACATTTCTACTAATGGGCCATAATGGAGACCCGGTACTATTTATGTCTTTTTCTGGAACAGTTTGCCTACTCTTTAAAGTCCATTTTTTAAATGCACTTAGGATTCAAAACAATGAGGCCAACGAGCAGAATTTCTGTTCTATCATACAGGAATTTCAGGTCTCCCTCCTATTCTCTCCAGTCCTGTCAGAGTCACGTGCATTACCCTCCCCTCATTCCTTATCTTGCAGCCTCAAATGTGTGGAAACAATACAATGGATGAACTGATGAAATGCCCATTCGGTGTGTATGTATGTGTGTACACATTCATATAATAATAAGTTGTTGGGAGGCTTACCCTTTGAATCCTTTCTCAGAACTCCTTTCAAGTATTTTCAAATCCCAGGAGTACCACTTATAAGAAGTGTGACTATAAAATCCCACTGGCCAGAAGCCAGCCTGGAGTGTCACAATTTTTACTGGGAAAATGGTTCTGGCATTAAACTTTTAATGAATGAGTCTACTGAGAGGCATGCATAAGTAACTGGGAATTCCTGTCCTATTGCTGGCATTCCATGAGAAACATTCTTTCATCTCCTACTCTACACAAGTCAAACTGAATTCACTTGACAGAGACCACTCAGTGAATAATTTGGTATATATATGTGTGGGGTGGGTTAGGGAAGCATACACAAATATATGCACATGTACATATGTGAATGTGCGTGCAGTTAATGTCTGTGTGTTCCTATTGAAAAGTTCCAGTTTCAGATGCTTCATATATAACCTCAGAATAGCTAAAACTAGATGGAGGGACAAGGCATCCAGAGGCCTCTAAATACTGATTAATTCTGCAGGGAAAAAGATTTGGAATGAAAATTCATTACTAAAAAGTTAAATCATTGAATAAAATACAAATATGTCTCTTTCTTGTCCTAACCTTCATACTTGTGAGGGTAAATTATGAAGTGTTGCTACTAGGGTTCCAGTTCATACGTGTCCAGGTTATTTCAAACAAAACATGTTTAAACATGTTTCTGTGATCGGTGCAGAGTTTTCTGTCATACACTTGTCTTAGTCTTATTAGTCCTTGTGGTGTCCTGCTGTGGTGCTCTGGGATAAGCACCGGACTGCTAAGTGCAAGGTAGGTGGTTCAAGCCCACCAGCCACTCTTCAGAAATCTCATACAGTGTTGCTATGAGTTGGAACTAACAAGCGGCATTTAACAACAAGTCTTGTTATAATCCCTTTCAAAAAAGAGTCCAAACTAAACATTGGCTTTGGAAGGAATCTGCTGGGCCAGTTAAATTCAAGGCCACAAGGTCAGCTCAGAAAAATTAGGATAACTGGGTTTTGGTATTTCAAAGAGGCAATTTTGATAGATTTTTTTTCTCAAAGGCCACAGGATGATTATAGGAGATTTATATTTTAAGAAAATTGAAAATTGCATTGGTGAGAAAAAGACCAGGAAAGTTACAGCAAGGATTTTTTTCCCCATCACAACAAACAAAGCACCTGTTTATTTTCTATAGTAGGCAAGTACCGTCTTATGATGGGCAACATTACCCAGCCAACCTACAACTCTGATCTTGCCGTTTCACACTTTCTTTTGCACCCCAAACTTGAAGAACAGTTAAAAGGAATATAATTTGAGATCCTGAGGAGCCCAAACAGCTTTTGACGTGGCTTACATCAAGAGTGTGTAATTCTTTCAGGGAAGGGTTAGAGAGCGGGAGACACTGCCTTCAAAAGTGTACAGGCCTAGATGGAGGATATGTCAAGAAACAATAGCTTCACAATGATATTTTTGTTTAATGAAGGTTTCTAAAGCTTTTTGACATACCCTTATACAATTTGGTGAAGTAAAAAAATACAATCATTCTTTTACTTTCCATACTTAGTGTTCTTTTAGTAATCTTAAAATGTAAATTCAAGACTGAACTATACAATATACTTTAAAAGACCAAAGGTTCTCCAATAAAAAGGTATCTGTTTGCTTTATCCTGACAGGAGCTAGAACAGAAGGCTTTTTAGGTCAAGCTAGGATCTGACATCCCTCCAGGAATAGGTGGGTGAGCAGTGTGTCATGTGAACCTAGCTCTGTCATGAGTCGGTCCCTGTATTACCTGAGAGGTGAGCCACTTTCCTATGAGGTATGAAGAGCAATAGAACGAGATGAAGGAGTCAAATAGCACAATGTAGCCACAGTGGAGTTTGATGTTCTACGAAGCTCCAGAAATCCAGATGGCCTCTTTCAAATAATCTAGAACTTTTGCAATAATCTAGAACTTTTGCAAAGCTTGTTGTTGTTGTTAGGTGTCATCGAGTCGGCACTGACTCATAGAGACCTTATACACAGCAGAATGAAACACTGCCTGATCCTGGGCCAATCTCACTACTGTTGCCACACTTGAGTCCATCAATGTTGCCACCTGGCCAATCAATTCATCTCGCAAAGCTAGCAGGAATTAATTTATGGATTACTAAAAGCATGATTCTCCTCGATCAGGAAGGGTAATTTTGAATTCTTTGGTTATACTGTGAATGAGAGACTCTCCAACCACAACAGCCAGGATGAATAGTACTCACCCTTGGCCTATTCTGAAGTAGCCTGGTGGGCAACCACACAGGTAGCCGCCCTCCGTGTTGGAGCAGCCATAACTGCAGGGAGCCTGGGATGAGCCACACTCATTGATGTCTTGACATCCTCCACTGAACTGTTCATAATGGAATCCGGCAGGACACATGCACTTGTAGCTCCCCAGGGTATTGTGACAGGAAGCTCCTCCGCAAATGTGAGCACTGAGGCACTCATTCTCATCTGCAGAGAAACAGGAGACACTCCATGTTTGACAGTCACCAGAGGCGTCTGAGGAGGAGTCTAGGTCAGGTGACCTGTGCACAGTCAGCTGGCTCCTAAGCCAGGTTCTCTCAGCAAGGTTAAATCAGGCAGAGCAGGGAGAGGCATGGGGAAAGGAACAAGAGACAGAGAAAGATGTGGAAAGGATGTAGCCTCTTGCCAAGCTGTGTCTAAATGTGGTCAACAGGTCATATGCACCATTAGAGAATGTCATTCTGTAGGATTAACAGACTCCGGTTCCCATGTGAACTTATCATTAATATGTTATGTTCCACATGAGGCAAACGACATGGGGCTGGCTCACAGCTAAGGGTGGGAGGGAAGGAATCATGCAACTCTCTGCTCCTTTGTGCCACAGCAGTGTGTCAAAGATCTCAAGAGCAGAGACTTAGCATGTGGCTGGAGGATGCATTGCTAGCCCTCCTTTCTCAGAACTTGTCATTCTGTCAAGGGTAGGTATCCTGTAAGAAGTGTCTGTCCCACTTGGACTTCCTCTCAACAATGCAAAGGAATAGCACCTTCTGGTATATCTACTCCCTTCTCTAAATGGGTGCTTCTTATCCAAACCAGTCTGTTGCCCATAGTGTCTGAGCTGCATCTAAGGTGAAGTGTGCCCAGAAGAGTCTCACTGCAGACTTCATGAGCAATCACTAGGGGGTGGGAGTGGGGGGAGACAGACACTACTAAACTGGCTACCCACTGGGGCCCCACAAGCCTGATAGTAATAGCAGGAAAAGGAGCTCTAACTTATAAAAGTCAATTCAAAGAGAAAAAACCCTCTACTTTTTCATTATGTCTGATGTATTTTTTTGGAACTCTTCAATGCAGTATATTTTTGTAGGTCTGTCTTTCTTTGCAGGGCAGGTCAGAAGCTGGTTGGTAGAACATTTAAGAATTGTTTTGCCACCTTAATGGTATATATTAATTGGAATACAGGTAGAATGGCCCTCTCCTCACTTAGGGGCTACCTACACCCAACAGAATGAATGTAGGGAAAAGACATTAACATTTGGGTACCAATTACACACAGCTGAGATACTAGGTGGTTCATTATTTACTCTCCTAATAATCAGAGGAGGTAGGTTTATAATTCCTGTTTTACAGATGATGAAACTGAGGCTCAGAGAGCTGCTCTACGAACTCCCAGCCAGCAGCAGTGGATAGAGACGGTTTGTCTGATTGCAGACACCACATGCTTTCCTTTATACCACGATGCTGCTCAGGGGACTCATCCACATTTCAACTTCAATGAAAACACACCGTGTCTCCCTCATTTAGAGTAAAGTGAAACACTGCCATGTGGAGTATCCACTCAGAAAGCTGTAATCCTTTGCATCGTTGCTAAGGAGGGCTTCATACTCAAGAGTGTGGCAGTGGGAATATGTCACTAAGGTGACATATTTACATAAGTGCTTGATTAATGAATTAAACTGGGTGAACTTGATTGTTGAAAAGCAACCCTAAACCAGGAAGTCCAGACACTTGGGCTCCAAATCCAAGCACACCACACAATCCTGCTCCTCAGGAATCCCACTGTATCCTCATCAGTAAAGCATAGAGCTGGGGCTAGACTGACTCTGGGATAGTTCGCCACAAACTCAGTATGTTTTGATTCTGTGACCTGCATCAAGAATTGTTTTTTCCATGGCACTGCTGAATCAATAATGATATCATTTGAATTTCATGAACGAGTCTGTGGGACTCCCTGAGTTATCAAAAGAATTTAGCTTTGTCTGCCTCTTGTCTTTTGTCCCAAAGAAGGGTACAGCTGAGTGGAACTACCTCTACTTGTTCAGGTCAAAAGTCACTTAAAAGAGCATCTGGCTGGTGGATATTTCTGCCATAAGTAGGATTCTATTGGCCTTTGATGTGAATAGAGCTAGCAATACAGCAGGAGCGTAGGAAGAGACTGGGAACCAAGGGAGACCACAGGCATTTCATTTCAGATGCTCTCAAAACACTCTTCATCATGAATTGTTCCTTCAGTTTGCTATTTTGCAACTTTAGTTCAGTTAGGGCAATTTTAAATGAGCAGCTGTTGTTTTACTGACACATTTTACGTTTTCAGAAAGAAAGCAGTAATTCTACTCATAGAAATGGATAGCAATGCATCTCGTTAATGAGGGGAAATGACTTGCCGACACACTGGTTCCACTGGTAGTGCTGAAGGTAGCCCTGGGGGCAGCTGCACCTGTACCCCCCAATGATGTTCTGGCAGCCATGCTGACAACGGTGGTTTCCTTCACATTCATCCACATCTGAAAAAAAAGAAGGCCAAGTCACTAGTGAGTCATGGAAACAGTTTCCCTTCTGATCCTAGAGTGAATCCTCACAGGAGCTGCCCAGAAGCAACATTTACAAGCATAGATCATAGCTGAGGTCTCAGCCTACCTTCACAGCTAGCGCCACTCTGATCCAGTGAGAATCCCCGTTGGCATTCACAGGTGAAACTCCCAGGAGTGTTCTGGCAAACACCCTTAGAGCCACACAGGTTGATGTCAGAAGTGCATTCGTTGTTATCTGTGAGAAGTATTGGGGGTGGGGAGAAGAAAGGGTTAGAACATCATTTTGGATGGTTTAAAAGAAAAACAGAAAGGAAGTGGATTGTGATAGATTTAACTGTGCCCTTCTGGTGAATGGGACTTTGTTTGGTAACAGGGTCTCTGAAGATGTTGCCAGTTAAGTTAAAAAGATGTCATACTGGATTAGGGTGGAACCTTATTATATAAGAGGAGACGAGACACACAAAGGGAAGATGGTCTGGTAATAATGGAGGCAGAGACTGGTGCCCCAAGTCAAGAAGCACCAAGGAATGCTGGCTGCCATCAAAAGTAGGGAGAGGGGCAAGAAGTAGAAGCCCCAGAAGGAATCACAAGGTTGATATCCTGATTTTAGACCATCAGCTTCCAGAACTGTGAGCCAACGCATTTCTGCAGTCCTGAAATGAATACAACCCACTTAGAGAAGGCCAATATCATGTTATCATATCATGATATCATGCCATGTACATGTGCGTACACAACGTCAGAGACGAATAAAAAAAAAATAAGCTGTCCTGGTGTGGCACTGTGGGTTAATGCGCTGGACTGCAAAGTCAGTTTGAATCACAAGGTCAGCGGTTCAAGCTCACCAGCTGCTCCTTGGAAACCCTACACAGGGTTGCCAAGGGTTGGAACCCACTCTACAGCACTTAACAACGTTTCACATGAAGTTTTCCCCCTGCCACTTACCAATGCAGGCGGTATGGTGTTGAGTGAACCCAGGAGGACATTTACATGTAAAGCTGCCGATGGTGTTAACACACAGGAACTGACAGTTGTGTTGCTTAGTTGCACACTCATCAAGATCTACAAGGAAAGGCAAGATGGGTATTTTATTAAAGGTGACAACACAGACACAGAGAAACTGTCCTAGGAGGCAGCTCTGAGTTTGATTTCTGAGTCTCAAATGACAGAGCCACCAATAGAAAAAAAACTTGTAGCTGTTAGGAGAATTGGAGGAAAACCTAGTTCTTTTTAGTAAGAAGAATATTACAAAGGGATTTAAAATACATTATAAAATTCAAACAAATTACAAAATGAAGTGAAAATTTAAAGAGTTTCTGAACGTTTTCTAGAGTAATGAGAAGATCTATTTAAGGTGACATGAAATTAATTTGTTCACTTAATTCTTTTCTGTTTGCAGTTGGCATAGAAAAAAAGAAAAGAAAGAAGAAAAGAAGGCTGACTTCTTGGGTCAGCGTTTCTTCTTGGATTAAATAAAATGGAGCAATCAGGAAGGAAACACCGAAAGAAAGCAAAATTATCCTGATAAGCTAACAGCACTTTCACAAACTGTCCTTATATTTATCCAACATTATTTCCTAGGTCTCAGTTTAAAACCCTCTGCTTTGGACAGGCCTCTTTCCTCACTGTCTTGAGTTCTAGGCTTAGTCTCAGCTCCAGTATTACTTAAACATATCAAGAGATACTAGCTTTGTTAGCCCGCAGTCTGTTTATCCAGGCACGTTGCTTTTTATTGTTGTGGTATCATTTCACTATAAACTCAGCCACCATGCACTCAACTCCACACAGAGCTGAGCGTGGAGCTACAGACTAGTCCTCGTTTTGCTAAGTGACTGTCTTCTCCACAGAGCAAGGTCCTTAGCCAGAGTAACACCTGGAGTGAATCTACCCTGAGAACATCCCTGTACTTTGGTTCCAATGGAGCCAGTCCTGTGCTCTTTCCACCCATGGGGGCTGATGTATGTGAGTCCCCTGTTGAGCTCTCTCTGAGCTTCCACACTTGTCCTGGTGAGGCAGAAGGGGCAGGAGGTGCTGATTCTGCATATGGACAACTCTGAGCTTCCTGACAGCAGAGCAATTTCCTCTCTGGACCCAAAGGACTTTGTTAGAGCATCATCACATGTTTGCCAAAGCTCACCTGCAAATAGGTGATGGGGATGACTCAACAACTTTTTAGGAACAGGGCAATTTTATAATTACAAAAGAACATCAACACTTGCTGTTCTCATCTTCAAGATGTTATTTTCCTCCCCTTCTCTTATTTGGATCCTACCCATTTCTTTCATGAGGAATCTGTATATGGTCCAAGAGGCAGTTGTTCGAACAGAATATGGGAACACTGGATGGTTTAAAATTAAGAAAGGTTACACCTGATAGGGTTGTATTCTTTCACCATACTTATTCAACCTGTATGCTGAGCAAATAATACGAGAATCTGGGTTATATGAAGAAAAACATGACATCAGGATTGGAAGAAGACTCATTAACAACCTGCGATATGCAGATGATACAACCTTGCTTGCTGAAAGTGAAGAGGTCTTAAAATACTTGCTGATGAAGATCAAAGACCACAGCCTTCGGTATGGATTGCATCTCAATGTAAAGAAAACAAAAATTCTCACCACTGGACCAGTAACCAACATTCTTGTCAATGGAGGAAAGATTGAAGTTGTCAAGGACTTCATTCTTCTTAGATCAACTATCAACACTCATGGAAGCAGCAGTCAAGAAATCAAATAACGTATTGCATTAGGAAAATCTGCTGCACAAGACCTTTTTAAAGTGTTGAAGAGCAAAGATGTCAGCTTGAGGACTAAGGTGTACTTGACCCAAGCCATGATATTTTCAATAACCTCATATGGACAGTAAATAAGGAAGACCGTAGAAGAATTGATGCTTTTGAGTTATGGTGTTGGAGGAAAATATTGAAAGTGCCATGTGCTGCCCATAGAACCTACAGATCTGTGTTGGAAGAAGTTCAGCCAGAGTGCTCCTTGGAGGCCAAGATGGCCAAACTTCGTCTCTCATACTTTGGACATATTATCAGGAGGGACCAGTCGCTAGAGAAGGCTATCATGTTTGGTAAAGTGGAAGGTCAGAGAAAAAGAAGAAGACCCGCCAGAGAGATGGACTGGCAAAGTGGCAGCATCAATAGGCTCATGCGTGGCAACAATGGTGAGGTTGACCAAGGATCAAGCAGTGTTTTGTTCTGCTATGCATAAGGTTGCTATGAGTTGGCATTGACTTGATGGCACCTAACAACAACAACAACAGCCCCTTTCTCATTGGGTAAGTACTTGCCCCACATTTCCTATGGGTTACCTTCCTAGGCTTTCCTTTCAGTTTCAAAATCATATGAGTCTGTACCATTCGTTTTACTATTCAGTCACTATGTCAACATTTAGCAATCCTGTTGTGTGGCACTATAGGATCAGCACTGGAATGTGAACCACAAGGTCGGCAGTTCAAACTCACCAGTTGTTTGTTGGAAAGCCTATACAGGGTCTCTAAGAGTCAGAACTGAATTGATGGCACTTAACAATAACAATATTAATATTTAGTCCTGGTGGGGCATTGCAGGATAAGCACTGGACAGCTAACCTCAAGGTCAGCAGTTCAAATCCACCAGGTGATCTTTGGAAACCCTATACATGGTGGCTATGAGTGGGAACCAACTCAATGGAACTTAACAACCACATGTGAAATACGTGGAGGAAGTCAGACTTTTGGAAAAAAACATAGGAGAAAGGTACCTACATTATATGTGGATCTATGAAAATCATATAGTTACTTTTTTATGTTTCTAAAACCATAAAGAAAGGATTACTGATGTTCTTCATATCTGGTGAAAGACCATAACCAATATTACACATTTAGTTTCCATTTTTCTTCTGTTATTTGCTAGAAACTTTAGAGCTTCTCTGTCCCCACAGGTTAAAAAAAATGTCAATCTGTTTTGTTTGCTACAGATAACACAACTTTGAGAAGCATGCTGTTGTTGTTGTTGTGAAGTGCCCTTGAGTTGGTTCCGACCCATAACGACCTTGTATAGGGATTCTGAAGAGCAGGTGGTGAACTTGAACCGCCGACCTTGCAGTTCAAACAGCTTTGCAGTCTGGCGCATTAACCTATAGCGCTACACTACCCCTCCTAAATTTGGTTCTACATTAACATGGATAAATTTATGGCTCTGAGTTGTAGGCACAAACTGCCCCATTGCTCACTGTGATCCACAGGTGTAGAGGTTCCATGGTTAAGAAGAATAAAACTACGAGCAGCATTTCATTTACAATGGTCAGAAATTTTGAGTTGGAATCTCGACTTCTACCCAATTACAGGGTTGGTGCTGCACAGGAGGCTGTGGTCCACTTTGCCAGCCTGGACTACACGTCTTTTAACCATCTCTCTTTTAGTAGACACAGAAAACAGTTTGAGGGTCCTACTGTCACCTCCCACCCACACCACCTTTTATCCTCCCTTGTGTTAAAAGGCAGTATGGAATGATGGGTTAGAATAAAACACTCTTAATCTTAATCTGACATCTGGTCTACCTTTCTTTCTCTAGACATGTCATTTTCTAAATTGTCCTTAAGTAGTATGGGTTGCTTGTTCAACTCACTCAATATGAAATGCTTACAGTGAAAACTATCTTTAGAAGGAAAATGTTTATAAGATTAAATTAATTTCAAATAACTGCTGGTCACAGAGACATTTCTGCATAGAGTTTTACTCTTTCTTAATGATTTGAGGTATGCTCTTAGAGACAGGCATGACCCTGTTTTGCAGAACAAAGATGGTCTCATTAAGCACAATGTCATCGGGGAATCAAGCCATTAATTTTTCCGAGATAGGACTTTGCAGGAGACTTGGGCTTTGTATGATTATTGAATAGATTGATGGCTTAAATGGAGTAAACAGAACGCAGAAGACAAAATGAGTGAGTCAGAAAGGAGGTGATCAGTTAAGGATTCAACCCACCAGAACACTGGCGAGCTGGCCCTGCCCCCATAATTCCCATGGAGCACTCACTGGTTCTCTACTATAGCCCTGGCCTCAGCCTCTCTCCATGCAGTTCAGGAGGGGGCCATGTGGAGGCCTGAGGCCATGTAAAGGCACTAACTCCAAGAAGCAAAGGAAGGATCTCTTGCCTGTAAAAGTACGACTTTCAGCATGCCTGTGATTCCACAGAGGCACTGGAATGCAGCCATGTTTCCAGGTGGCAAGATGAGTGAATGGAAAGTCTACTTTACCTTTGCAGCTCCTTCCATCGTCCTGCAGAATGTAGCCTTTCGGGCATGAACACTGGTAACTTCCTTCTGTGTTTTTGCAGATAAAATTGCAGGGCTTGGGAGCCTGGTTGCACTCATTCAGATCTATGATCAAAGAGATACCCGTGATTTAGATACACATCTAAAAAGGTGTCTAGGTCTTTGTTCAGTATTCACAGGATCCAGCAAAGTCCTGGTGTGGTGTTGTAGGACAGGCACTGATGCAAGGGCAGTTCAAACTCACCAGTCACTCCTCGGAAGCCCTATAAAGGGGTCTCTATGAGTTTGAACCGATTGGTGGTGGGTGTGCTGTGGAGTCGGTTCTGACTCATAGTGACCCTGCATAGGGTTTCCGAGGCTGGAAATCTTTAGAGCAGCAGAAAGCCTCATCTTTCTCCCACAGAACAGCTGCTAGTTTTGAACTGCTGACCTTGAGGTTAGCAGCCTGACCTGTAACCACTATGGTGCTACCAGAGCTCCTTCTGAACTGACTAGACAGCACTTAACAACAACAAAGAACTTTGAGGTCCTGGTGTGGTGCTGTGGGATAAGCACTGGACTGCTAACTGCAAGACTAGAGGTTCAAATCCACCAGCCTACCAATCGCTCTTTGGGAACCCTATACAGGGTCACAATTGACTCGATGGCACTTTAACAACAACAAAGAATTTTAGTTTGGCGAAAGGAAAAAGCAACCTCCATTTTGTTGTTGTTGTTTAGTGCTGTCGAGTTGGTTCCGACCCATAGCGGCCAAGTACAGGGTTTCTGAGGAGCAGCTGGTGAGCTTGAACTGCTGACTCTGCAGTTCAATTAACTTTGCAGTTCAAATACTTTGCAGTCCAACACATTAACCCACAGTGCCACACCAGGACTCTATTTCACTCCTCCTTTCAAACTTTGCTTTTGATCATTGTCTTATTTTCCTATGGAATTACAATGACTGTTAAGATTTCTAGTGTGGAGATTTTATTATTATTATTATTAATCATAATATAAAATGTCCACTCTGAAACAAACCATCAGAAGTAAGACACTTACCTACACAGGCAGTCCCAGTTATATCTGGAGTGTAGCCAGTTTTACAGATGCAATGATACAGTCCTCTGTCATTCACACATTCTCCATTTCGGCAAACATCGTGGATAACTTTGCACTCATCAATATCTATGGTTTAACAAATAAAAATTGAAACAGAAATGATTATAAAGTAGATAATATTAATATGTAGCGGTACATCAGTGTCAATACTAATAAAAAGTGTTACTATATTATAAATCAAAGAAATTAAGCTAAAAGGATGAAAGCATACATTTCACATGTGATAGTTTAAAAACAATCGAAAAGCAAATGGATAACTTTAAAAAATAATTGGGCTTCTAAGTGTATACTGTGTTTCCCTCCTGGGTCCACAAAAAAATCATTCTGTCTAGACATAATTTGGTTCCTTGTTCCATCCCATGCCTTTATGCTTGCCTCCTGCAACAAACATATCATACACCAATCACACACAGCACTGGGCCTTTTCTAAAGGGAATCCCCCTTTTTCTAATATTCATTTTCAAAATACGAAGGGAAGTTTTCTACATTCTCTTTATTGCATTGTAGTTAAGCTTGAAAAATACCAAACCACTTCATATTGGGGAAATGGGATCAACTTTTCTCCTTCATTGAGAGAAACATTAGGGTTCTGGGATGGGTCCCTGGGCTGGGTTTCTCAGGATGAGAGACCACCACACAGAGTGAGACCTGGTCAGTGGCACTGTCTAGCAAGAAAGCCTCTGCCCTCTGTGTCTTGAGTCATTCATCTCCATACCGGTTGGTTGGCAGCCAATGTAAGTTCTTTTCAAGTGAGCCATCAGCCCTTGATTACCAATGCATGGCAATAGCTGGGTGTTCCTGATCTTTTCAAGAATGCAATCCAGCTCCCTGCTTTGGCTTCAGGAGATGCATTCCCTTCTCCCATCTTCAAATCCTCCAAAGATTCATAAATTGGTCACTCCATTGTATCTTGTCCAGTTCTATCTTTTACCACATTCAGTTCAGTTATTCCACCTCTAGCCACATCCTTGCAACATGAACACAAATCCTGTTAACTCTCTTCTCCTCTCTCATTCCATTTCCCTCTTGAGGAGTTTAAAATGTCTTTCTTATTTCCTCAGTCCTTTAGGAACTAAAAACAATTGTAGTTGATGCTGACAAACATAGGAAGAGTGCTATGGATCGACCTGGATGTTTTCTTCATCGTTGCCTCAGACATCCTCCTCATCTTTCTCTAGTTAAAGCATCCCGAGCTTTTCAAGGTGCAGCTATGTGTCATCGTCAGCACATCAGCAGTGTTGATACATCTTGGATGCACTATAAGTCAGCTTTATGACTTAAATGCATGCTTGTGGACTCGTTTAGGAACTTAATGATCATTTATTTTGAGGTTTATCTAAAAAACATATTTTCTAAGTAATCAACAGCTGACGTATAACAGATTCTTGTTTAGAAAGTTGAAGAAGAATGTAGATGCAGAGACCCAAGTACACACCAGTACACCAGGTGGACCAAAGAGCTTTGGCAACATGTTGCACATGTGAAACACCATAAATGAACAATATTGTTGACCTCAACACACTGAGCTGTACTGAAGATTCCGTATTGTTATCTGTTTTTCATAAAATAGTCCATAACATAACCATGTACCTGCTCCGTTGGTCATAAATCCACGGCCGTGAGGGCAGAGTTTTTTGAAAGCCACAGTGCCCTGGAAAGGGCAGATCTCACACTGTGTACTCCAGCCTCTGCCTCCATCACAGCAGCACTCAGACTTGGTAACAGGGTTCCTGTTGCTTGAGCCGATCTGACACATGTTTTGCAGCACCTCCGTAAAGCAGTACCCTTCACGGTTATCTAGGAAGGACAGATTGCAAAGAGGAGTTCAGGGAAGGGGATTTTATGAGCATAACAGGATATTATGAATTTGGCCAGATATAAAAACTAAAAAAGGAGGTAACACTTTACCCTGGGTAAGGAGGAGCGAGAAGGAAAAGCTGGAAGCAGCAGGGAGAGAGAAAGGGTGGCATCTAAGGGAATAAATGAGACAGAAAATCAGTAAACAGGCAGGAAGTCACTGGCCTGGGCCACCCAATAAGCAGTGAACAATTTCAAGTTTCACTACAGATTAGCAAGTATGCACAAGTAAGCCTGTGCTTACCTTGCTTATTGGGTACTCAGGGACTGTAAATTTGAAAAGTGGCTTTGATTCTGTAGGAAGGATTGTGCTGTAGGATTGGAGGTAGATAGATGCCAGTCATACCTGGAAGCAGAATCTTAGATATGGCAAAAAACGTGAAATTGTTCACTATAGATGAGCAAATAGGCACAAGTAAGCCGTACTTGTCTTGCTTACTGGGTAATCTGACATTGGCCTAGACACGGTTCTTATCCTATTTTGTCCCCGAAATATGGAGAATAGTCATGTTACAGATAAGAGAAAGGGGCAGAGAAAAATATGAACTTTAATCCTGATCTCCAGGGGTTTTCAAAAGGCAGCCAAGAAATTCCAAACAAGTGAGTTTGTATCATTGGATACAATTAGCAAAGGAAGAATTTAGCTGCAGGGTGGTGCTAAACCCAGTGGGCAATCCAAGAGTTGCTAAGTCATCTTCAAAATATGAACATGTTTAACCCTCCAGCATTGAGATTTTCTCTTATTTCTGTTTATAGATAGCTGGGTTGTAAGTATCCCGTGCAGAGGCTGAGGTGACAAAAGCATCCTGCTGAGAATACTCACCAAGGCACTCGTCCTGGGTGGGGCTAGCGGTGAATCCATCGTTGCATTCGCAGGTGTAGCTGCCAGGGGTGTTGAGACAACGTCCATTCTCACAGATCCCAGGCTTGGTCTGGCATTCATTCTCATCTGGCCAGTTTAATTAAAAGACCAAAATGAGTCATTTGACTATGTTGTAGAAGGATAGCTTCTTCTCTTCTTCCCTCCCTTCCCTTTTTAAAACTTAGTTTGGGAACAGGTGATTTAAACTTCAAAAGCATATTCAGCAAAAGTCCCCCCTGTCTCCTTTCTTCCCCATGGGTCAGCTCCCCTCCCCAGAGGTAACCAATGTTGCCATCACTTTACAATGCATCTTTACAGAGACAGATTATGCATATAAACACAAATGCATATGTGTATGGACTGCCTCTTTAAAAAACCCCACAATGATACCTTTTTTACATTCTTAAGCATAAATGGTAGAATTTTATATACCTTTATGTAAATAAAAAATGTCCATACTTGTAAATAAAGAGTATCCCCCACTAGCTCTGGTACTGTAGTGGTTATGAATCGGGCTGCAAACCGCAAGGTCAGCAGTTCGAAACTACCAGCTGCTCCGTGGGAGAAAGATGAGGCGTTCTGCTCCCGTAAAGATTAACAGCTTTGGAAACCCTGTGCAGGGTCGCTATGGGTCAGAACCGACTCCACGGCACATAACAACAACAACAACAACAACAAAGAAAACAAAAGTATTTGAAGACTAACGTGTTAAAGAAATGATTACACTACTTGATCAGAATGATGTATGATATATTCAGTGTTGGCTTGGGAAGTGCGTCTACACTAATCTTCAGATTATCTTTATTGTAATGTTTCAACAATATTATCAAAAATAATTAAACATAATTCAGTCTCTTGGGTTTAAAAAAACAAAACCCATACATTACAAATAGCTGGAGATTCAGAGTTTCCTGAAAACTGTTTAGAAAGGTTAAAAGTAATTTGCGGAGCTGCTTCTCATCATTTAAGAATAGTTTCTTGAGTCTCTAAGACAGAGATCTCATTAAGAAAGGCATAGTCTAAAAGTAACATTTAGAACAATATTAAAAGAGATTAAACCCCCAATACCCTGACCGACCCTGTTGTAGTTAAGTGCTGTCGAGTCGGTTCCCACTCACAGCAATCCTGTATAGGGTTTCTCAGGCTGGAAATCTTTGTGGGAGAAGAAAGCCGCATCTTTCTTTTGCAGAGTGGCTAGTAGGCTCAAACTGCCGACCTTGTATTTTGCACTCTAGTGCATATTCTACAGAACCACTGTGGTCCCTAGACCAATGAAATCAATACCTGGGTGGGACCTACAGCCCGTAAGTGTGACTGCAGTTGAGGTTGAGAACAACTGATCCAGGAAGACCTGCTGTGGGATCTGAAATCCATACTTTTTCTGTGCTTTTATAGGTTGTTCTTTAATTACTATCTAATTCTATATCTTACTCTTCAGAATCTTCTTGACTGGCAATATAAAATGTACTTTTTTGATGTCATTGATTATTACAAAGAAATGAATGCATTTGGGAATTATCTCCTATATTTATTGTCTAAAGCAGAGCCCGGAAAACTCTGTAAGGATCAGATCATACACATTTCTGAGCCTACAGGACATATAGTCTCGGTTGCAACTACTTGACTGTCATTGTAACAGGAAAGCATGTTACAGGCAATATGTAAACAAGTGGATATATACATATATGTTCCAATAAAACTTTATTTACAAAAACAGGTGATGGGTTGAATATGGTCCATGGGCTGGAATATGACAAATCCTAGTCTAAAGTTGTTAAGTGCCATTGAGTTGGTACTAACTCGTAGCAACACTGTATAGGGTTTCCAAGGTGAGCTTGAACCACCGGCCTTGAAGTTCAAAGCGACCATGCAGTCCAGCGCATTAACCCACAGCGTTACATGAGGACTCCCTAGTCTAAAGTAGTAGTTCTCAATACTGACTCCACATTAGAATTACCTGGGGAGTTTTTAAAAATCAGTGTCTGGATCCCACCCTAGACACCACCAGATTCCTTAGAGGCAGATCCATAGGTTTAGAGAAACTCCTAGGTCACAGAGACCTGGCATTTGTTCTCAATGGGTCAACCAAAAGGCAGTCCAATGCAGTGGAGAGAAAACCATACCTTAAATGTTTTTTTATTAATTACACTGAGAAGTAGTAATAGAAAGGACTAGCAGAAATGTCTGGTGTTCCAGTCCTGGCAGGAGATGGGTTAGTACAGTAGACAAAGACCAGGTAACAGGGAGACAATGACAGCATTTATGGAGTTCAAGATCATCCAGAAACAAGAGTACCTCCATGGAAAATCATAATATGAGTCAAAAAGGCTCTTGCCAAGAAGAGCCCAGCTTGATTCTGTCCTTGGCCATTTCCCTCTGCCTGGGACTCACTCACCTATGCAGCCTTCCCCGTCGGGTCTGCGCTGATACCCAGGACTGCAGATGCACATGTAGGTGCCAATGAGGTTCTTGCATTCCATTTGTTTCTCAGCACAGTCATGTTTTCCATTTTCACATTCATCCTCATCTGTAAATAACGTACAATCCCACATTTATAAAAAGAACTGCATCAGTGATCTGCCTTTTTAATAAAAAGTGGCATAAAGTAACTGATTTTCATGTCTGTTATTTCAGTTTGGGCTTTATTTCCTTTTACATTCTTGGATGCTGACCTCCTGATAATGAAAAGGAGTCTTCTCATCACCTTTGACCTTGATAAACAAGGTTCTCTTTAACTAACTGATAACCACTTCAAGAGCAGGAATAATAATTTCTAATGCTTTTTGATGAATTAAACAAAGAAGTCATCTATAAAGTTTCTGTAATCTAATGATTATGATAACAGCATTATAATCACTGCACAATGTAGTATAATAAAACAATATTTCCATTGTACAATAACAATGTTTTAATATGATAATAATAATTGATATATTTTAATATAAGAATAATCATCATATAATGCAAACTTTGGTTTTCATCCTCTGATGAAAAGAGAAGCGTCCACAAATATCTTATTCTCTATCGGCTCTTTTCTCTTTCACTTCATATTTTTCTGGGATAGGGTGGGTCTTTCTCATTCTTTATTTTCTGTTCTTATTACATTTTCTCTTTCTTTATCCTTCCCCTTTGCATGCTGTGAGCTGAGGAATTTGGACTTTATCCTGTGTGCGAGGAGAGATTCTCTCTTGATAGATATCCCCATCTTCAAGCAGAATTGTGTTTATGTCATCTTGAGAACACAGGCCTATGTTTGTTTAAGTAAATCAGAAACTCTTCAACGGACAAGCTCTATGATTTACCCAAGTGTACATAGTGGAGCTTAGTACGATATTTTGGAAATTGCAGATGTTCAGTATGTATTTATAATGGACTATGTGTAGCTAAAGTGGATTCCATGTCATACCTAGTCCTGAAATAGAACATCCATTAGTAATGGGGATTTCTTTCTAGTACTTCTATTCCTTCTCTTGTGTTTCCAAAGCACTTTCTCACTATATAATCACCATAGCATCTATCATAGTATTATGACTATTTATTCATATCTGTTCAACCTCCTCACATTGAGCTTCCTGAATGTGGGGAAATGTCCTTTTTCCCTTTACATATACACATCTCCTTAGAATACCTGCCATATAGTAAACAGGCATGTGTAGTGAGGTAATAAGGATTTGATTATGTCTCAAGCTTCACTTTAGTGGAAAAGTGGCAGTGACAATCTCACATTTTCCTTGGACAACAGCAGTATTTCCCAACTCCTGTCTCTCCTTCACTAATGAAAGCTTGGCGGCGGAGGATCATATTCTGCAGAGCCCCCAGAGAAAGAGTTAGAACTCCCTGGCCTGGATGACCTGGAACACGTATGTCTCACCTTTGCACATTCTCCTGTCTTCTCTCAGAACATATCCAACAGGACATTTGCATTCATATGACCCATAAGTGTTTACACATCGGAAGGCACAGAGCAAAGGATTCTGGGCACACTCGTTTATATCTGTAGCAGATGGTAATGAAAAAAAGAAAAAAGAAAAGAAAGAAACATGAGTGTCAATAACATGAGGAACGTACTTTTAAGCATGGATGATGCAAGTAGCTTCTGATTTTCAAGGGAATTATTAAATGATTATTAATTAGAATTGGTATGAGTAGGATGACCACACATTGTGGTCCCATCTATGCTTCTTGTCTAGTACAGTTACTAATTATTATTTAGGTGGATGACAAAGTATAAGCCACTCGACATACAGGAGAATTTTCTGAAATTCTGGCTTTACAGCCTCCTGTTGACCATTTGTACCTCCTGAAAGTCACATGACGTAGAAATCAATTTTACCCCATTTTGTCAAAAGAACTGCCATGCCAATTGTTGTCAGAACAGAAGATGACCTTGAAAATAGTGTTAACCACTTCTCCTCCAGCCTACCCAGATAAAACAGGCTGAAATAACTGATTTCTCTGCCCAGGAAAATGGTGTTTCTGGATCATTTTATACTTCTTGTTGTTGTTGTTATGTGCCATGGAGTCGGTTCTGACTCATAGCGACCCTGCATAGGGTTTCCGAGGCTGTAAATCTTTACAGGAGCAGAACGCCTCATCTTTCTCCCGCGGAGCAGCTGGTAGTTTCGAACTGCTGACCTTGCGGTTCACAGCCCAATTCGTAACCACTACGCTACCAGGAGCTCCTTGTTGTTAAGTGCCGTCGAGTCAGTTCCGACCCATAGCGACCCTGTACAGGGTTTCCGAGGGTGTAAATCTTTATGGGAGTAGAAAGCCTCATCTTTCTCCCGCGGAGCAGCTGGTAGTTTCGAACCGCTGACCTTAAGATTCGCAGCCCGATTCGTAACCACTACGCTACCAGAGCTCCTTAGAGGGTTACTTATTTCACACAGATACCCAGTTCTAACCTTCTCCATTAACAGACACACACACAAAAATGTTTTTATAGATTTCATAGTTTGGAGTGAGCAGTCTGTGTTTTGGAAAAGCAAGATTAATTTGACCATGTTTATTTTCATGGTGCTTCCTAAGGCCCAGGATGCTGATTGAAAACATCAGTGAGATCCTGGATCACAAACTGGTCACCTTCAGATAAGCACTAGCAACTCTGACATTGATGACAGCACTAACGAAGAATGCACCTTAATACTACGTTTACCTTCTTCCTTCATTGTTATCCTTCAACTTTTTCTTTAGACCAATGGTTCTCAACTTCAGAGTGCAGCAGAATTACCTGGAAGGCTGATTAAAACAGATTGCTGGGCTCCACTTTTAGAATTTCTAATTCCGGAGTTCTGGGATGGGAGCCAACATTTTGCATTTCTAACAAGTTCCCAGGTGACACTAATGCTGTCTGTATAGAAACCATACTTTGTGTACTACAGTGCTAGACACGCCTTCGCTTTTCTTCTTCACATACATCCTACCAGGCATACTTATAGACAGTTTTCACATGCCTAAAGATGCAACCTTCTCAGCTGTGGCTGCTGCCAGAGGACTATTGGTCACTATCCCAGTGAGCAGATGCTTCTGTGAGGAGGAAAGAAATAAGAGCAGAAAAAGAAAGGGAACATTGGAGAAGAAAAACAAAAAAGGAAGGGGAAATTTAAAAACAGAAAGAAAAGCATAAACTAGAGGAAGTAGTAGGGAGACACCACTGAACTTTGTATGTAATAAAGCAGTGTAACCTGTGCCCGGAGCCATCTGTATCTCATCATATCTCTTACTGAAGAGCAGAGACCTCTCAGAGTAGAAATGAAATGACCTGTCAAGCCCAGATGTTCCTTATTCTATACACCGTGTGTGTGTGTGTGTGTGTTAAGTGCTGGTGTGTCGGTTCTGACTCATAACGAACCTTGCATAGGGTTTTCAAGGCTGTGAATCTTTGTAGGAGCAGAAAGCCTCATCTTTCTCCCAAAGAGGGGCTGGTGAACTTGAACCGCCAAGTTTGTGGTTCACGGTCAAGTGCTTAACCTACAGAGCCACCTTGCTCCCCACCAGAGTGGTAATTAAAATAATAATCAACTAACTGTCATCCCCACGATGCAGACACGTAAACAACTATTCTGTGTTACCTTCACAGGTCATCATCGGACCAGGCTCAAATCCTTCCTCACAGGTACATTCAAAACCTCCAATCACATTTTTGCAGGTTCCATTTCCACAAGGGTTGCCCACAGAACATTCGTCAGTATCTGCAAGTGACCAGAAGTGGATTCAAAAATTATGAACTGAGATCAAGTGGCCTTGGACTCAGATACTACCTTCTGTTCTCTCAAAAGCACTTTTACCTATTCTGTTTCATTTTACTCTCATCCTGTCCTGGCAAGAAATGACTGCACGCCTCTAATGATCTCAGCTTTGTAGATGTGAAATCTGACTTGCTCTGGTGCACTAAGTGGCAGTGATTTTGACAGAACTTGGATCTCCAGCCCATATACAGTGCTCTTTTCCATGAGTTTTCCAAGGAAAAGTCAATTTTGAGTGGATCTTAGGGTTAAAACAAGTCTCCTCTTACCAGTCAAAAGTTTTCACTTATTTAAACATAGAAGCACATATCCAGTTTGGCCTTACATTACATCACTCTCCAAGAAGCTGTATACATGATGGATTTTTGCCAGATATAAAATATAAGACTAAACTTACACAAAGTAAAAGACCAGAGGTTAAACAAAATTAATACACTGGATAAAATCGAGATCCAAGCAGATTTTGTTGGTTCTATTAAACCCGTATGGTTTACATTAGGCAGAAGAAAGGCTGAAAGAAATATGTTTTGGGTCTGATCTCTCTAAACAACTGTGGAAAGAGCAAGGAGACCTCAAAAGTCTCTATTACCTCCTAACCCATCCATCTAGCATACCCATGGTTCTTATTCTGGCCCATTCCTGGGGAGAATATCTTCCCCTGGGGAAGGAAAATTATTGGAAAATAATATTATTATTTTAGCTAACAATGGGACAGAAGAGTAATGGAGTATCATTCAGGATTACATTGAGGTTCTGAAGTCAGAAAGAGAAGGCAAGAGGATATGGTAGAGAAGGCTCATTTCACATGTGCATAGTAGCACTAACTGGAAATTCCAAAGAGAAATTGAGCTCATTTCTATTATTAAATTGTATCACATTGTCAAGAATATTGCTTTCAAGTTAATGAAAATCATGATGTCACTGATTTTTATAGCTACAAGGATAATGATTAGAAACACTATAGTACAGTTGTGTGATGTCACATTCTAAGGCCTAAAATGACTAATGGACTTGCACAACCATAGATGTTGTTGTTTAGTGCCATCAAGTACCAGGTGCTAAAATCCTTATGACCTGATTCCTTATATGGAGAGCGTACTTTCTAATCAACACAAACACATACCTTCAGCATCTATGCCATTATTAATTCAGTTACATTGAATTGCCTTAGAATCTTGAGATAAACACACATAATACATGGATTTAACTCAGTATGACTTAGGTCAACCAAAGAAGTCATTACTATTATTTTTTTATATTTTAATAAGTATTAAAACAAGAATAAATTACACTGTGTCAACAGCCCTTCATATTGTTAACTGGAATAAAATCCAGATACATATTTTATTTTCTACACTAGAATAAGATAATTATTACTATAACTTAAAAAATATTTCACAAAGGTTTTCATTAAAATGTTTTCCTTTTCACTGTCTCTTCAGATACGTTCAGTGTTTATCTTCCCCTATTAGGTTGTAAGGTTCATGCAAGTACAGCCATGTCTACTTCATTCAGAGCTGAGCACAGTGTCTGGTACATAGAAGGGATTCAGCAAGTATAGCTGAATAAATGCTGCATGAAGGAATGGACATTTCTGTCTGGTTGTATACCTCCTATGAATTGCTAAATAGCTTAGTTTCTAATTTGCAAATCCCAATGGAAGAGATTGCTTTTGACTCACCCACACACTCATTCCCTTCTAGAATGAAGCCAAAGGGGCACTCGCAGCGGTAGGAGCCGTCAGTATTAATGCACTGCCCGTGTTTACAGACATCAGGTTCTTTGCACTCATCCATATCTTAGGCAAGGAAGGAAAAAACAATGAATAACATCGTACTTTAAATACACATACATCATACAACTGGTATCCAACGTAAAGGCTAAAATGCTGTGTTTACTTTTCCAAGCCAGGTGTGGAAAAATAAGAATAACTGGAGAAAGGGTGAGGAAGAGGATGGCTGAGAATATTGAGATGTGCTAGGAATTAGGCAAAGGGCACTCACCAACTGCTGAATCATCGGGTCCCACAATGATCCCACTTCCATAGGGACAGATCTGGCGGAAGGCCTCTGTGGGCAATGATACACTCATTAATAGATTGGCTAACAGTAATTAGCAACAGGCTCCTCCCGAGCATTGTGTAGTGACCAAGTGGCCACATGCTGCACATACTGAGAAATGATGAACAAGATCGCCCCAGACCCAGAGAAAGTGAACAAATCTCCTAAAGCCACCATGTCTACTCCTTAGAAGGCCCTGGCTCATACTATAATTAAAAAGACAACCTACCTAGCTCCTGAGACAAAATAACTTTTAGTAAATATTTTAATTAAATTTAAACGAAACTGTTTTTATTTTTGGGAGTTAGGCTAAACTAATTCTAAACGTTTAACTCTCTCCACTGCTGACTGAAAGACTGACAGTTTTTCCACCTAGTGGCACCTGGGAAAAAAGGTCTAGAAACCTAGTTCTGGAAAATCCGCCATTGTGAACCCTGTAGCACAGTTCTACTCAGACACACACATGGTTGCCATGAGTCGGAACTAACTTAATGGAACTACTGTGTGTGTATGTATGGTGTGTGGATCATCTTTAAGGCTACAGTCTCATTTCATGCCTAGCTTGCCATTGAATAGCCCAGAGAACATGCACGCAGCTGACCCACTTACCATCGGGCTCTGTGGGGCACAGTTCACAGGGATCTCCCCAGCCTTCTCCCTTCAACGCACAGCAGCATTCCTGTTTGGAGTGATTCCGGGATTTGGGGGATGAACACTTTCCTCCTTCAAACTTTGCATAACAGTAGCTCATTCTCAAGTCTGCAACACAAATTCATGATAATCTTCAGTCCTTCGATTAAATCTTCCTTGTATGATACGGAATAAGAAACAGTCCACTGTGTTACAAGTGTTCTCCTTTTACTACCATTGTGCTACTCCTGAAGTGAGTAACTAATGATGGTGGTGGTGGTTATGTGCCGTGGAGTCGGTTCTGACTCATAGCCACCCTGTACAGGGTTTCTGAGGCTGTAAATCTTTACGGGACCAGAAAGCCTCATCTTTCTCCCGTGGAACAGCTGGTAGTTTCGAACTGCTGACCTTGAGGTTAGCAGCCCAATTCGTAACCACTACGCTACCAAAGCTCTTTCAGTAATGAGTAACTGAGCTGGTATTATTCATGTCATTGGTAACTTCTACAGCAAGATCTCATGATGAACACATATGTGTGGCTTTAACCTTAGGATTTCTTCTTTTTTGTTAATTTTGCAAAATAACCTGATGTGAACAGTAAAATCCAACACTGACATCCATTAGTGACTTCAGGATTGTAACATTCATTGATGGACTCATTCACAGGGCCCCTTCATTGATGGCTCTGTAGGCACATGTGTTGGATAACATTTATGAGCACCCTGGGTTAAGGCAGTGCTCCCAGCTCTACTACTTACTGTGATATTACATGTTGTTGTTTATTTTGTGTTCTCTGAGTTCTGCAACCAAAGGAAAGACCCAGGTCCCAAATGTAGAGTAGATAAAGAAGTGGAGACTTTGTGGCCTGGTAAAAACACAACACGAGGATCCGCCATTGAAGCAGCTACTCATTGAGTTAGTTCCTGGTTGCAAAATGCATGTGGAGGCTTTCTGCAGGTTGTTATGTGTGTGCATGCACACAAACACAGACGCAAAGTTTGTTTAGCTCAATACAGAGGAAAGTAGAGAGATGGGTGGCTGGGAGGGAGAACAATCTTTCTTTCAAAGAATAATATTTAATATTAATTATTGTGTGGAGAAACCAATCAGGGAGCATGAGATCTAGTTGATGTTTAGCATTTAACATTGCTCTTCAACATTCTGGAAACAGACTCTTCCATTTCTTATAGATCAAATTGGGTGACTCTGAAAAGAGAGTCCATCTAAATGTTTGGAGTGTGTTTTCCCATAAGCTGGACTCCCAAAGTCTTGCAAGACCCTTCTCTCATTATGTTGTTGTTAAGTGCCGTCGACTCAGTTCTGGCCCACAGCGACCCTATATGGTATTTCCGAGGCTGTAAATCTTTACGGGAGCAGAAAACCTTATCTTTCTCCCGCAGAACTGCTGGTAGTATCGAACTGCTGAATTTGCAGTTAGCAGTCCAACTCATAACCACTATGCTATCAGAGCAGGGGCTAAAATCTCCAGGGCATAAGGAAATGCCTTCATACCCAATTTGCATAGTTCCTTTTTCCTAGTGTGTCACCAGGTTTATCTTTGATTCTCTCTTCTCATGGTTCTTTTAGTCCCAGTTAGCATAATGCCATAGCCATGTATGCATTGATGTGCACACAATTTTGCCAGATTTTATCACCATAACTGACATGACAAAGGAGACACTATAAGGAAAATTGAGTCCTTAAAGCTTATAGAGGAGGAATTTTCATGAGTATCTATCGCTCTATCAGTCATATTTATCAAATCCTGCTCAGTCAAATTCAGCTGGACTCCCCAATGAACTTGTTCAGTTCTCCGTGGCCTCTAACTCTTCCAGATCATTTATTTTTCTAGTTTCTCCTTCACCTCTGTTGTAGCCAGAACCTACTAGGCATCCTTCAGTGAAATATCATTCTGAAGGTCAAGAGCAACAAGTCAGTCCTTGTCCTGCAGCTTGTTGACTGCTACCCACATTTTGGCTTTGTTTAAGTATCTCCTTCACGCTTTGCAATACTGGGTATCAATGCGACCACTGAGAAGTGAATAGTTAGTCAAACGATTAAAGTAAGGAGGACTTGGAAACTAACAAAGCTTTGCCATATAGTCAGTAAGACTGTTGGTAGGCATTGCTATAATGGTTGTTAAAATGAGGACAGTAAGTTCTAAGTTTGTAATATTTCCATAAACATAGTTTCTTAGATAATGCCATGTGGTTTTCTTTACTCAAGTTCACGGTCACAGAAAATGTTTTGTGTCTATCTGCCCTGTTTTTTTTTAAAAAATTATTACGTATGACTACAACTGTCCTATGGAGTCCTGGTGTGGCTCTGTGGGCTAATGCGTCAGACTGCAAAGTTATTTGAACTGCAAGGTCGGTGGTTCAAGCTCACCAGCTGCTCCTTGGAAACCCTATACAGGGTCACTTTGGGTTGGAATCCATTCGATGGCACTTAACAACAACAACTGTCCTAAGATATAATTCAGTGACTATTCACAAAAATGTCTCAGTAAATATCTTAAAACTTAATTTTCACCTTTGTCTTCCTGTTTGTAATATTTCTTTAAAACCTAAGTACATGTATGTTCCAATACCGATCTCTTAACATTCTCACCATTTTCATGATATTGCTGACTCTGGTCCATTCTCCAGTCCTACCCCCATCACCACAACCTACAACCTTGACTGGAAAAAAAAATCTCGACATTTTCATACAGGTTTGGAAACATGAAGATTAGAATGAGCCTAAGTGATACATTTCCTTCTTGAACTTGAACTTGACCTATAGGAGAGGATCATTTATACCTTCAGATGCTGAGACCTGTCCTCATAGCCCCTTTGCATTTGCTTCTTCAAAAATGTAATCTGTGGAATTTTCTTACTTGGAGGTCTGAGGCCTAATTTTTCACCTTACCAAGAAAAAAAGCGCTTCATTCTCTGACTCTAACAAAATCTCTGCTCAGTGGGTGATTTACATTTGCTTGTAGTACTTACTTCTCAAGGAGCCTGGTGGCTCTAGGGTTAGGCATTGACTGCTAACCATAGTTCAAACCCAAATGCTGCTCTGCCAGAGAAAGATGAGGCTGTCTGCTCCTGTAAAGATTTACAGTCTTGAAAACTCTAAGGAGCAGCTCTACTCTGTCCTCAGGGAGGGTCGCTATGGGTCGGAACCAGCTCAATGGCACTTCACAACAACAAACATCAAAAACTATGCTGCAGAGTCAATTCTGATTTTTAGGAACCCTAGAGGGCAAAGCACAACTGCGCCATAAGGTTTTCAAGGCTGTCACCTTCACAGAAACGGACTGCCATATCTTTCTTCTGCAGAGCAGTTGGTGGATTCAAACTGCCAACCTTTTGGTTAGCAGCCAAGTACTTAACGACTGTGCTGCCAGGGTTCCTTGCTTCTCTGGAATTGGTTTATTCATCTGAGTTGCTTTCTATGGGGGGGGGGGGGCGTGGAACCCACACACTTCAACTAAGTCTCGCCAGGGGGCCTGTTTACCAGTCCATCTGCAAAGAGCCCTAATGACCTTTGACATGTCATCAGAAATACAAAAGTCACTTGCCCTGCTTGCATTTCTCAGTTCTGGCTCTGCCTCCTGGAGCTGACCCGGTGGCATGGTGGCTCACAGATGGGCTGATTCTCCTGCAGTATTAGCTTGCTTGCTTGCTCACTCAGTGACAGACCAGTGCAAACAGACTTAATAGCCTAGTGCCCTCTGGCCTGCCACATGGGCAGATTCATACCTGGCTTCTCATTGTTTTCTTTATAAACTCAGGCCCAATCAAAGGTACACGTAGACAAGGGAGTGGGAGTAAGAAGTTATCTGACTGGTATGCACCATACTTGTATAGATAGAGTATCTACTTGAATCAAGCTCCACTTCATCTACAATCTTGAAATCCACAAGGGACTTTGATAGCGTGCTACCTTAAGGATTAAAACTGATCAGACAATTAGAACTCACGGTCAGCCTTCTGTTTTGAATATTAGTAATGAAACAGCCAGTAGAAAAGCAAAAATTTAAACTATTATAATGACAATGACAGGAGTCTAGAAAGGACATGGAATGTAACAAAGTTTTGTCACACGTTCAGTACGATTAATTGGGTAGACATTATTGTCACTACTATTGAAAATGAGGACAGTGAGTTCCAAAGATTAAATGGCTTGTCCTAGGCTGAAAATGGCAGGGGTGAAACCTTCCAAACCCAATTTTTTGACTTTTAAATTCAGAGCTTTTGCTTTGAACTCCATTGCCTTATATTTGGTAATACAGTGAAACACAAATAAATAAATAGACATACATACACACAGGGAAATAAGAAAAGAAAATAGGAGGGAGAGATATGTGTGCTGTAGGTTTTTAAAAAATCTCCCTGAATTCATTCAAACTGGTTTGTATAAGTAAATAGATGTACACAATGTCACTGTTTAGAAAAGTCCAGTTAATTTTGGAGCATACACTATATTATGTTTAAATTCAAGCTCCCTGTTAATTTTTTTTTTCTTGAACGTCAAGCTAGCAAGCCCTTGGAAATTCTTACTGAAACACTGTCAAGTATTACCCTTGCAAACAATAGGGCCCAGAGAAAATCCTGGTCAGTTTATTTTTCTGTTTTCTTAGCAAACTTTTAAGTGAGGGGTACCATATCCTGAGCATGCATAGGCTGATTTTCATTTTTCTGTCTAGAAGTTTTGGGTCCATATTTATATAGGTAGCCTCTTGCAAGACAGAGAAGCTGTAGCTGAACTGGATCCCCCACTAGCTGACTTATCAGCATCTGTGTTCTTAAGGAGGGAAAGAAGTTTAAGTGCCAGGAAAGTTGTTGTATAACAACCATAGCTTGATGGATGAGTAAAAGTCAAAATGAACCCTCTGACATATGGGAATCATTAGACCTCTGGGTGAATGAAAACTCTCCCTCTTCCCTTTCACAAAGCATCAGAGGTTAGCCTGTTTTAAAATAAAACCACAACAAATACACACAGCGTAATGTAAGTCGAAAGCCTTCAAAGGCACTTACCTTGGCATCTCCTTCCAGTGGAGGACAAGGAGAAGCCTTCTGGACAAAGACATTTGAAGCTGCCTTCAGTGTTACTGCATGTGCCTAAGGCACAGATTTCTGGCTCTTCAACACACTCATCAATATCTGAAAGAATTAACAAGTTTTGTCAGACAAAGTCAAAACACAATAGAGACACCCTCAGATACCACAGGTAAAATGTGCTAGTACAAAGAGCGACTAAGCTTCCAAACACTTTCACTTGTGAGGGTATTAATTATATTTCCCTCTATTATAGTGTAGGGGAGCTGGACTGCTAGGTTGTGAAGCCTTTTAAAAAGCTAGTTTTGACAGCTCTTGGTGTAGCAATAGAATCTTTGTTCTAAGGGGTCCTATGAGAAACCCCTCTTACCTGGATTGAGTTGTTTGGCTAATTAGAAAAGTAGCAGTAATTTGATACTACCCTAAATTAGGAAAAAGAGAGAATACCATAGTCTCACTTTAGCATTTTATAGTAAGTGGAAGCGCTAAGATCCTACCCTGTGGACAGTGAGCCACTTACTGAGAACCACATAGTTGTTTCCGTCCACACTATCCTGTGCTTTGCTCAATACTCCATGCTAGCTCCCCAAAATGATGGATTTTACAAGGATACTGTTATTCATAAAAATAAGTATCAGGCAATGAATAAGATATCAGAGAAGATGAAACTCCTAACTCTCATCTACAGGATAATTTATCTTAAAACATAAAAATAATTTCCTTGTACAGGGTTGTTGTTGTTTTTCATCATACCGATAATAAGAATTTGATCCATTACAATAATGGTATGAGTGGTGCTGTTGGTTAATGCATTGGACTGCAAAGTCCACTGGACATGGGAGGCCTGCAGTTCAAGCCCAACAGCTGCTCCTCAGAAACCCTATACAGGGTCGCTATGGGTTGGAACCAACTCAACGGTACTTAACAACAACAACAACAATGTATGAGTTTTAATACATCTTATTGTTGTTATTAAGTGCCATTGAGTCAGTTTAGACTCACACTGACCCTGCATAGGGTTTCCAAGGAGCAGCTGGTAGGTTTGAACTTCTGACCTTGTGGTTTGCAGTCCAGTGCTGATCCTACAGTGCCACAAGAGTTGGTAAAGTGTGGTTCTGCTATGAAGTTTTGAACAGCTTGGGTAACTGTAACTAACTATATATCATATGCCGCAATTTACCTTTAAGAATCATTAAAGGTCCAACTGAGGGGAAGTTAAGATATTAACTCCAGTATCTTGATTTAGTTTTACAAATGTTGTTGTTGTTAAGCGCCATCGAGTCGGTTCCGACCCATAGCGACCCTGTACAGGGTTTCCTAGGGTGTAAATCTTTACGGGAGTAGAAAGCCTCATCTTTCTCCCGCGGAGCGGCTGGTAGTTTCGAACCGCTGACCTTAAGGTTCGCAGCCCGATCTACCAGCTGCACCGCGGGAGAAAGATGAGGCTTTCTACTCCTGTAAAGATTTACACCCTCGGAAACCCTGTACAGGGTCGCTATGGGTCGGAAACGACTCTATGGCACATAACAACAACAACACTACTAGAGCTCCAGTCTAGAATGTGTAATGCAAAGCGATTATCTTTCTGATGAATAGCAAAATCAGCCTATTCATCACTCTGTGCTATTAGACTGCATTTAGAATTGTGTCATGTTTCTGTGGTTTATTCATGAATCTTAGTGGCAGCTAATTGAATTACTCCATCTCTACACTCCCTCTACTCCCACTGCCAACATTTTAAGACAAATGTCATCTACTGTAAAAAATACCCAATTTTTCTTTGGGGCTGTTGTTATGATTCTTTATCTAATGATAGAAATTAGCCCAGAGTGCCAACTCATTAAGAGTAGGGACAGAGATCACAGCATGGTTACATTTATTGGCTATTTGGGAAGTTGTTTTGATGTCTATGTACCTCCAATTGGTTCATTTTAGGGGATTGGGCATCCATCACAATGTGAATAAGGCCAATCCTTAATAAAACTAAAATAAATCTTTTAATACTTTGCATTTAGGCCTTATTTTGATAAACTGCTTCTATATAAAATATTATTGCCACTTGAGTATATTTAAATTGGATATATACTAACAGTTTTTTCACTGGCAATATTAAAATAGGGGGAAATTCTCACTCATTACGGATTAGATGCAGAAATGTTTTAAAGGTTACTTAGAAAGTGCTGGCAATTAATGTCATTCATTTAATGCAATGACAGTTGTACTGATATTAAAGGAATGTAGTCCCATAAAATTTGTGGAGAATCTACTTGGTAGTGACTCATTTCTATCAATGTATAGGTAGGAAAAAACAATACAGGCAGACTATACTGCCATATTAATCAAATCTTGAATATGGTCATTTAAAAATTTTCGACTGGAACCAGGGAACTGTTTTTAGCTACAACGCAGTGACATTTGAAAACATGTAAGTCAAGAATTCTGGAAGTGAGATCCAGCATTTTTACAAGATATATAAAAATACACTGGCAAAGAGTCATATAACCACTCATATGCAAAATAGCTTTAGTAGCGATTAGCACCAAAAATCAGATATTCTTGCCTCTCCATCTAAGGATGAGGTCATTAAGCCACACTTTCTGCCTTTAGATTTGTTTCTGAGAAAGTACTCCAAAGTTAAGACACCATCTCAAAAAGCTGTGATTTTAGCGCAGTGACTGATACTGCTTTTTTCACCCAAATATCGAGAGCTCTCGTACCTTCACACTTGTCATTCTGTAGACTGTACCCAGGCGGACAAATGCACCTAAAGGACCCATCCAAGTTCTGACAGGTGCCTGGTGCACACTTCCCGGGTTCTAAGAGGCATTCATTGATATCTGCAAGGAAAAGAGAAAGAGAAGGAAGTAGTTCCCACAAACAATTAAAATCCAAAGAAACAAATCAAATCAAAGAAACATATAAAATGGAATAACATCTGTAAAATTCTACCATGGAGAAAAACAGAAGAGCCAATAAAAATAAGCCTTCCTGGGTTTCTGGGCAATATAACAGCTATATTTTATTTTACTTACAACAAATTAAATATTTCCAGAAATGTGTAGCGTCTGAAATGTCATTGGGTATCAAAAAGATTTTATCAGTACTAACTTAAAAAAATTGAAAAAAAAACTTTTTATAGTGAATTGAGTGAAGGTTTATAGACAAGATCATCAGTTTTACAATCAGCAAATACTATACTTTGTTTCATAATTTCAAAGATATTTTGAAGAAAGCATATATAACAGGAAATGACCACTGTTTTATAAAAATAAACTCTTCTGTCAGTGAGTATAGTAAGTTGCTTTTAAAAGGTAAAAGGAAACATATGTACTTTTGAAATATATACAGCTATATATATGTAATATATATATACACACACATACACATACACACACACATACATACACAGAAGCACACACACACAGACATATATATAATTAAAACAAAGTTTTAAAAGGTGAGATTAATGTAATTCTACTGAATTTTTTTTTTTTTTTTCACTCCAAGCTTCATGAAGGAAAGTTAGAGAAGGAGGCTGCCTGACTGTTTGAGTGGTCTCTGGAGCGTTGTGTGGCAGGTCTTTACAACATTGTACTCACCCACACAGGTCCTCCCATCCGGAACCACCTCATAACCTTCATTACACTGACACCGGAAAGTCCCCACTAAATTGATGCACTGGCCATTCCTGCAAAGGTTCCCATTTCCAGTGGCACATTCATCGACATCTGCCAAGAAAATATCCTTTTACATATTACAAAGAAAATGTCATAATCCCAGCAGTGACCAAAACCGTTAAAGGGAAAAATACTTATTCTGAATTTTAGTGGCTTTTTCTGGCTCATAAATATTAACAATTCCAATAAAGATCTAGTTTCTAACAACAGACCTAGCTTTAAAAATAACAACAACAACAACAAAAACTACTGTGTTTTTTTAATGAAAGCTTACACAGCAAGCTAGGTTCCCATTTGACAATTTCCAAACAAATTGTTCAATGACATTGGTTACATTTTTCACAATGTGTTTTTGTGTTCTGGGTGTTCCATTTACAGTACTATAGTTTTCCTGCTCCTTTAATATTCTTATCTTTGCTTTCGAGTAAATGTTGATCTTTTGGTCTCATACAAATGGTTAACTTTACCCATCAATCAAAATTTAATGCTATTACATAATTATATTAACTAAAGAATGACAAATTCATTAACTTTTTAAATCAGTTTCATGTTGATCTTGCTTTAAATTTTATTTCTAAAAACTAAAAATGAATGACTAGTAGAAAATTAATGGTGGGTACTGTTAAGTATTCTTGCAATTAGAAGTCTATGAAATAATCTCTGGCATAATATAAGATTTGGTTCATCATTCCAACTATAAATAAAAGCAGTCCCATAGGGGGAATTTTATAGATTCAATAATTTGTATTTTTAACAGAAGTGGTAGTATATATAGACAAGTGTTGTTGTTAGGTGCTGTTAAGTTGGTTCTGACTCATAGCGACCTTGTATAGGGTTTTCAAGGAGCGGCTGGTTAGTTAAACTGCCGACCTTGTGGTTCAAACTGACTTTGCGGTCCAGTGCTTTATCCCACAGAGCCACACCAGGACAAGTAGCCCCACATAATTTCTGAGTTATTTAATTTCTCTATGAAGAATTACATGTTTTAAAACTGTTATGTATATTTTGAAATTTACTTAATTTATAGCAAAGTCAACATAAAAATTATAGCTGTGAATGAGCATTTCAATAGAAGGAATGGATGTAGTTCCTGTCCTTGACACTAAATTGACATACTGTAATTGATGAGTCCTTCAACCAATTCTCATGCATAGGATGGCATGCAATAAAGAAAGACAGCTTGCACAATGGAGGTGATGCTCATTACGAAGGAATGAACGGAATGGGCTTCCTTTGGTGACGCACTATCCCTGTTCCATCATCGTATATAACACGCACCTATGCAGTCATTGTTGTGAGAAAGTATGAAACCATGATTGCAGCGGCAGTTGAAGGAACCGATTGTGTTTCGGCAAGTTCCGTTCCCACAGGCATCTTTTTCACACTCATTTATGTCTAGTAGGAATAAAGGTCATAGAGAAACATAATTATTAATGGAAGAAAAAAGGTGTTTATCAAAGGATAAAGGACATCTGGGGGCTCACAAAATCTCTCCCACATAGACTTATAATTTCTTGATATCGCTCTGTCAATGATAGCTCCCGGTGAGCAACCAGCAAGAAGCAAGTCTAAGCCTTGGGAGTAAATCCTTTCTTTGGTTAGCATGTGAAAGGAGGCAAGTTAAGGACATGAGAACTGGACAAAAACTAATTTATTCTATTTGCTTGTAGAATTCTCTGCCCTTGCCACTTTCTCTCAAATATTTTCACTTGAAAATGGAAAAAATTCTGTGTGCATCTGGGTCTTGATCTGCTGCCACCTTTGGCAAACTTCAGTTTTTAAGATTCTTGCTCCAATTTACCAAAAAAGCAGCAACTCACCTGACATTACCCCACAATCAGCAACAAAAGAGCTCAGCTCTCTAACTCACCTAGTTGAGCCTTCTTTTCCCTTTTTCCAATCCACCCCTCAAAACATATGACCATGCCAGTCAATGGTGATTTCTCCTACTCGAATACACAATTCTGCAGGATGGCGCTTAATTTAGTTTTTCTCATACCTTTTTGTCTTTTCACTGGTCTATGTCTTTTCTCTTTGGCAATTTCATAAAGTTATATATTGACATCTTATATGTCTTTGCATCTCCCCATAATAACTAGCATGTTTCTTATAAAGAGTAGGTGTATATATCATAGTAAGGAAGAAACAAAAATGTAAAGAAATAAAAGTTGATAGCGACTTGTGAAGTTCTTTGATGGGGCAGGGGGAGGGTTTTGTATAATTCAGATGGTAGGAGGAGAATGGTGGGTAGAGTTTCATGATGATCAAGGGGTTACCTCCAAAGTGATGAGCAGGACTGATTTTGTTCCTTTAATTTAAAACTTGTTATCTCCTCTGGAGAAAATGAAATTTTATAAGATTGTTCCCTAGCAGATGAACCCTGTTACTGCCAAAGGCAAACACTTTAAACATTCATTTATTGATTGTTCTCTTTGCAATAGTGAAACTGATTCAGGTTCTTAAAGATCCCCCCAAAATTTAAAAGATATTTCTTTAAAACAGAAAAAAGAAGGAAGGCGAGGGAGAAAATAATACATTACATTTTTGAAGTTTATTCTAGATCAGTACTTTGATTGAGTACTGAAACCAAAGGAGAGATTTTAAATCCTAAGCTTTTCCCTCTAGGAAAATGATTCATTTGAAAAAAAAAATTAATGCAAATTTGTCTTTGAGGAATTGGTACAAATTATAGACTATTTTCAAAAAGTGCTCATACTCAATACTCTAAACATTTGTTTCAAGGTACGATAAGGTATACCTACATTTTATGTTAAGTATTATATGAGACTAATAAGCTTTAATATTCATAAAAAATTAAAATTTTGACCTCACTATATTTCTTTCTTAGTAAAACTTTTTTTTTTTTTAACTGACAGTTACAGGAGGAGCATCAAGAAGTGAGTTTATTATGTTCACATTGGAAAAGCTGATGTGCAGCAGATGTTAACGTTGTAAACTTGCCTGTGCTTCTATCTTGTAAATAACAGAGAGACTTATAGAATTCAAACTATCTTCAGATGCAAATAAATTTTTCAATGGGATATGAAGAAACACTGAAATGATAATCATATACTCACCCAAACACATGGTCTGATCAGCATTTGTTTTAAAGCCAGTGTGGCAAAGACAGTAAAAGCTTCCAACTGTGTCAATACACTGTCCATGACTGCATATGTTGGGGATTTCTTGGCATTCATTGCGATCTGTAAATAAAAACATCTTCAGCATGTAAGTGTAAGGTTAGAAGGAAAAACCCAATTGAATAACTTACTTGCAGTTATTGTACTCAGGATAAATCCTGGTTCTAAACAAACCTAGTAAAATAAGCACTGGTGCTTTATTTCTTTTTTTCTCAAAATTGGTGAAAATTTGCTCCCATTTACTGGGTATATTTTGATTAAATTAACAATACACAAATTATGTAAACTACGGCAGTATTAAAAACATGTTTGGGGCTTTCTGCCAGGTCTGGAGCTTGCATTTGACTCATCCTCTGGCCTCCAGTTCTTTGGACTTGAGCCAGTGGCCTGCTCTACTACCTGCCAGACCTGCCTGCCTGCCAACCTTGTCTACCTGCAGAACCTGCTTTCCTGCTGTCTGTCGATCTTGGTTCATCTGACCCAGACTTGGGACTCTCCCATCTCTACAACTTTGTGAGCCATTTCCTTGAAAAAAAGAGTCTATATACATACCTAAAAAGTTAATAAAAAACATGTTCTGAAAGACGTGAGAATTTAGAATTATGAGGGGGCTTCAAAAGTTCCTGGATGAATTTTCCCACAAACTTTTGAAGCCCCTTCATAGAATGGGGGGGGGGGACCCCCAAGCTGGGAAAAGTTTTCTATTTGATTATTTTCATATGCAGCATCATAATGTGGAATTAACTACAGTATTTTGTTGAGTCTAGATTTGGTACATTAAGTCCTGGAGTCTTCATGGCTTCCCTTGGAAATTTATATCAAAGTCAAACAAATCCTATTGTTAAGATGTGTTTTCTTAAAGGACAGCCCACATGGTCCCTTCAGTTCATTATTTTGTCTTATACCTATGACCTTTGGTTCCTTCCAAATCAAGTTGTAATGTCTGCACGTGGCTTCTTTTAGTAGCTGATAACCCTAATGCTGTTCTTTCTTTCCATTCATGTTTGTTCAAAGGAAAGACCTCTCACCTTGCTTCTGACCATCTTAAAGCTCCAAATTACACTTATCACCAACTGAACCTGTACTGCTCTCCTGAAATCTGGTTATCTCGGGGCAGAACTTCATGCATGTGTCCACAAATGACCAGATTACATGCCTAGTTTTATCTCTAAGTGAATATTCTGAATGCACTCAATACATGTTAAACATTGAACCACTCTGATTTTCCTCTGTGTCACATGAGAGAGCCAATAGCAGAAGGCCATTATTGTTGTAGATGTTGTAGGGAACAGCAGTACCCTCCTCTTGGTTGAATAATCTCTCAACTTGCGATTTGCTTGCCCTGTCTTCTGAGAAAACAGCAATTAAAAGTGGCCACTGGTAGATGTACAGAGCAATCTTGCCCATGCCAGAGAGGCAAATATCTCCTCCATATTCCCTGACTGCTATTCTTGTAACTAGCTCTTTCCATTATATAGGACATCTAGAGCTAGTGAATCACTAGATCTTTTAACAGTCCCAAGTGAGGTTGAGTAAATCATTAGGATGGGACAGAGTGAGAGAGCAGATCAGGAACTATTGTCATCCTATGTGGAAATATTTAGTTAACCTAACAATGAAGAAAATTTTGATTTGAGAAAATGGATTTAAAATCAGTAAACTATTCCCTAAGACAGGCAGAGGAAATGTACTTCTATTTCCAGCCTCAGGGAAGGGAGCTGATCTTGATAAAGGATGTCTTAGGGTCTACTGCGGTGGTGGTGGTGGTGGCTATGTGTCATGGAGTTGATTACGACTCATAGTGACCCTGTACAGGGTTTCCGAGGCTGTAAATCTTTACAGGAGCAGAAAGCCTCATCTTTCTCCCACGGAACCAATGGCAGTTTCAAACTGCTGACCGTGAGGTTAATAGCCTGACTTGTAACCACTACGCTACCAGAGCTCCTTAGGGTCTACTGCAGTTGGTCCAAATCTTGACACCTTCATATAGTATTGGATTTGACAGTATGCAGGAGACCATGTCTGGGCCTTGGGGATTGCTAAAGATCTTCTTAGGAAGGGATTCCCAGCATCTTCTTAGGAAGGGATTCCCAGCTAGGATTCTCCCTCCTCCTCCCACCCCACTGCTGATTTCATGATGGTTTAAAAAAAGAAAAAGAAAAATGAAACACCAGAGTCTTTGAAGTTTTACTGGGAAACCATAAAATTTTTGAGAATTTAATTGTGAAATTCTTACTTTGTTTTGATAGAAACCAGAAAACTAGGTTCCTGTCATAACTCTTAGGAGATGACGTCTGAGGTTGATTCAACTGAGAGAAAGGAGACCACACATAAGGGCTGGGAAGAACCTATCCCTTGTCTTCAGCTTGGCAAGGCATTTCAAAACGGGGTGGGATCTGCTCTCACTGTCCAGGTCCTGAGGTCAAACTCGCCTCCTGACCTCATTGCCATACTGTTCTCTCCAACCTCTCAGCAACAATGTGCTGCGATTTGAGGTTTCAAAAGATGTATTTTATGAGTTCAAATAAAACTCTCAGGATGGAGAGAAAGTTTTGGCTCTTCTCATCTTAAATATAGGGGGAGGGAAATATTTTGCAACATGTCTGAAAGTGCATAGTATGGGAGGATATCATTTAAAGACATGGAAAAAAAAAAAATCAAAAGAAAGATGTAAATGAAGTCATTTTCAGAGAGGAGTCTTCAACCCTAGAGGCTGACCAGTTACAAAACTCAAGTCGGTTCCCCGTTTATGAGGATTTCAGTGAATGGGGAAAATGGAGATTTTGATTACAAATAGCACTGCCCAAAATTATTGGTGGTAATGCTTGACCTGTTTTATACAGATTAATATTACTGCAAGAAAATATGAAAGGGTTTAATCGCTAGCAAGCCATGTCTTCACTTCTCATTGTTGGTGTATAAGTAGTTCTTTCCTCCTTGCCAGAGTATGAAGTGGTGTGAAAAGACACATTCTATATTATCAACAATTCTTTATTTTGATGAGAATCATTTCATCAAATTTCAAAGAAATGTAATTTCAGAGTAAAATGCAGGGAAATGGTGTCAATGCCTAGTTGCCCTAGGGTACTGTAGTTCATATCAGAGACATCTCCACTACGCTTCCTGTCCATTTTTAAAAATAAATGGACAACAGCTCTGTGGACAAAATGCTAAATACTTACACATGTTCCTTTAAGCTCAACAAAACAAGTCTTGGTACTCAAAGTGATTTTTTGTTCTGCTCTTACACCCTCTTCCCACCAAGGTCTCATAAAATAATGTGAAATGCCCTACAGAGAGCAATATACTTCCTACAACTTAATCAACCGGTGAGCAAGGAAATCCAAGGAAAACCTGATCATGTGACCTTGCGTTGTTTCATTCACAAATGCATAAAATATCCAAGAAACTCCCTGCAAAATGAGCGCTAGGCAAAATAACACACTCTGGCTAAATATACAATGGTTTATAATTACTCAAAGCTAAGATTTAATTCAACCGAGGTATTATTTTGCTGCTGGCTGAAACACCAAGTATTTTCATTTTGATAACAGTAGCTACAAGATACCATCAGATTGAAGTTGCTCACACCCCCATCCTTTTTACTTCTACTACACCCCTGACAAAGGAGCTCTGGTAGTGTAGTGGTTACAAATCAGGCTGCTAACCTCTTCTTTCCATGGGAGAAAGAAGAGGTTTTCTGCTCCTGTAAAGATTTACAGCCTTGGAAACCCTGTACAGGGTCGCTATGAATCAGATCCGACTCCATGGCACGTAACAACAACAACAACATCCCTGACAAAAATGACCAGAACATTTAACCCTCAGTGGACAGAGTTTCTGATTTGTGGCAGGTGATTTATGAGCTAACAGAAAGCTGTTAATATTTGCTGCCCTCAGTGAATAATCTTTCATCAGTAAACTACTTGGTGGTGGTGATTGTGTGCCGTGGACTCGGTTCTGACTCATAGCAACCCTGTACAGGGTTTCCGAGGCTGTAAATCTTTACGGGAGCAGAACACATCATCTTTCTCTTGCAGAACAGCTGGGAGTTTCGAACTGCTGCCCTTGCAGTTCGCAGCCCGATTCGTAACCCATATGCTATCAGAGCTTTAGGTGAAAGAAAACACTACTGCTGTCTCTGTTAAATTGGCCGTTCTAAACCAGCTCAGAAAATCTTCAACAATTTAGATTCGGAACCTGTGGCTGAGATAATGACAACTTCACTTGCCTGACAAGTGAAGGAAACAATTGGTCCTAAATATTGATTTGGGGAGTATGTGTGTAGGATGTGTGTTGTTGCTGTTGTTAGCTGTCAAGTTGGACCTGACTCTTGGTGACCCCATGTACAATACAACAAAATGCTACCCAGTCCAATGGTAACCCCATGACTGGTTGCAGATTGGACATGGTTGTGTTGTGATTCATAGGGCTTTCATTGGCTGATTTTCAAAGGCAGACTTAGGATCTTCCTAGTTTGTCTTGGTCTGGAAGCTTCACTGAAACCTGTTCAGCATCATAGCAACATGGAAGCTTCTACAGATAGACGAGTACTGCCAGCCCTTGACGTGATGCTGTTGAGTCACTTCCGACTCATAGTGACCCTGTATAAGATTTCTGAGGAGCGGCTGGTGGGCTTGAATCACCAATCTCGTGGTGGTTAGCAGTCCATGGAAGGTGAGAATTCTACCACTGACCCATCAGTGCTTCATGTGTGTGTGGAATGGTGGTGGTGGAACATTTCTGGGAAGGGGCAATTGATAGGCAAATATCAAATCATGTATGAACATGATTCATTTCTGTTTTGAATAGCACTTAGAGGTTTCAGCATTTGTACCCTCGTCCCATTCTGTTATCAGAACCCAGACATCTAAATCTTAATTTGTGTATGCTCCAACCTAGTCAGAAGAGACCTCTCCAGCAGACATAGCCACCAGGGGTGAAGTACGTACCATTGCACTGCCCGGTGGAGGTGAGGCGGTAGCCAGGCTTACAGTCACAACGGTAGCTGCCTGCAGTGTTGACGCACTCAGCATTACGTTGACACACTGGGCCGTTCTGACATTCGTCAATATCTACGAGCAGAAGATGGTCAAATCCAAAGGAGAACAGAATCTGCTCTCAAGGCATGCAAAAATAGTGTATGTCTTCTTATTCTGATCTGTTCTATTAAAAAGACAATAAAAGACTGGAAGCTCATTTTCTAAATGCTCTACTTTATTAATATTTCCATCAATATGAGTACTGGATTTATGAACACATTCAGGCTCTAGTGATGCTTGAATCTTCTTTAGAAAAGAAAACTCAATACTTGATATGTGTATAGAGTGATATGATAGAGAGTCTTAACCTGGACTGGCAAAAAGATCCAGGATTTTATAACTCAGGGAGGCTCCTTTTGTCTAGAAGATGACAAGGTCTCTAGAGCAGAGCCTCTCAAACTTTAATGTATGTAAGAATCACTTGGAAGCCTGTTAATGTGGCAATTCCGCCTCAGTACAGCTGGGAAGAGACCTGGAATCCTGCATTTCTAACAAACTCCCAAGTTATGCTGGTAACCCTGGCCCATGGAACAGGTGTGAAATAGCAGGGCTGTCGAGGAAGCTCCTACCTAAATTGTAGCAACATGGCAGCCATACCAAAGAATATACTATGGGAAGCTGTGCATAAAACTAGCAAAACCAATCCAACTCTGAACGCTGAAGAAAAGCATAAAATGGATATATTGTATGCTCCAGAAGTTGAACACTGCTCATAAAGTGGTTTGCCAACCTTTTTTTCCTTTGTTTTTAAACCTGAGACTAATATCAACTTTAATTCATGACAAACCAAAAGTTACTGCATAGTTCAGGCTATTCCACAGCGCAAATCACGGTTCCATTGAAACAATTGGATTCAGGCTGAGTTCAGTACAGGGAGTTAGCCTGTACTACAGGTGAGGGTGGTCTTCAGTGCTGGAGCTAGGTTTACAAAGAAGTTGGATCGGATCTGCCAAGACGTTCCCACAAGGGGGCGGCAAATACACCGACCAAGGTTTCACAGATGCCACTTACAGTGTGTGCTTCTACAGAGGGAAAAACCTTAGGACCACTCCTTCTGCCTGTAGGAGTTCCTGTCTAATGTGGGGTGGGTTGCATCTCTCTGCCAACAGATACAAGAGCAGAAGTAAGCCTGCTTCAGGTTACCATGGGCCCAGCACCCTCTCACTCACTAGATGGGAAGGGAGTACCGAAACACATTGAGGGTGGCTCACTTCATTGGAGAAGCCAAATGGAGTCATAGATAAGTATTTCTGTGACCCATCAGACTAACATTTGATTATGCACATACTCGGACAGAACAGAGGCAGTTAGGGGCGCTCTCTAACTCCCTTCTGGAACTTATTCCAATTTCAGTATTGCTGAGGCATGGATTCTATCAGCCTTCAGTGGCTGATTCTGAGAGCTAAGAGTGTGCAGAAAAGCAGCAGCCCCTGGATTAAACATTCACCCTGAAGATGAATAGTCTTTAAAAGGGAAACCCAAACTTGGAACACTTAGTGATCTCAATATCTACTGAATGGAATCCTGAAAGCAAATCACCTTATATTGGTGCAGAGGCATGTTTTCAGCCTCATGTGAGTAGCACAGTCTGGGTTGACTTGGTAGTCATGGTTGGCCTTGTCTATCAGCTCTGGCCAAGGGATACTGCTTAGGTACCTGTAAGTACCTGGGTAAAGTGGCCATCAGAAGGGTCTCTGAGTGGAAGAGAAGGGGAGATGTCTCTGAGTGGAAGAGAAGGTGGCTGGGATCCTGAGGCATGTGTGAAAGGAGGAAGATGATGGCTGTGAGGAGTGCAGCCAATCTTTGCACTATAGTGTCATCTGCCATGGGGTCCCTTCTTCTCTCCCATGCCATGCTTCCTATCCATTCAGCAGATTCTTGATGTCTCCCAAAGCACGGGGACTGGGGCCAAAGTGTGAACCGTCTGTTTCCCTAGGAAGGTTCCAAATCACTATACTCCCACCAATCCTAGGAGCAGACCAGGGGCAGGGATGTCATGTGATGACTTGACCATAGTAACAACCAAAGCCTGAGTGGGGAGAATTGAACAGTTGCGTGGTTAGGACTATACCTACTCCTCACTTATTGGCTACCTCATTATCCAGTGGTTTGCCTTTACAACAAGAGTAAAAAAATCTATCAGATTACTTTGTGTATTCATGACATATGACAGGCAGTACTGAACGCTGGAACCCATGAGCACCTAGCAAGGAAGCTTGCATTGTATAGTATTTTACCACCCAGGAAGGGAGAGAAAGAGTTGTCCCCCCCAAGCTGTTGGTGACAGGGCAGAGAGGAATGGGGCTGGAGTGGGGTCAAGGGGGACAGGATGCTGCCTGTTGAGTCACAGGGGGCTGAGGCCAGGGCACCAGTAGCTAGTGTCCTGAAGGTGGCCCACCCTAAGGAAGCAAGACCCTAGGATCTGGCCCCAGATCCCATTCCAGAGGGGAGGCATAACCAAGCCAGGCTGTGGTCAGAAGGAGCCCTGAGATGGGCAGCCGAGTGTCCAGAAGAGAGCCCTTGGGACCCAACTTTAGCTGTCTAGTTCTAAGAGATAAGAAATCTTTCTAATGTGAACAATACCTTTGCTAGAGGCTCCAGGTTTAAGTATGAAATAGAAAAATCTTCCAGCTCTCATAGGGTACATGCTATATTTAACAACCAGAACGGTCCTTTTAACTAAAATGTAAAAGAACACTATCTTCCCCAGATGTAGGGAAATGATCAAGTGCTAGGAGGAAGGCTCAGACTCAGTGCACACACATGGCAACGGGAGGGCAATTTGAAAACAAAAAAAGTACCATTTACTTCCAGGCCAACATTCTTCATATAAAATCAAATCTGCTGCTCATGCCATTTGGAATTATCTCATGCGTTTGGAATATTTGCATTAACCTTGTTTTTACTTGGGAGTAGCAAAGTCTCTGTTTGGAAGAGAGCTCTGATTTTGAGATTCAACGAAAGATGACTGCCTACCATTCATGTTTGCTTTCAAGTAAGTGGAACAAAAGCCATCTACGTGACACCCCCAGGAATTCAAAGCGTTTTCATATCAGCTGGGAAATCTAAAACATTATGTAGGGGTGTTGGGTGGGGTAGGGAATGAACATCCTGGTTTTTCCACTGGGAGTCAATGAACTTTTTGACATGATGTTTCATGTCGTTCTATACCACATCCTTCATCAGTATTTCTATCCTTCATCAGTGTTTCTGAAATCTCACTGTTGTGAAATTTGCCACATGTGTATGGTCAGCTAGTTCATCAGTTGATTCATTTCTGGGTTAGACACCACTTACCCTCACAAACTAGCAACTTGTCATTATAGAAAAATCCCACTGGACATTCACATCTGAAGCTGCCAACCATGTTGATACACACTCCATTTTCACAGACTCCTGGGATCTCCCGGCATTCGTCAATATCTAGAACAGAGCAGCCATATGTGAGTGCCAGCACCACAGAGAATCCCTGTGCAGGTAAACTGGGTGAAAAGCCAACTGCTTCTAACTCACTTAGTGTTCTACATAAGTGTGAGTGAGTGTGTGTGTGTGTGTGTGTGTGTTTGTGGTGCTGCGAGTGGGGTGACATCAATGAATAGCAGAGTGAGATGATGAAGTCACCTTCCAGACACTCAGGTGTCTGTCTGACTTTGTATCCAAGTTGCCAAGAAGAGATAGGTAAGGATCTGAGACTAGGAATCTGCTAACACACCATCCTGCCTCTTGTGTTTTTCCATATCACAGTCATAAAATATTCCCAAGATCATTATCAAAGTGCTTGTACTCCTAGAGGTCTCCTCCATCAATGCCTTGGTACAGTTTGACGAAACACCTCAGAAGTAAAGCGTTCATCTACAACACAGGTGTTTCCAGTGTGATAGTTTTGGGCCAATGCAGTTATGTTCTTTCAGGTGTTATAGTTTCAGGAGTCCCTACCCAAAACTCTGCATAGCTGTTAGGAGAGGGCCATACACTGAAGTGGAGCCTACTAGAGCTGCTGCAATTTCAGAAGAATCACATTCTAAAACCAACCTGTTTTAAGGGAGAAATGTGATAGGTCACAGATTAATTTTAGGACCCTTTCTAAAGAACTTCATTTTGTTCAAAGGAAAACGGATCTATTTAATGCAAACACAGCTTAGAATCCCAAAAGGTATATTATTTTGAAGATAATCAAATATGTTTTTAGATTTTTCATACTTATTGAATTCCTTCTGTTACAAAGTTCTGGGAAGTAACATCACAACTGTGTAGCAGCAAACTAACAAAAATTCAGATGCCATTCTTTTAGAGTGGGCTGAACTATGAAATAGACGACTCCATTTGTTTTAAATTTAAGTCATGTGTTTTATTATCAAGTTGAACAATAACAGGATAAGTTAAATTTCTAGGCAGGTTAGGCATAAAATAGCAAAAGGATATATTAAGAATTATATTTTCCTTTCCTGTCTGGATTTTATTTGAACTTCAACTTGGAGAAGTTTATATTTTAAGACAAGATTAATAAACATGCTATAGTTTTAACCCCATTAGAATGGACTCCACAGCCAACAATTTTAAGACCTTTCAGAAGGAGAGTATAAAGCTTAAATATAACAAAGTTCTTCAGTCATCTAAGTATTTTGTCATGGTGGAATCTGGTAATAATAAGTATATTGCTAAACATCACATTTCCAGTTTTCAAGAGCTAGAGGCAAAGCGAAGTATTAGTACGGACTGGATTCTGGTCCCAGTTCTGTTATTAATTAGTTAGGTGACCTTGGCTGAGTCCTTTCCTTTGTCTGAATCTCTGTCTCCTCAATTGTACTAGATGATGTCTGAGAGCATTTCCACCTCTACTGGTAGATGATGCTAATGTTGCTTCCCATCACTGCTTACTGCCAATATTGGAGGGCAGACATCTCTGGGGTACATCCATCCACGGAGAACCAGGAATATTACAGGTCTCTTATCTTTGGATCAGAGAGATTCTAGGGAGATTTAAAGATCTGCTTTGGGAAAGGAAAAATAACGCGGGTGTTTCATGCCAACGTCATTTAGCAGTTTTTCTTTCCAAACCATGAAGTTTCTTTGGACGTTGACTAGACTGTGGAGCCATATGGATTTGGCACTAAGGTAGCCAGGCTGACTGCTGGACCAGACACTTGTTTTCTTAAACAAGGTCATTGGAAAGGCTGATGTGGATTTCAGTTTACTTATTAGAAATACGGTGGAACAAAGCAAGTGGTGATGTTTGCTACTAGACACAATTGCTCAGACATAAGAGGGCATCTAAGGATGCACATAAATCACACTAGGGAAAAACTCTGAGAATGCAATAGCTTTCCATCTACTTCTGTGCTATTTGGTTTTAAACCACAAAGGCATAGCCTACATTGGCTGAACACTGTGCAGCATTTATGAATTTTGCACATCTCCACTATGTAGTGGCCTCTGCCCCAGTTACCAGATGGGACCTTAGATTGAAAATATTTTTGTATTACACATCTGAAATTCTAAAAGCAGAAGACCTGAGGAGATTTCATGTGAAATAAAAATTGAGCCACAGCTAGGATTTTTTGTGAACAACCTACTCATAAGGATTGGTGTGAAAAGTCCCATTAAACTCATTTGTTAGTCAGAGGGAAAGATTGGGAATTACAGTCAAATCAATTGTCAGCTGGCCCTGGTCCCAGAATCTCTCTCTTGTAGTGCCTAAGGTTGGGAGACTGCGATTCTGTAGAAAGCTTTCCAGTCCTCTTAACCATCAGCAACAAATGCTGTCAGTTAGGCTGAGATAAACAGGGTGTGCATTTCAAAGTAAGAATCAATGTTTCAATAAAACTAAGTGGCATTGTTTAATAATTATTCCTTCTAAGAGTAAAAAAAAAAAAAATCAAGCTGAACAAACAATGGTATGTATTCCCTTTTCCTAACACAAAGGCAAAAACAGAAAGTTCCAACAATGCCATCATAACTCACCAACGGGTAAACCTGTGTAAATGTCAATGACGAAGCCTGGCCTTTGACTCCCACAGAGAGTAGCAAATTCATCTGCAAAGCGGGGTGGAGGAGGACAAAGGTCAGTAAAAAGCAATAATCAATCTGAAAGAAATTACTTTATGAACATTTTCAAAAGTTTCATTGCACTATATATATAGTATTTAGAAGCATTTAAAGGAAAAAGTTTATCTGGAAATCCCTCCAGATGTTGTGATGTTGTCCTTATGGCAAACACTGGAGGAAAGTGACCTCATGTGGATGTGCTAATCAGGGGGCAGCGGAGAGGTCTCCAAACCACGCTCCACTCATGCTGCATGGACTTGCCTGTAGGACTTTGAGCTTCTATGTGGACATTGCTCAGTGTGGACCAAGGACATGGCCACTGTGGCTCTCTCTACTCTGCATTAAAGGATTTAAGAGTTCAATTAACCCATTAGGTGTCCTGGTGTGGTGCTGTAGGATAAGCACTGGATCACAAAGTCAGTTTGAACTACAAGGTCGGTGGTTCAAACTCACCAGCTGTTTCTTCGAAATACTGTAAAAGGTCGCTGAGTCAGAAATGGATTGACTAGACTTAACAACAACAACAACAACAACGTTAGGATGAAAAAGAAAATTCCAGAACTTCTACCTATCTTTGTAAAATCGAATACTTCAAAATTTAATTTTTCTGTGTATAATTTTATGTTGCAGCGAACACATTAGAATTGTACATAAAAACGCATTTTCAAGCAGCACTAAGCCATACATCTGATATTTTACATCACTGAGAAGAATGAGATAGGTACCACAGAATGGTTTAAGCAGCATCTTACATGATGTTGTTGTTGTTGTGAAGTGCCGTCGAGTCACTTCTGATTCATAGCAACCCTGTATAGGGTTTCTAAGGAGTGGCTGGTGAGTTTGAACCACCGACCTTGTGGTTCAAACCGACCTTGTGGTCCAGTACTTTATCCCATAGCACCACATTACGACATGATTTCATCATCATATATGATGATGCTAATTTAAAGGTCAATAGTCCAAACCCACCAGCTGGTCTGCAGGAGAAAAATGAGGCTTTCTGCCTTTGTAAAGATTTACAGTCTGGGAAACTCTGGATAGGGTTGCTATACCTCAGAATCAGCTTGGTGGCAGTGGGTTTACTGTTCTGGTCTGGGTATGATACAAGAAGAATGTATGAAAGTCTTCCTTTCATTTAAATTGAACTTTGAAAAAACACATTAACTTTTCTTCTCTTGAACCACAAGGCTGGTGGTTCAACCCCACCAGCTGCTCTTCAGAAACCCTGTACAAGGTCACTATGAGTTGGAATCTACTCAACAGTACTTAACAACAGCAACAACATGAATATATAAGAATCTGCTGTGGTGATGTAGGATAAGCACTGGATGGTTAACCATATAGTCAGTGGTTCAAACCCACCATCTTCTCCTTGGAAACACTATGCAGGGCCACCATGAGTTGGAACCAACTCAATGGCACTTAACAACAATAACAACAATGTGAGGTTATAAGAAGAAATTTCTCTCAGGTCTCAATATCAAGAGTTGTGCTTTCCTTCACTGTTGAGTTAAACTTATGTTTATTAAGAATCTTCTACTTGATCATGTCTCCATTTGTATTTGGGCTGCTGGAATGATTGGAGCCAAAATTATTGCTCCTCTCTGGCAAGTGTGCAGATATTCCAGCTTGGATTTGGTGTCCTATCCTCACTCTTTGCTCCAACTTTCTTATCTATGGTTGCATTGACTTTATACTGATTTCCTCCTCTACACTTGCATCTTCATAAAACTGCCTTAAAATCTTTGTGGGACTAGAGTAGATATAGTTGTTCAGTGCCGTGGACTCGGTTCCGACTCATAGTGACCTTATACAGGGTTTCCGAGGCTGTAAATCTTTACGGGAGCAGAAAGCCTCATCTTTCTCCCGCACAACAGCTGGTAGTTTCGAACTGCTGACTTTCTGGTTCACAGCCCGATTTGTAACCACTACACTACCAGAGCTTTCTAGAGTAGATATAAATAAGTAAAAATATAGCAATAATGGTTCACTGCTTCATCTTATAGGTTTCCTAATGGTGAACTCCATAGTAATGATAACTCTATTTATATTTTTGTGATACCTCGAGTCTATTAATCTGCGGAATGAGTTAGTGCATACATTAAAAGTGCATTCTGTGATTCATTTTTCACTTGGAAGGAGCAGGATCAGCCGTGAATTTCAATATGTGCCTTTGTGAGTTAGATCACCTTTTTCTTAGGAAGATAAACAATGCCCCTCCTCTTCCTTCAATGACACCGACTTCCCAAAGTTTCATACCTAATGGATCAATCTGTAGTTTTGGTAAAGGTGAAACCAAAACTCACCAGTGCTTGGGATGGGACATTGTTCACAGGGCTTATTCCAGGCCCGGCCAATGTTGTAGGAACAACAGCACATCTTCTTGGTCATATTAAACAACAATTCTCCATCACAGGTCTGGTTGTCAGCATAATAGTTTCTGTAGCACAAGCTTCTTCTCATATCTAGAGGGGAGGATTGGTAATGTGGTGAAAAGTCACAACAGATGTCTAAGGAAACACTCAAAAGTGAGTTTCTTTTATTAAATTCAAGGATCTCCTACCACATAACTTTACTCAGGGCAAAAACAGTCCTTTCCTATACAATTTTCTAGCTGCCTATGCTGCTACAACATTAAGAAATGTATTCCCTGGCATTTAGGTGACACAAAATAAGTCATTATAAAGCTTTAGCATTAAGAAGCTTTCAATGACTCTCTGCCCAGTTGCCTAGTAACAATTCTCCACTGCTATTTGTATTTGGCAATAAGTTTCTCATTTCCGACTCATGATGCTTTAATACTGTAGGTCAGTGCTGTAAATATAACTGTATAAAGATCCACCCCAAAAGTCAAACAAAAGAAGTACTTTAAACCATTGTTTGTGATTTTTTGACATTACATTTTCAAGAAAACTCTAACCACCCACACCAGATGGTGAAAAAATGCCAAGCTTATGGCTTATAAGTAGGGAGCTCTCACAAAGACAGTAAAGGGCTGGCAAGATCCAGTTTGATGGGTAATGATACTAAGGACTAATTGCTGGACTTGTTAAGGTTTAGTTTCTGTTTTCACTTTTTAAAAGAGGACCAAACATCATTATTGTGAAAATCTTGGACTTACCCATGCAATTGTTACCCCCATTCACTTGCATATAGTCTGGAGGACAAATACAGGTGTAGTTGCCAACAGAGTTATAACAGGTTCCTGGACCACAGATTCCAGGAGTATCGCATTCATTCACATCTACAATACAAAGAGAAAATGGTATCTAACTTCAACAGCTTCACTCTTTAGGATGGCCTGCCACTCCCTGTCAATATAAATGTTGACAACTAAGGAGAAACATCTACATGGTAGTTTGAAACATGATAAGAAAAATGTATGTTTAATTCATAGTGTCCCTGATCTATACAGAAAAGATTTTAGAAAACAAATTCTTATCTCCTTTCAAGAGTTTCTACTCAATGAGACCTTTTAACATCCTCAAAGATAGGTAGAGATGGAAACGTGCAAAAAATTATAATTCTCAAAATTCGTCTAAGAAAGACAGCCATTTATTCCATAAAAAGTCCATGGAAGAATATGATGTACCCTAAAGCCCTCCACATGTGGCACCAGGAACCTGCCTCTCTGAGGTAACATGCAGGCAGGTATTTCACCACGCCCTGCCCAATTTTTAAACAAAGGGGCTTGATTCTACTCCTTGGATCTTAGAATTCTGTGCAACTTTCACAGGAATGCTCAACTAATTCTCAATGATGATGTCATTGTCTATTTCACCTAATGAGTCATGCCGAGAGCCTAGGGGGTGCATCCCTAACCACTCATGTGACTCCTGTGTATAGGTGAAAACCACCTCCTCTCCTTGGTCTATGGCCCAAGTGCTTTGAAACCTGGAAGACATCAGTTCTACGTGTTTCCAGTAACACATGCACAAGAGCCAACACTGACATCATGAAGTCAAAGAGTCTGCTAAGAGAAGTTCATTTAATATGTTCGTACACATGATGTGTGGTGAAAGACAGGAGGAAGAGGAGACTGGACTGTCCATAATATAGAAGTTTCTGAAATGAGACTTGTGCTTCTCTAACAAAAAATGGAGTGTCTAAAGAATATGAAAAACTCTTTTTTGGGCATAAATGAAACAAACCTTTTTCTTTTTCTTAGGAAAAAGAGGAAATTTTAGAGGTTTTGGAAATGATATCATCTTAGGAACATTAGTACAATCTGCTACATGTGTGACAATCTGACCTGGCTATGTTCATGTTTATATGTTTATACTTTCATGCTATATTGTTCAATTCTCCAGGTTTCCTGGCAGCTGCATGCTGACTTGTGAGATCAGTTCTTAAAATGTGAAGGCAAGCCATTTACCATCACACACTCGAGTGTCTTCATTCAGGTAGTAACCGGTTGGACAGCGGCACTGGAAGCTACCGAAGGTGTTGATGCATTTCCCCCCTTGGCACAGCCCTGGGAGTTCCTGGCACTCATCAATATCTACCCAAATGAAAACATAGCATTTTTTTTCATTATAAATAAACACAAGAAGGTTCAAAATGTGTACACTTTAATATAAAGAAAACAAAATTACCTTCCAATATAACGGTGATAGGGTTTGGTCTAAAGCCTTCTCCTCCAGGACAAAGAATTTTGTACTCAGCTATTAAAACAAAAATCAAATTGAGTTCTTACAAATTAAAATTTCCAGAAATTATATCCTCATGAGAAATGCTAACATAGTCAATGAAAAATATTCAGGTTCAGGGACCTTGAGCAGACATCCCACACATGTGAAGCAACATCTTGGTGTAGTCTTGTAATTTTCCAATGGCTTTTACTCTTACTGCCAGACACAAAACAACAACCCTCGGTCTTTGAACCTCCACTTATTCTCTAGGCCTTAAAGTCTTGTGAACTATTTTATTCCTCATCATTATTTCTTGTTGAATATCTCCCTTTTCTAATAAACTCATTTTTCGTGATTTCTTTCACTTATACTTACTTTTTGGGAATTGCAGGTTTCCTTGGGAGTTCCCTCTCTCACCAATGCTTTCCCCAAAGAGCTTTACGGAAAATTGTTCTCTCTTGGTTCTCACTTCTCTCCCTAATGACTAGCGATCTTTCTTGCCTCTCTGATTCTACCAATGGCATCATAGACTCCATTGGTTTTCAAAAACTACCTGCTACCATTTCCTTTGATTCCATAAAAATGGAATAATTTACCTTTTCTTTTTTGCCTAATTAATTGCCTCTCCTTCACTTTGGTACACAAGGTAGGTAGACAATTGTTGTTGTTGTTAAGTGCCGTCGTATCCATAATCTAGCCTGGAAAATCCTCTTCAAAACCATGCTATCTGCTTTGCACTCAAAAAGAAGTGAAATTGACTTAGCCACTGGGGACTAGAGCTGAGAGTAAAGCATGCAACTGATATGAAGTAGCAGGAGGTAAGCAAGAATGCCCAAACCTGCAAATAGTACCCATTTAACCTAGCTTGAATGGTTTGATGATCAGAACTCGGCTAGAGCAAGATAAATAAATTTGATATAGGAGAAAGTGTAAATTGCTACAATTTGATAAACTTAACCGCTGCTGATGGAAGTAGTTGCTCAAGATACCAACCGAGAGGGAAGGAGTCTTCACATCAAGGATCAAGCCTATCCCCTCAGTACACAGGGCTGATAGTGACAGGCAAATTAGACATTGGCTACCTAAAAAGAAGTGGAGGACATAAAGGCACCAAGTGTCTGGTTTACAAGTTTTCAAGAGAGATTTTAGTTTCAGAGTGAGGGGAGGAAGGTAGAATCCCCACTGAATAGTTTTCATCTTGTCTAGATGGGTCTGGGGAAAGGAAATGGGGATAGGATACTTTTGATTTAATAGTAACTGTTATCATGACTAATTGTGATTGTCGCAACTGTAAAGGTAGAAGATGTGTTACAAAAAGAGGGGAATAGTTAATCTTACATTCCAGGAACAGAGGACCCTAGGCCCATCAAGAGGGAAGAGCATGAGTGGAACGTGGTATGCTAACCAGAGTAGCAGTGACATCAGAAATGGAGGCAGAGGTGATGGTATGGAGAGAGAGCAGCTGAGGACTCTAGACTCATGGAAAGAGAAGGGTTATGTGCTGGCAGGCAGGAGGCTGGCTTGCAAAATGTGCCCTTTGGTTGCTTAAATGATTATATATTCCTGCATGTTTTTGTGTACATTGAAAAAAAAACAAAAACAAAAAAAAACAAAGAGGAAATACAGGTAAATACTATTAACCAGTGGTGCATGGAGGGGATTGTAATCATTGTAATAAAACACAATACAATTGGTTGAGTGCAAAACCAATGTCCTGCTGTGTAAACTATATCTCAATTCACAATAAAAGCTTAAAAAAAAAAAAAAGAAATGAGACATCACCTGTCCCACCTGACCTTTTACGGCAAGTCAACTGGTTACCATTTTCTGACTCTCATTTTGGGAGGGTCCATTCCCTTTCCCTGCACTACAGGTAGAGACTAGTGGCAGCTCCCTCCCTCTCTGGCTTCTCTTCTGTGGATCTAGGAAGGGGAACCAACCTGCACTGGAATTATGGTAACCTGGAAGACATCCACTTACATGTGTTCACAGGAGGACACAGCTCACAAGGAGTACCCCAGGCTCTGCCCAGAGAACAGCAGCAGGAAGCCTTGGAAACGCCAACCCCAATTTCATTGCTACAGGATGTATCTCCATTATCTCCTCGAGGTCGAATATCCAAGTAGCAATTTCCAGAGCGGGTATCTATTGGGCATGGGGAAGCAAAAGAGCATCAGCCAGATTCTTTCTACTTGAAGGCAGAAAACTTCAAACCTATTCATAGACTGTTTAAAAACCGTAATTTACTTATACTAAGAAATGACAGTGAACAAGATTATACACTGAGAATTAACCTATAGAAAGGGCACCTGAAGATGCAAACCATGTTTAAATTTTAGCATTATTGATTTTTTTTAAAAAAATTTGAGAATGGCATGTTAGGTGCTACCTTAAAAATAATAAACAGTATCCTTCTTTGAGAAGTTTTTAAGATCTTACCAACACAGCCGACTCGAGTTGGATTCAGCTCAAAATCGGGTGGACAGTCACAGGTGTAGCTGCCTGGAGTGTTGACACAGTTCCCGCTGATACATGTGGTTGGATCCAGACATTCATTAACATCTAAGACCAAAGAGCAAGGGCCAGAATTACCAGCAGAGCAATATAGGGCAGACCTCACCATAATACAGCAGGACCGACTCTAGGTTTCCAAAGGAGAATTTTTCAGTTACTAGTTATAATTACGCTTAGAAATGCAGTCTTCCACCTCTGAAACAGAACCCCTCAGGAAGGAAATAGGTCATAGTCTTTGGTTTTTTTCCCCTGGAACACGTTTAGCATTCAAATTTGTCATCAGGATAAAATATAACTTTGGAACTAGGAAAAATATTCCAGTCAGGGTAACCGAAGGCAAAACACTGCTGTGACCTCGGTCAACCAAAAATTCAGACCCAGGTTTTATGAAAATATATTGAATATGTTTGGCTTGTTATTTTATAAAATTAGAGCAAGATGGCTCAGGGAACACTCAAGAGCAAGCAACTACCCCTACGGGGCATGCCTGCCTGGGTGTAAGCATGCAAATGCATGGGGCTCCGATTTCTACTCTTCCATCTTTGATCCTGGGCTGGATGTTTCCTTTTCTGCTTCTATTCCAAAAACACGTATAGCATTCCAGATATTTAGGACATAGGTTTTGACAAATTTTGCTCTGTACAGTACTCTGTCCCAAACTTAATAAAATACTCAAGCTGGTTCAGAGAGGAGCAAAGGTGGGGGGGGGGGCAGGGGGAGGACAGTGTCTTCTCAGACCTTCCTGATTGGAACTGGTAATCTTTCTGCAATGATAACTTTCCACCGCAGAAGAGTCTTTTGCTCAATCATCACAGGCAAACTTGGATGAACAAGACCAGACAAGCAGCAATACGGTTAGATGTTAGATAAAATGATGCTCAAATTCTGGTGTGGTGCTGTAAGAGAAGCACGGGACTGTTAATCACAAGGTTGGTGCTTCTAACTCACCAGTCGCTCCTCGGAAACCCTATACAGAGTTGCTATGAGTTGGAACTGACTCGACAGCACTTAACAACAACAACAACATTAATGGTGCTCATGGCGATTTGAGGCAATGAGGAGAAGCCATAGACTATGGAGAGCGACTTTCTGAGGTATGGTGGAGACTCAGATTGATGTCATAATAGTTTTTAGAAAAACCAAAAAGAAACTGGGCCTTAGGAGGAATATCCTAGTCTAGAGCATTTGCAGCAGGGAAAGAAGGATCAAAATTTGTAGAGCCATTAAGTCATGGCTTAGATGGATGAAAATAAACAGATTTTTCCAGAAATCCTGAGCTCACAGAGTGGAACTTGTTTTGTAGTAGCCTTGCACGAAATGGGGGATTAGGAAGGAGAACTGCAAATGACTCTCAAAATCTTTACTCAGTGTTGAAGCAAATTAAGTGGCCATCTACTGGGTGCCCACAGGTTTCCTTACATGTTTCCTCTTTTATTCCCTGAGTCTCTTGCTGTACAAGAAAATGCTCTGGACACTAGAGATGGGCACTGAGTTCTATGCACCATGTGCTCTAGTGACCACTGGCAGGGTAGTGGGGACAGGAGTGAGTATTGCACTCAAAGGAGACTAACAAGAATTGTAGGATATGGCCTTCAAAAGGAAACTTTCTGAAAATGTACCCAAGGAGCAAAAGAAATGGCAGGGAAGTCTTCTAGTTAGAGCACCCACACACATTCCTCGATAGTCACTAGCCTATGCTGAAGCTCTAAGCTCTCTTCTTGCAGCTGTCTTCCACAAGTCCCTCTGCATTGCCCATATCTAATTAGTTCCAGGTCTCAGCGCATTTACCCTGTGCTTTCCAAGTCTTCATCCTTACTTTTTTTTGCTCTCCATGACCACACTGTGTGGCCCCAGTGAGCCCCCAACAGCTGGGTGCTAGGGACCTGGGAGAAGATTTTAATGCGGATGGGTCTCTTACCTGTGCAATTCCCGCCACTTCTGTCCAGCTCATAACCTATCTCACATTCACAGCGGAACAGTCCGGGAAGGTTGCGGCAAGTTCCGAAGACACAGATGTTTGGGAGGGCACACTCATCGATATCTTGGGGGAGGGGAGTAAAATAAAGGGAGAAGTTTAATGCATTTTCTCCTAAGGAAGCTGTGTATTATAATTAGACAATGATATTATTAAGAAAATGAAAATGAACTGACGTTGGTCCAGGTACTTGTACAGACTTTTAGATGTTTTGTCATGTATAGGGAAGCCTCAGTCACTATTCTATGTCAAGCAGTACACTAGGCATTTTATATGTATCTCCTTTGGGCCCTGCTCTGGTGCTATAGGATAAACACCAGTCTGCAAGGTCAGCTGTTCAAACCTACCAATCGCTCTTGGAAACTCGATATAGGGTCTCTATGAGTCAGAATTGACTCAATGGCATGTAACAACAAAGTATCTCCTTTATGGTGCTTAACATAGATTGGGTCAGACTACTTTGGTAAAGTAGAAACCAAACAGCTCACCTTAGACGAAAACTTTTGGTTGTTTTTATCAATATATTCTTTGTGTTTGCTATGAGATAAATTTTTAAGGACCACAATGGCTTTATGGGAACTTTATTTTATAATCCTTGCTATCCCTAGTACAGTTGATAATATTGGTTGTTATTAAGTGCCGCTGAGTTGGTTCTAACTCATAGCGACCCTGTATAGGGTTTCCAATGACCAGCTGGTGGGTTTAAACTGCTGACCTCGTGGTTAGCAGTCCAGTGCTTACCCTGCAGTGCCACAGCAGTACAGTTAACAGAAATCTAAATAACTGTGAAAGCTTTTTTCCAGACCTCTGTCATTGCCTCGCGTTAACCTCACGCTTATGCAATTGACATGCAGGCACATTTTCAACCTTGAGATTGGCTTTAAATAGCATGACCACTCTGCTAGCAATGATTTATATTAAGAACAAACAAACAAACAAAACCTTCTCTTACTGCATTAAGAGAAGAAAACTTTCACTGTGACTATTTATGTTACCAGAGGTGGTACAGTACCTGTTTTCCTTGGACGCTCAGAGTAGCAAGAGTAAACAAGGCATTAGGCACAGTATGAAGAGCGTAATCTGGTTTTTCGCCTCACAGGAATTTCATATCAAACTCTGAATATTTAATATAAACTGTATAAAGAACAGCCAATCGTTCCATAACATAGAAAAGTATTTACATAGAAATATATGAGTGAAGTAGTGTACATGTCATACCCTAAGACTGATTTTGAGTTAATGTGTTGTTAACAAGGAACAACTATTAGCTAATTCATTAATCAAGGTCTTGTTTAAACATCTACTGTCAATTGTTATCATTTGTTTATTTCTACTGAACCCTTTTTAATTCATTGCAGTCACAATTTTTTTTTTTTTTTCCAGAAAGGGGTAACGTGCTTAAATTTGACAAGTGTGGCTAAAGAGAAAAATCTTGTGTTTCCAACAGGAACGCATCTCTAGTTAACAGTCTTCTAGGACTTTTTCTGTCTGACCAACATTTCTCAGAAAGACAGAACCTTTCTCTGAGAAATATCATGACATATAGCATTATGCCAAAGGATTCCATACTGGACGGAATTGCAAAAGTCTGCTCCATGTTCATATAATTAGTTATAGATAATTGTGAGACATACACACAGGGCATTATTCTATACAGACAGAAGACTATCTTTTCTGCTGTTACAATAAAGCCTTTATTTCTAGAAACCATACTATGTCAAAGATTAAAAATTGTGTTTCCATATTTAAAGATGATTCTCCAATATGGTATCATCAGAAAGTTACACTTTATGTTCTTTCCCCCACCAATAGAGATAAATGGATTGCACTAAGTTAGCCATACTAGGTTATCGTCTCTCTCCTGTGGCCAATGAATGCTCATTTGCAGACGTCTGGTTGAGGTTAGATGTGCAGCCTGTGGCCAGGGACCTGAGATTTTTCTCTGCACAAAGAAAATTGGCTCAGCTGGGGATTTGATGCTTCTACTGAACTGACCAGCTTAACTGTAAAGCCAAAACACACCTTAATTTTACAAAAAGAAAAACTTGAGGAATATTTAAATAACCAAATATATAATGAGGCCCCACAAAGCTCGAGGTGGCTTCCCCATCAATTACCATCACAGGCTTTCCCATCGGCACTAGGCACAAAGCCCATGTCACATTCGCAGCGATATCCTCCCGGGGCATTGAGGCACTGGCCATTGCCACAGAGATTCAGATTCTCGGAGCACTCATCAAGATCTGCAGACAGAAAGAAGCACAAGTTATTTTCCTCAGTTAAGATTTGTCTAGTTCCTCAGGTCTGACAATTTTTATAATTGTCAACTTACTGAGTGTAGCTGTGTTTTGTTATCATTTCTATTTGACACACTTAAATTCATTTGCTTTTCTCTTTGGGATGCTAATATTATATCGAATATTCTAGGCACATGGGGCTCAGATTTAGAATCCTGAATGCTGAATTACCATTAATGATGTAAAATGAGCAACAAGGCAAAGGAATCATTGGAACTATGGATTTTTCCAAAAGGGTCAATCACATTAGGACACTTCTGTGACAGGAAATAACATGCACGGCTTGTACCTATTTCTCAGGTTTCAGGATCAACTCAATTGAATAAAAAAGGAAAAATCAAAAAGCTGGAATAGCAACTACAGAGTTTCCTGTTGATTATTCTCTACTTAGTTTTGCTACTAATTGCAGGCATCAAAACTATCAAACACAGGGACTATGCCTGCCTAAGACAGAAAACTTGGAAATTTTTTTTTTTTTAACTAGGAATATAGTGGGTTTTGAGTTGGGCTGTTAACCACAGGTCAGCAGCTCAAATCTACTAGCTGCTCCATAGGAGAAAGATGAGGCTTACTGTTCCTGTAAAGATTTCCAGCTTTGGAAACCCTATGCAGGGTCACCATGAGCTGGAGCCAACTCCACGGCACATCACTGCCACCAAAAAACCACAAAAACAGTTTCACGAATGACAAAAGGTCCAATGCATTAAAAAAAAAAAAAATCCAGGTAAGTCATCTAATGAGCCTTAGCCTCTTTTGTGTGTAAGTGACTTATTAGCAAAGTGCTCAGGATAAATTAATGCTATAAGGTTATATAAACAAATATGCTACCTAACTGCCAATGAGCAGTATATCTCAATATTTTATTGACTACCAAAGCCCTAACCTAGACCACACTGCCTGTGTATACATGTATGTGTAAGTATGTTTAACCTAAACCACACTGCCTGTGTATACATGTATGCGTACGTATGTCTAACCTAAACCACACTGCCTGTGTATACATGTATGTGTACGTATGTCTAACCTAAACCACACTGCCTGTGTATACATGTATGTGTACGTATGTTTAACCTTAACCACACTGCCTGTGTATACATGTATGTGTAAGTATGTTTAACCTAAACCACACTGCCTGTGTATACATGTATGTATACATATGCTTAACCTAAACCACACTGCCTGTGTATATATGTGTATGTTTAACCTAAACCACACTGCCTGTGTGTACATGTATGTGTAAGTATGTTTAAAATGTATTTATGGATTCACAGGATTCACATATGTCTTAAACATGAAAGGGCTTAAAATTTTTGTGGAAAAATGAAATAGAAAGGAATTACAATTTTCTTGTGAATTTTTTTGAAGCCACTTCATATATGTTGCAGTTTATGTTGATTCTCAACTAATAATTAGAGCTGAGAAGAAAATATCATTAATATGTTATAAAGCTGGAAGTGTATGAATTCCATACAAAGCAGTTGAGAAATATTTACTTACACCAATGTGCAATAATGATGACTAGTGATAAAAAAAAAACAAAACCCATGAACTGCTAACTTGATCCAGAATATGCTTAAACTATTACTTTATATAATCTCTTTTCCTTACATAGCTTCCTAGAGCAAATCCTACTCTTGGATTTGGTGTGGAAAAAAGTCACTAGCAAGAAATAGGCATCAAAATATAAAGGCTATGGCAAACAAAAGGGAATGTGGTTTATTTTCAACCAGCGACATCACTGTTGTTATTGTTAGGTGATGCTGAGTCAGTTTCAACTCATAGAGATCCTGTATAAAACAGAACGGAACTCTTCCCAGTCCTGTGCCATCCTCACAATTGTTGCCACATTTGACTCCACTGTTTCAGCCACTGTATCAATCTACCACATTGAAGGTCTTAGTCTATTTCACGGTCTCTGCTTTCTCAAACATGATGTCCTTCTCTAGGGTCTGGTCCCTCCTGAAAACATGTCCAAAGTATGTAAAATGAAGTTTTATCATCCTCGCTTCTATGGAGCATTCTGGCTATACTTCTTCCAAGACAGAGTTGTTTGTTCTTTGGGCAGCTCATGATCCCTTCAATTATTGGTGTTGTTAAGTGCCGTAGAGTTGGTTTGGAGTCATAGTGACCCTCTATAGGGTTTCCAAGGAGCAGCTGGTGGATTTGAACTACCGACCTTGTGGTTTGCAGTCCAGTGCTTATCCTACAGTTCCACACCAGGAGCCCAAAGCCTTAAAAGGGATTAATTTTTCTTTGGTCTTCCTTGTTTATTGTTCAGCTTTCACATGTTTTGGGTCAGGTTACCTCTTAGTCCTTAAAGTGGCATCTTTGTTTTTAACACTCCAAATAGGTCTTTTACAGCAGATCTGTCCAATGCAATAGGTCATCATTTGATTTCTTGACTGTTAGTCATGGGCATTGATTGTGAATCCAAGTCAAATGAAACCATGGTCAAAGGCCATCTTTTTCTGTTTATCATTATCTTGCGTATTGGTTCAGTTGTGAGGACTTTTGTTGTCTTGTGTTGAGGCTCTAGCCTTTGACCTTTATTAGTAAGTGCTTCAAATCCTCTTTACTTCCAGTGTATTCGTATATATAGTTAGCTTATGAGTCTCCCTAATTGACTTGGCCCAAATTTTCATTCTAGGGGATCTAGTTTGAAACAAATTTTTTCACTGTTAGAAACTGTCTATAACTGATGCAGCTTTCAGAAAAGAATCAGTGTTCTAAACTTCGTTTCTCCAATTGCTGTTTCAGTTGTACCCACCTGTACATGTGAAGCCATCCCCTGTGTATCCTTCCTTACAGAGGCAGCGGTAAGATCCCATGGTATTCTTGCAGTCTGCATGTTGGCTGCACATGTGAGTCCCATTGGAACACTCATCCAGATCTTAAAGAATAAGGTTATATCATTATTAAAAAAGAATGTGACATTTAATATCAACAATATGCAAAATTTCTTTATAGACTATTTTGATATTCACAATTTATGCAAATCACAACTTGCAATTTCTGTTATTTTCCAACTCACCAGTGCACTTAATGCCATCTCCAATCCACCCCGGGCTACAGCTACATTTGAAGCTTCCTGCTGTGTTGGTACATACAGCATGTCTGTCACAATTGTGTGCTCCAATTTCACATTCATTGATGTCTGGAAAAATAACCAGTCATTTTTTAAAAGTTTCGTACACATGCTTTTTCTGGTTTTTAACATGGTTTGCCAATATTCAAAAGTTGATGACTTTCACACTTTCCACACTATAACATAGATTGTTGTAGCATCCATAAAAAATACCATGCATATACTAAGCACTTTAAATTTCACTTCATAAAGGAAGAACAGTATGATGCTATTGCTATTAATGACTCTAATCATTTTGCATTATTTTGATGTAAGTGTTCAGTTACTACAAAACAAAATAAAACCTCTTTCCAATTGCCTAATCTTCTTTGGCATTAACATTGATTGTCATATGTTTCTATTTCCAGTATTAATTTTACTCAATTATAGAGTAATGGTGTACAGATTTTTCTTATTTCTTGCAGACGAAGTAACACAATGTTGGCATATTAGAAGACTTAAGAAATTATACTCTACATATTAAGTAAATTTTATTCTTAAACCATGTATAGGGTTTCTGAGGAGCAATTAGTGAGTCTGAACGATGGGCCTTACAGTTCAAACTGAACTTTCAGTCCAGTGCTTATCCTATAGCACCACACCAGGACTTCCTGAAACTTAAAGCAGTGTGCTATTAAAATAATTATGTTCCATTTTTATGAAAGCTTTACTGTACATATTGTCAATCCAAGTACAATGCAGAGAATTTTCCTTAAGGCAGCATGTGGCCCGTCTTTTCCCTAGCTTCTTAGAATCCTAGCACCTTGGAGACCCAAGCCTTCTAGGATATTTCATGGAAAACTCAGATGAGAATAAGAAATATAAGATTAAGGTTACATGATTAGAAAACTGCATTCTGCACATTTCTATTTCCAAATTTAGTCAAGATTGATTCTGTCATCTAAGAGTACTATAGAAAAGAAAATAAAGATATGGAGTGAAATCTGTTGTTTCCTGAAATTAACCTATTATATAATGGAAGGCACATAACCAATTCTCATAGGAGCAAGAACTCATGGTAATGATACTATCAGTCTACATAAAATCAGATGTGTAATACACAGACTAAGTCATATTGGCAGTCAAAAAGTTGCAAGAATTTCCACTGATCACTAAATAGTGTCATGAAAAATAAACTGGACAAACAACTTATGTTTACCCTTTTATTTATGTTTGGAACCATGCTTTTCACCAAATGTTCCATCTGAAGTTCTGAAATGTGTTCTAGAATCTTTGGTTTCTTGTTAACTTTTAGGGAAAACACAAAACAAAATAATGACAGTTATCTCCTAGAAAAACATTGTCATGTCACTGTAATCATAAAATGAAAAAATGCTAGGAAGAATTTTCTTATGAGGGCCTTGTGTTATTTAGGTAACCTTGGCAGCCATATGACTCTCCTGACTAACAAGGAGGTCCAGGGAAGTACATATCAGGTGGCTTTAGACTTCTGACTGGGAGCTTTAACCAAGTGAATAAATGAACACAGCCCATTTCAAGGAAATGAGAAGGAAGCCTAACCCAGGTGTAACATGGTAGTTTGTTCTGGAGTTCAGGAAAGTAATCCTCACTAACAACTTGACCTGTTCCCAAGCAGGGTCATGGTCTTGCTTCCTCAGATAATCTTTACCTCAGAGTCGATGTCCCAAACCACCACTTCTCCAGCATCCTGACACCATTTCCCTCCCTTATTTGTCACCATCTTAAGACAGGAGGAAACAGCAAAGTTGGGTTGTATTAAGTATCGAAGCCTCTAGTTATTAAAAAATCAAGGACTTTTCTAGGTGGAAGAAGTTTAGAATTCCACAATGTCAATCCTCAGCTTCACAGAGGACAACATAAAGGATCTCCTGTAAGGTGTGAGGACTTGCAAAGATCCCAGGCCCGTGATAGGCAGAGCCAGGCTGGTTAGGACTCAATTTTCCTGTCAGCAGCTTGGCACACTATCCTGGTGCCATAGCTGCCTAACCAAAGTGCCTTTATTTGGTTACATCAGGACTTTATTCTAAGTCTTTGCTAATGAAGCTCCAAAAATATTGGTGGATATTTACAGAAATATTTAGTAATCCTTTCTAGTAAGTAAAAGTTTCTGAAGTGATCCCAACCTATCATGTAGTAATACTGTGCTCTTTTTCTTCCTAATTTTCCAGTGACCAGAGGTATCATTATGCAGTAAAACCTGAGAAACCTGGCACCTGTCAGAGAAGGAAAACACAAACACTTTTCACGGAGAAACAGTGAAGAGCATTCTGGTGATGCAGTGGTAATCACTTGGCTGCTAACTGAAAGGTCACCTACTCAAGTACACCAGTCGCTTCGCAGGAGAAAGATGCGGCAGTATGCTTCATAAAGATTCACAGACTTAGGAATCCTATGGGCAATTCTACTCTGTCCTTTAGGGTCACTGTGAGTCAAAATCAACACAAAGGCAGCGTTTTTTATTTTTGTTTTTAATATAGACTGATAGAAAAGTGGTGAATGCATACATTGTCAAAGGCAGAAAACAGAGACCTGGAAAAAGAAGGCGGTCTCATGGAGTTCCAGCTCTCACAGGTCCTAGGATACACATGATTTTACCTTCTATATTTCACCTTGCAATTAAGAAAACTACCATTCTCTTTAAAAGAACAGTCTCCTTGCTTTAAAAAAAAAAAAAAAAAAGTCATGAATAATATGCAAATATAAATCTCAAACCCAAGAAAGTGTACCATATGGCAATGTTTTCAATTTTATTGAATTATATCTGCAAGAGACCATGGATTGTGGACTATGGGGTGCTTACGGGCCAGGATTCAATTTTCCATCTTGTAAATATTTGTATAAGTCATTACCACAATGTCGTACACTTTTGAGATGCAACAACTATCTTAGAAAAACTTGGCCATAAGGTGTCAAGTCTGCTCTGAATAAAAGGATTTATGTGTGTGCGGCACACGTATGCATGCCATTATTCATTAATTGCTTTCATGGCAGGCTTAGGCCTGAGACTGTACTTCATTTTAGAAGAAAACAGAAAGGGAAACTGAGCCATAAGGGAAACAAACAAATAAAACTGCTGTCTTCAAATACTCTTCAGTAATACAAAGGAAACATAGCAAATGCCTGCCAAGAACATCTCTCTCTGTACAAATGTTCTCTTTCCTCCACAAATTTGCTCCAGACAGAAAATTCCTTTTTAAGATTAAAAATAAGCACAAGCCAAGAAAAGCAAAGAAATTCAAATTTAAGGCTGACACTGCAACCTCCTCAACCCCCACTGAACTTCCCTCCCAGAGACACTAAGGGGTTCTGCTTACACAGCTCTGGAAAAGCAAGGGCACTGAGCGGAGCTGGACCCGGAGCTGGGTGTGTCTCAAGTGAGTCTGATATCCCTGTAAGGGCTCATGCTCTGAGGAGACTGGCTTCTCCTCATAGTTATAGTGGGACAAGTCTGGATCACCAGCACAAACACCCGCCCTTCCCTGCATCGGATCCCTGGGCATCAGTAACATAAACCCCAACTGGGCACAGCTAATACGCTGAGGAATCTCCTTGATTAAGCATTGGGAAGATGGGGCTAGAATATATGGGGAGGTCAGACATGAAGGCTACTTGGATTTCTTAATTTGGATCCAAACTTGAGCCCAGAATGCTTAATTGAACACCCATGGAGTTTTCACAGGCTGACAGCCAGTGGACAAGAATTAGCAGTGATAAGAAGCTGGAAGGAAATGAATGCGAATTCTCACAGACTTCGACTGGCTTTGATGTATGTGATTCTCTCCCAAGGCCTGAGACCCACCAGAAACATTTCTCATGTGAAGGGAACCAGATAGAATGAGAAATAAAATGATCCAGAAATCTTGATATTTTAACTGAAAACACTTTTGATTTTAGCCACTTAATTATGCATCATTTTCACTAAATGACTTAGTGATCACATAATGTGAGGAAAGCAGCCAATGGCAGTAGCGTTGATTCTGACTCATGGTAACAGACTCCCTGTGTGTTTGAGTAAAACTGTGCTCCTAAGGGTTTTCAATGCTGAGTTTTCAGAAGTAGAGTCCCAAGCCTTTCATCCAAGGTACCTCTGGGTGGATTTGAACTTCCATCCTCTTTAGCAGTCAAGTAGGTTCAAGGTGGGGGTTGTTGTTGTTAAGTACCCTCGAAATAGTTTAGACTCCTAGGGACTCTCTTTAGGGTTTCAGAGGCAGTAAATGTTTGTGGGAGCAGGAAGACTCATCTTTCTCCTGCAGAGCAGCTAATGGGTTTGAACTGCTGATCTTGTGGTTAGCAGTTCAATTCTTATCCTACAATGCCACCAGAACAACTTAGATTTAAGGTAGGTTCTTACAAATTAGCTTGTTAAAGCCAAGCCCCACCAGGGACGGTAGTTATCAGCGGCAAGTTTTTCTTCTTCCAATTTGTTGTCTACTTACAATTAGAGCGGCAGAAGCCGTAAATGGGCCACAGACAAACTATAATCCTGCCTCCTTAATTCAAAGGTAGAAGCAGATGGATATTCTCCCTCCATAAAATCGAACATTCTCCTCAGCAGTACCCATGGTTTTGGACAAGACTTGGGAGAAAAAAGAAACCCTTAACATCTGTGTGGGCTGGGAATGTAAGTCAGTGGGTGGATTCTGAAACACTGCTGAAGTGATTGGGGGGAAAAACATGTTTATTTGTTAAAATGGAAACAATCAGTAATGACAAGGAAGCTGAAATATTTAGACAAAGCTGTAATGGAACTCAGAGGACTTTTTAATTTTTATTTTAAGTTCTCATGAAACAAAGTTCCTTGCCTGTGAAATAGCATACATATTTTGATAATTCCTTTGTAAGGTACTCATTAAAATATACATATATAATATATATGTAGATATATATCTTTGGCCTGTTATTAAAACATAGTTGCAGGTCTGTCCTTTGCTATTTGCTGTGCAGTTTGCTTATCCAACTAGGCAAGATACCTATCTCTATTTACATTCGTTGCCTGGGACATTATAAATACTTGTCTTTAACATGACCATCACCAAGGTAACTTGGTGGTATTCTAAGCTGTGAATGACACTAATATTGGGCTAAAAGAGTCTTAGATTCATGAGAATAAAAACATTTTGGCCCAGATTTTTTAAAAACTTGCTTCTAAGTATACCAAACTTTCTGCCAATCTCTACTTGTATAAGTCATTCTCAATCAATGGGACACCTTTAGTTGTTAACAACAGTATTTGCAGAGGGTCTCTTTTCCTTCCTTCCCCAGTGCACTCCTCTTTGAACCTATGACCGCAGGGTTGCTCACCCAGAGGGAACACTTCTGGAACTATGAAGCACCCCAGTGATTCCACGAGCCAGTGGAAAACAGGGAATGCAATCCAGGGTTGTAGGCCTTTAAATATGAATATCACATGTCATGGTACTCTATTGTCAAAAAGGCTGTGAAACTCAAGTCTTCATCATACAATGCTAACTGGACTGTATCAGGTCGAAACATCATTGTAGGCCACAGTTTAAAAAGGTGTATGTATAGGGGAGATGTTGACCCTTGGAAGGGATCAAGCATTTCTTGGACTTCAAATCTATGTTTCCACTCACATGATTCATTAAAAGACGGCTGTTCTTTGTCTTATTGTTTTATTGTGGTAAAATATATACTTAACAAAACATCTGCCATTTCAACACGTTTTGCACAATTTAGTGGCTTTGGTTTCATTCATCATGTTATGTTGCTACTATCCATCACCAAATGATTCCATCACTATGACAGAATCTCAGTGTCCCTGTAAGCTAACGCTTTCCCTTTCCTCCTCCCTTCTATCCCTGGTAAACATGAATACACTTTGGTCTCTGTACCTTTACCTGTTTCCTATCACTGGGTTCATACAGTAGTTGTCTTTTAGAGAAAGGCTGCTGTTTTCAATATAAACTGCCTTCTTCTCATCTAACATGGGATGCCTTTAATTAAAATGGCCTCTAGACACTGTTTGGCCTGGTATGTATCATTGAATACAGGTAATTTTGCTTAAACCAATCGCCATCAGGTCATCTGACTCAGGGTGACTCTATGTGTGTAATGGTAGAATTGAGTTCCAGAGGATATTCAGTGGCGGATTTTTCAGAAATACATTGCCAGGCATTTTGACACAGGTGCCTACGGGTGGACTCACACTGCCAACCTTTATGTTGGCAGCCAATCTCGTAAACGTTTTCATACCAAATCACTGTATTTATTGACCACCTACTATAGGACTAGTATGATGGTAAGGGATTTATAGACATTATATGCCATTTATGTAAAACCATATTATTATTACATTGTAATTTAAGCCCTTTCCATGCTGTTGCTGTTGGTAGCGGTGCGTGAGGTTAAGTTGGCTCCAACTCACAGTGACCTTGTGTACAGGAATGAAAGTTGCCTGATCCTGTGTCATGTCCACGGTCTTTGGTAGGTTTAAGTTCGTTCTTCATGGTAAGCAGCCTCAAATAGCCAGTCTTTGCACATGCCCTATTTAGTTAGCATTTGGAGCGTGGGATTCTAGAGGCTCTTTACTATAGAGAATGAGGAGTGCCCAATTAGATCAACTTCTCTCTTCAAAAGCATCACTGCTGTCTGGGTTTTGAATTTAAATAAGCTCAGTTTAGCCAGACACTGGCATTAACCTTCAGCAAGTAAGATACAATATGGAACTGTCTGGCCTTCCTCTTCATTACTACCAAACCACTGTCCTTTTCCCCAAGTCCTATATTAATGGTGCAAGCTAAATTATATGCAAGCTAAAAATGAAACTTGAACTACAGCACATAACCAGAGATCACATGGGGTGCTGAGTGCTCATACATGGTGCCACTCATTCATCAGAGTGAGCTTCTAGCTGCCCTTCACAGAAAGAGCATGAGAGTGAACATGGAAACATTCTAACATCATGCTTCCATTCAAAATTTGGCTAGAATTTGTCACTTTTGAACCAATAGTAATATTATTGCCATGATCCTATCTATAAATTCAAAACTACATTAGTGGTCAGTTTGAAATAATAATAATTATACTTCGGGGTTTTCTTGTAATATGTTGAGAGAGTGGTAAGACTTTACATGTACCACACTGCCAATCTATAAATACTTCAATATTTGTTTCAAGTCATAAGGACTTGCCAAACTAGTTTTAGGGATTAAAGTCTTTTATTTGGGAAAAAAAAAAATCATACAGTTGCTCGATTCAAACTCATTACAGTTTCCATGATGCTTTACATTATGTTATATGTCATAATCTATTATGTTAGTGTAAATAACTACAGTAAAAGATTATTATATTACTCCATGTATTATGTTGGTATAAGTAACTACAGTAAAAGATTATTATATTACTCCATGTATTATGTTGGTGTAAGTAACTACAGTAAAAGATTATTATATACTCCATGTATTATGTTAGTGTAAGTAGCTACAGTAAAGAATTATTATATTACTCCATGTATTTATCATTGCCCCATGTTTGAAAACGAGTCCTGGTGGGGCATGTAGATAGAGTAAGTAAACACTGAACGGCTAACCTAACCACAAGGCTGGCAGTTCAACCCCACCAGCCACTCCTCAGAAACCTTATACAGGGTTGCTCTGAGTCAGAACTGACTCACTGGCACTTAACAACAACAAAATGCTTGAAAATACCAACTTAACATTTATTTTTTAAAAAATGGCATTCTCACAGAGTGGTTTCTTCCAGTTGGTGTTTAATATAAGAGTGTCCTACAAATATTGTTTAAAAATTTTTCTTATGTGCTATTGATATTAGACAAATATAATTACAGATGAATTATCATGGAATAAAATTTGCTAAATCCCATGAATGAAGACTTCTTTGGAGGAACGCACTTTAATACATCAGAAGCAAAAGCAAACCAATTTAAAGAATCTTGAAGACTGATGAGAATTGGTGAAATTTATAAATTGTAAAATGTGGTTCTTTAAAAAGTAATTTCAGTTACAAAATTTCAGATGAAGTGCTGGCCATGGGAGCACTTTTCCATGTGAACCATTGGAAAAGTCTTGCTTTAATAAAGGGAAAGAATGTTTGGTAATTAACGTATTAATCACATTAATGTCAAATGCTATTTTAATTGCATAAAATGTGTTATTTATAGTGTTCATTTATTCAATATATAGTTATCTCTGTACAGGTCAAGAAAAAACTTAACTTGTATCCAATCTAAAATATCACAAATTTCAATGAACAGGATGCAAATTAATTTTTGAATGCTATACAAAATGATTTATAATGCAGTTACTAAGTTATTAGGCTTAAAACTTATATTAGTCTGTAAGTATGGTAGCATTGGCCCTCAACCATTTAATATATTTTGTTCACTTTGAAAACACACCTGTACAGCCAGTTTTTCCTTTTTTGCCTGAATATCCCATATCACAGTGGCAGATAAATGAGCCCTTAGTGTTTTCACAGGTTCCACTGAGGCAGATATTTGGATTCAGGTCACATTCATTGACATCTGCAAAACACAGTTATTATTATTAATACACATTTATTTGATGTCTTTGAATACTTGTTCCAGAAATAAAACATATTAGAAAGACAGTTATCATAGGTAAGGAGTCAAAATCACATTTACTTTCTATTTTGCAGACTTATCATGCAGTCTGGCTTCTATCTGGACCCCAAACAGCTGATCAGATAAAGAAATTGATAGGACTCCAGGCAGAGTGAAGACCATCCCTCACCCTGCTTACATGGGAGTCTACAAAAGTTTAAAACAAAAGTTTAAAACAGTACACTCTTCTGCAAGATGGAAATGTTAAGTTGGTTTACAGGACATTAACAAACTGGTTCTTATATGTGAAAAGACTTGATAAATGGACTGATAGGTAGCTTTGAACCTTCACATCTTCCCAAATTAAATTTTATTTACTTTTTATGACATTCACATTAATTTCTAGGACTTCTAAATAGTCAGTGAATATTGTCAGTCAATTCTAGACTCTGGCTTCCAGCCAAACTGGAGTAGCAGAAAGCAAATTCGCATCCTTGCCTGAAACAACTAATAAAAATAGATTAAATATATATTTTGAAAAACAGTTCCCTAGACATTGGATATTAGGCAATGAAAGACAGTGACTCATAAGAGAAAGAAAACAAATTAGGTGACTTCTACGATTGAGATCATGAAAGAGGGGGTCCCAGGTAGAGCATGACAGTGTCGCTGAGTTGAAGAGACACAAGCTGAGACTTCAGGAAGGCCAAGGTGTCTAGAGTTTACAGAGAAGACTGAAAAACAGAAGACTCAAGAGAGAGAAATCTGTAGAGGGTCTCTCTTGAGTATTCAGCTAGGTAACAATCAGTGCAGAGAGGTACAGAAGCTACTTGATGCTTGAGAAAGAACTACCCCAAAAATGAAAGGAATGATCCTCAGAGTGTATAGAAGGTCTGGAATGGTACCTGATCCACCAGCCAGACTGGAAAACTTCATCATTCAAAAGCCACAGGAGAGCATATATCCAGAAGGGTCTTGCTTCAGTACTAGAGTGCAGGGCAGTGAACTACACGGTCATTCTAGCCATGGTCTTTATGACCCCCTCACAATGACTGGGAGGGTGCTTATGTCCAAGGGGATTGGACAGTTTGCTGCTAACTAAAATAAGGTGCATGGAATCCTTGTAGTTATGTTGTTGTTAAGGGCTGTTGAGTTGGTTCCAACTTACAGCAACACTGTATAGAGGTTCTAAGGAATAGTTAGTGAGTTCGAACCTCTGACTTTGTGGTTCAAACTGACCTTGAGGTCGGGAGCTTACCCTATGGCACACCATAAGGTGTATGGAATCCTAATGATGGGACTGTTCAGTGTTGACATCTCACTAGGCATAAAGGGAGACATGGCTAGAGAGAGAGAGTGTTGTCACACCAGAGCTGGTGAGACATGACGAGATGTTGTGGCAGAGAAATAGTGTCAAGCAGAGGCAGCAGACGCAGGAGACCATCAAGAGATGGTTCAGTGGGCTTATTGGCCCAGAGCAAGAGAGCTACAGTATCTTTGGGCAGGAGGCTTGCTGGTAGAGTGGGGTGCCTTTGGGCACTTCTCAGTAAAGCTGAAAAGTTTTGTAACATTTGTCCAAGCAGGGTGGAGGTGAAGGGCCAGAGAAGGGCCTGCCTGCTGCGAATGCTGAGAAGAGGCTGTCCTGAACAAGAACTGTATTCTGAGTCATTTCTGACCCTGAATTATAACCTGTAACTTCCCTAATTAACCCACAACTGGGAGTGTGGTCTGTGAGTTCTGTGTGGCCACTGCAGTGAATTATTGAACCCAGTGGGAGTGAAGGCTGGTGTCAGAACTGTAAAAAGGTTGGAGGCTGGAGGCTGGAGGCATCAGAGCAATCAGCCTTGGGCTGTTGTTATTAATGATTCTCTCCCCTTACGGATCTAGATGAAGAGGTTTGACACTGTCACCATACCGTTTACATACAGTGCCAAATTAGTCCTGGATTAACTGCTGGACAGATCAAACTACTTCCAAGTAACTATATTCTTGAATAAAGCTCAAGACTATTTCTAGGAACACAAAAATATCCAGCACCTAATAATAATTTACAATGTCTGGCATCTAATGCAAAATTACTAGGAACACACAAAGAAGCAAGAATATAGGACCCAAAGAAGAGGAGAGTCAAGAACTAATACAAATGATAGGATTAGTGGACAAGGACATTAAAATAGTTATGGAAACTGTATTCCACGTGTTCAAAAGTTCAAAAGAGGACATTCGAACTAATTAAGTAAAGAAAGAGGAGATACAAAAAGACCAGTTGGATTTTCAGAGCTGAAAACTACATGTATGAGATGAAAAATACATTGGAAGGGATTAAAGGACATTAGATGTGCTAGATGGAAATATGAACAAACTTGAAAACATAGCAATAGAAACTATCCCAAACAAATACAACTAATTCTAGAGTCCATTACAGGTTTGTCAGAGATAAATTTTACTTGCATTTAGTCAAATATCTTAAAAGCCTATGATCTAGTGACAGCAGGAAGGGTTAAGTGGACAGAAATGATGTATAGAAAATATATTGTATAGAGTCATCTGGAGTCAACCAATGGTCAGCTCTTCAGCATCATATATCTGACAATCAAAAGACAGCTGCTCTTTGCAATGCCTACTTTAAAATATTAGTCCTTGCTTTTCTCTTAGGATCAGCTTATCAATTAACTAAACTGATGTAATATAGTTTAACAATGCTTGCAAATAACTAGACAAATGTGACATTCTGCCTTCGCTTACCTACACAAGTCTTCATGTCTTCAGATGCCATGAACCCATCGTAACACAAACACCTGTACTCTCCAGGTATGTTAGTGCATTGACCACCATCACAGATATTGGGATTATCTTCACACTCATCAATGTCTGCGGAGAAATAACATCACAGCCACATGTTCATTGATGCATGTTCCATTATTCTGTGATGTATACATGAATTTACACAAGCTAAAATGAACTCACCTACTTGCATAAGACTATTAGCTTTCAAATACAAATGAAACTACATAAATCATCTGGCCAGGTTATCATTTCTAAGTGGAAAAGGAAAGAACTGTTCTCAAATTCTCACAACATACTGATTGCTCAAGAACAAGGCTAGTAAACCCTTAAAAGTTTGTTATTAAATTTGTAGTTTTATTTCTACTATGATTTTATCATTCAAAACTTCTGATTAATCTTATTCTTCTCACAGTCAAATTTAAAATGTATATAGTCTATTTCTGTTATACTGATATTTTATGGTGAAAATTGTTTGAAATAAATTTGTTTATTTCACTTTTATGAGAAGTGCTTTTAGTAACACTATTTCAACATTTAATTTTTATATTTAAATTTGTACCTAGACTTTTTAGAGAGTATTTTTGGTTCTCTTCTTAGCCACAGCTAAAATCAGAATATGTTTACTTACTTTATTTCCATCCCTAGAGGACTACATGGCTCGTCTAGCCCAGGTGATACAAGAAAAGGTAAAAATATGACCATTGGTTTGGAAACTTCAGCGTGCACCTGTATCTATTGGAGGGCTTGTTAAAGCACAGATTACTGGGAACCACCTCCAGAGTTTCTGATTCAATAGGTATTCAGATGGTATAGCCTGAGAGTTTACATTTCTCACAGGTTTTCAGGTGATGTTGCTGCTGCTGGTCCAGGAAACACGCCCTAAGTAGGACTGAATTAGATCCAAGGATCAAACTCAGCAAGACTCTGATCAATGAAAAAAAAAGTATTTTAAACCCCATTTACTGGGCACATATCAGTGCCCCATGCTAAGAGTTTTTACATACTCATCTACACAAGTAACCTGAAGCCCACTGTACAGATGAGAAATCTGATGCTAAGAATCTTGAACAAGGACACACAGCTAAAATAAGTGCAAACCAAGGATATGAAGCCAGGACTGTCTGACTCCAAAACCCTGACACATTTAAACTCAAGGAGCTCTTATCGAGAAATCTCATTACAAGACTTCCACCTACTCACCAGTGCATGATCTCTGGTCGGGCATTAGTGCGAATCCTGGCTGACAGCTGCATTCATAGCTGCCTTCAGAATTTGTACAGAAGGTTTCACAACCACCATTCATTATGCTGCATTCGTCAATGTCTAGGAGAAATGAGAATAACATCACCTTTCTCTGTGTTTATGATCATAATCCATGTTTACAATTGTCAGGCATGAGTCAAGTAAAGCAAACAAAAACAATTGGAAGTCACCATTTAATTTCTTCAACAAATATTAACTGCACTTCTATTAAGTGCTAAGAGGTAAGAATTCTAACAACACATATGAGAATCACCATCCCTAGCTTCATAATACATCTACTGCAGTAGGTGAGCGAGATGAACAGTTAACTATACAATAATTAGCATGGTGCATGCTTTGCAGAAGTGCTGAGTGCTAGGAGAACAAACCCCAATATTGATAGCAGACACATGAGTGAAATTCAAGGTTCAGTTATAAACCTGAAATTCAGTTTTATTATCTGAGGCTCCAATCCTTTTAAAAAATCTGAGTTGGAGTTCTCAGTTGTCCTGGGCCATGTTTCAGAAGAATTTGGGCTGATTTATGGCTCTGGGTGGAAACCATGTAAGACTTGGCAGTTTCACTTGGTTTAGACCCCAAACCAGGCAAAAACTGGCTGTTTCTACAAAGTTTCACTTTGACTTTGGGCAGAATCAAGCCACAGGGTTTTCCGTGCCACTATTTCCAGTACCACTAAGCCTACAGAGGGTCAGCCACAAAGCAAAATGCTCGTCCACAAAACACCCATCTTTAAAGAGTGTCAGACTTGGCCTCTATTTCTATGTTATACATGAACATACCAGGACATCATTATTCTTTGAAATCTTTTAGCAGATCAGAATGACCTGATCTTAAATAATCTTTATGGCCTGAGGGTTGTTGTTGTCAAGTACTGTGGAGTCGATTCCGACTCATAGCGACCCTGCACAGGGTTTCCGAGGCTGTAAATCTTTACGGGAGCAGAACACCTCATCTTTCTCCTGCAGAACTGCTAGTAGTTTCGAACTGCTGACCTTGAGGTCAGCAGTTCGACTTGTAACCACTACGCTACCAGAGCTCCTTGGCCTGAGGGTAGAAATGGTATTTTATACTATTTTTTTTTAATGTCTTTTCCACCACATTCATCATGTTTAGTTTATTTAAAGTAGTTAGTAATCCTTGCTAATCTGATTGGCCTTGGTGTGTATATACATAAGCAAAGCCTACATTAGAACTCACTATTCCAAGCAGCAAAGATCAAATTCTACTTGTTAGAACTAAAACATGTTATACCCTTCATGAACCACTAAGTAAAGAATTTTACTTACAGGGAAAACAATAAAGTAAAAGTAACTAGTGATAGAAACAGAACTCAAGTGTTTTCAAGACTAGAGAAAATCAAATGAAAACTTAAATGCAGAACTCACCCACACAAAAGAGCCTGTCAGGAGTTGAGTGGTAGCCAGGATTACAGGCACACTGGTACTTCCCTATCAGGTTGACGCAGCGGCCATGGGGGCAGAGGTTGGCACTCAGTTCACACTCATTGATATCTATTGAGGATATAAGAAAAGCAGACATCCAACCATAAGTTTCTGACTCTGGTAGAACTATGGGGCAAACGACTCACCACCAGTAAGTGATTTAAAAACCTCCCTCCTTACCTATGCAAGCTGAGATGTTGGGGGACAGCTGGTGACCAGAAGGGCATTCACAGCGGTAACTTCCGTCGGTGTTCAGGCAAATGCCCCCTCGGCACAGAAGAGGATCTCTCTGACACTCATCAATATCTGCAAAATGGAAATGCACCATGGTGGAGATGCCCTTTGATAGGCTAGTGCATTCAATCCCTGCTTTCTGGGTCTCCTGGCTGCTTATGGGCCACAGCCACCCTTTTGGGAATAGGGCTGTTCAATTCATCCAGAAATGCCTGTGAAGGTGGGCCGTGATATCCTTCTCTCATGGTGGGAACGACTCATGGTGAAAATGGACTGAGCTGACATGAAACCATAAATCTTGGCCTCCTTGCCTCGTGGTGGGACAGCTCTCTGGGGCCATTTACACTCCAGAGCTTCCAAGGGGAACAGGCTAAAGCTACAATGCAGTTGAGCTCTTTGCATATCTTCTTCCCCTACCTTATTCTGCTTCCTTCATCTCCTTACGGATTCCAGATAGCACTCTTAAAACAAATAACCTTTGTAAGAAGCCTCATCTCAGGTTCTGTTTCCAGAAAACCTGATCTAAGACAACCTGCCCCATCAATCTCCATTTCTAGACATTCTGGACAGAAACCCTATAATAGGATGGCTAACAGCTAATGTTTGACTTGTTCTCTTTATCCTAGGGTCCCTACTCCAGATGCTAAACCTGCTTCTCAAGGACACACAACTGGTCTTCAAGGTGACCCAGAACATGCATTGCCTTGTCCCTGCTACATGTCAGTCTCCTTCTGCCTGGATGAGTCTGGATTCACTGGGTATCAGCCCGACACACCAAAGAAGCAGAAAGTCCCAGGAGTGCATGCCACAAGTCATGATAGCTTCTAGGAATCCTTTCTTCCTGTGCTGATCAGAAGGTTGCAAACCTACCCATGCAGTTCTTCATCATCATGAATCCACTTTCGTAGCCTTCGTCGCACTTGCATTCAAAGTCTCCTGGGGTGTTCACACACTGTCCTCGGCCACAAAGGTCAGGAGATATGCGGCATTCATCAATGTCTGAGCAAACACAGCAAATGACAACAAATGAGCACAATTTGACCTTAATTCTGTGGTAGTATGTTAAAGGGTAACCTTCTCCCACCCCAGCCATACCCAGGTGTGGACCATTCACTGACCTGTGCAGTTCCTTTCCTCAGAATCAAGTGCAAAGCCACTGTCACACCTACATTTGAAGCTGCCAATGGTGTTTCTGCATTTGCCATGAGTGCAGAGGCTTGGAATCATCTTGCATTCATTGATATCTTTAAGAAAAAGAAAACGTGGGAGAGTTTGTGAGCAACAAATTAGGAGTCCAAAGTGTCCAATATTTTATACCCAAAAGGCTTTGCTGATTTAAAAGTAAGTTAAAAGGACTTGACAATACTCATTTTGAACAACATGTGGTGAGTCACAAGAAATAAGATTGTAAACATTTCTAGCCATTTAAATGCCATTTTAGAAAGCACTGTTCGAACCTTGGACTTCTGATCTATGTAAATGTTGGAGAGTTGGCCCCTGACCCATGCTTACTCCATGCACAATAGGATTTAACCATTGTGATCTGCAGGGTTTTGCATTGGCTGATTTTCAGAGGTAAGTCTCCAACCTTTATTTCCTAGTCTATCTTAGTGTGGAAACTCCTATGAAACCTGATCAGCAACAAAGCCGCTCAGAAGCCACCACTGACAGATAGATGATAGCTGTGCTTGAGGTACCTGAGTCATCAGAATTCTGAATAACCAATATCTTTCTTCCATACACTGACGAAAGACAGCTCAATGTCATTACTCATGCAAAGTTATATTAATTTCTGGAATTAGATCAAATGTTTAAAATGCCTTATCTTTTGCACAAATTTCAGATGATGTACGGCATAATAAACGAGTATCTGGAACATCATAAGCCACTGACTTGTGTTTACTTCAGGAATACAATTCATTGGACTGGGACAAAGAGCACACAGCTGGGTTTCTCATCTCATTTACCCTCCATGATCTATACTCAGGAAACCCTGGGCAGTGCTAGTGGTTAAGACATTTGGCTGCCAACCAAAAGGCTGGAGGTTCAAGTCTGCCCAGAGATGCCTTAGAGAAAAGGCCTAGTGATCTACTTCTAAACATTCACCCACTGAAATGGCTAGTGAATACAGTTCTACTCTAACACCAATGGGGTTTCCACAAGTCGAAAGCAACTTGATGGCAACTGTAAAAACCAAAACCAAATCCCAATACTCCTGGTAGAGGGCAGTGGCATGGAGGCTGCCAATCAGCAGATAAAAAGCCCTACTGCTTGGCTCTGGTAGATGGCATACAAATTTCCCCAAGCAGATTTTCTTTCCATTTATGGTATCACAATAGTATCAAAATCCGTTTTAACACCTGATGGTGGCTAGCTGGGAGAGACAACTGATCTCAGAAGGTCCTGAGATATAGGAAAAGAGAGTCCAGTACAGAGTGAACATTTTGCTCTATATGATTGAAAGCAAGAAACGCGTGCTGAAATGGTTCAGGGATGACCACACGGATGTTATTTTTTGTAATTCTTCTGTTAGCAGAATTCTGGCCTCATGAAAATATATCCTGTTGGCCTAAAAAGAAAAGCAATCAGCCATTAGGAGCATAGTACCTTTGAAGAAGGGTTTTCCATTTGTAATTTCTTTGGTGGCAAATCCGGGTCCTCTGGGACACAGCTCCTCATACTCAGGCGTGCTCCTCGGAGGGCACTCCTCACATTCCTCGGTGCCCCAGGCGGCCCCAACCGAACAGCAGCAGGCGTCCATGCGGTGTCGGCCAGCAATGGGCAGAGTGCATTCCTCGTCATCATACCTCAGGAAGCAGGTCTCCAGGCGGATATCTATTGGCAGGAATGGAATGAGGCTGAGGAGAGCTACTTTGTGTTCAATGTCCCCAAGTACCAATGCTCTGTTAAGCTAAGTACAATACCCATCATAATTTGCTATATTCTTATTGATTTTAGGATGGATCTTTTTTTCCTCAAAATAAATCCAAGGTTCTGTGGTAGCTCTTCCTGCCTAATAGAAACTCTCTTCTCATTGCCATTCATATTTGGAGAACTCCTGGTGTGCCGCTGTGGGTTAATGCGCTAGACTGTCAAGTTGGTTTGAACTGCAATGTAGAAGGTTCAAGCTCATCAACTGCTCCTTGAAAACCCTATAGAGGGTCACTATGGGTTGGAACTGACTTGGTGGCACTTAACAACAATAACAATAATTTATGAAAAGTTCTCTTTCAATTTTAGGCATTTTTTGATAACTTTGTGTAAGGAGTTATGCTGAGAAATCCCATGATGCTCTTCTGGGAGACATTTTGTCCTTGTCCAGAAATGCCTATCACAGATGCATGTACTTTGTGATGTAGCGACATCTCCTCTTTAGCTACACACACACTGCACTCTTTAATGTGGAGTACACCTTAGCTAGCTTAATCACCTTTCTCAGACCACTTCTTTTTTGGAGAAGTGAAATGGTTAACTTCAGTAGGAGGACTGCTCTGCTTAAGATTAAAGAAGAAAAGCTTTCTTTACTAAAAAGTCATTCTGTCCTCTTCTCAAGTGTTTCTTTTTCTTCATGTGTACTTATGTGCACATGTTCAGTATACACGTGGGACACACCCAGTTACAACCCTAAACTCAAGGGATTGTTAGGAAGAGTAGATAGAGCAACAGACCAGGGGTCAGAAGACCAGGATTTTAGTCCTGCTCCCTGACTACAAAGTCAGCTGTGTTAGGCAAACTGAAGGCTACGCCCTGAATTTTCACATCTGAAAAAAAAAAATGATGTTTTACCCATTCCCTCCCCCGGGGGAGGGGGGAAATGTTGTAAAATTCAAACGAAATTATGCATCTGAAAATTGTAAGGCGAATTCAATATGTAAGGCATTATTTTCCCTTTCTTTTTTTTTCTTCACAACGTGGTCAGTAACCACTTATCAGAGTACCTGAGCTTCCTCTAATGTTAGAGAGCTTCTGAAGCCTTCTGGACAACTTTACATTCAGGTTGCCAATATTAAGATGGCTAATTTTTAAATGAATCATCAATTAAGCACTGATCCATCTTTCAGCTGAGAACCTAAGAAAACAGTTCCAGTAAATTCTGAGTTCTCCTAAACCAAGAAACTAAGACTCACAATGGAATTAACTGACATCCTATTTACAAAAAGACCCTCAGTTCTGAACTCCAGCTTTTCCATTTCATATTGCTTACACTTTAAACCATAAATTTCTATATTTAAAGGTTTGTTAGTTCTAACTTGTAAGTCATCCAAATCCCTTAACCACATACCACCTTTTTAATGACTACTTGGTCTTCTCTAAGGATGTTGTTCAGAGTACTGTGGTTTCAGACACATAGAACAGCTGAGCATCATTTCCCGGGTCATGGACTCAGAAACCAGTGATGCAACAGCATCCTGCCGGCTGTCAGAAGTCACAGTTATAATACTAGAATAAGTCTGCCAGACCCCACAAGCATGACTGTGAGGCCTCAAACTTGTTGCCACTACATACACACAGGGAAGCTTTCTAAGGATTTGTGGTTCTAGGCTGTGTGCAGTCTCTTCTACACATCACTGCCACTTGGGTTCCTCCAGCTGGACTCCTGCCATGACTGGTAGTGACAAGAGCTTGGGTCCCCCTCTTCAGGGCTTTGGCCACTTCATTCCTGATATCCATAGACACTGGAAACACATCCCTAGCACACATGACTGCAGTTTCCAATTATGTTCAGTGTTGCTCTTACCCTCACCACCCATGGCAGGTATCAGAGCCGTGGAATAATGGCGGATAGTGGTTGTGATGCATGGAATTGGTGTGAAATGCCGGTGAGTTGGTTCCAACTCATAGAGACTCTGTATAGGGTTTCCAAGGAGTGACTGATGGGTTTGAACCTCTGACCTTGTGGTTGGCAGTCCAGTGCTTATCCTATAGCACCACACCAGGACTCCATGCATGGAATAGGTTTATATATATATATATATCTTCACTAATATATTTTCTACCCCTTATATAAAGAGTAAATAGAGAACTTGAGTCAGAAAGGCTCAAGTATTTGCCAAGGAAAACACCACGGATCCGAATAGAAATGCTGGACTTGGGGTATATGTCTGGGCTTGAAATATTCAGCTCCATCTTGTTAATGGGGCATTTAATAATCTTAAAGTAAATGATGATTTGAAAACTGAGCTCAGTACTCACCTAGACAGATCCTCCCTGTGGCATCCAAAGTCATTCCGTTGGGACACTCACACTTAAATGACCCCAAGCTATTAACACATTGGCCATTCTTGCAAACTCCTGGGAACACTTCACATTCATTTATATCTATGGGGGGAGGGGAGAGAGAGGAGAATTTAGTTAAAATATCTCTATAGCATCTCTACTTTATTTATGGAATCACAATTGTTCTAAAATCAGACAAGGTCATTTTAAACCTAGTAAGTTCACAACATTAATTTTCCTCCAAGGAGTTCGTACAGAATTTCTGGATGAATGAATGATAAGCAACTAGATGGAGCTCACCTATAACCGTTTTCCCAGCTGTCTCAGGGAGTAGCTTCTAAATGATCAGGGCAAAAAGCTGGTGTGAGTCCTTCAGGGCAGTTCTAGAAACTGCTGATTATGTCAGGTAAAGTTAGCAGAGGTTGGACAACTAGCTTTATAAGAGGACACGTCTGGAAGTACAGAGAAAATCAGAAACCTACTGTTTCAAACTAGCAAATAAGATATAGCTTGAAGGTGGGCACAGAATAAATCCCACTGAGGAATATGTAGGTCCAGTCAAAAGAACATCTTTTGGGAATGCTAAAAAGTCCATAGAAAAAATGAAATAGAAAGATAATGGAAATTCCCTATGATCTTTTTGAATTTCTAACTCTAAGTCCCTGGGTGCTGCAAATTATTAAGTGTTTGGATGCTAAAAAAAAAGTTGATGGTTTGAGTCCACCTAGGGGAGCCTTTAAAGGTGATCTGATACTGAAAAATCAGCCACTGAAAACCCTACGGAGCATAGTTCTATTCTGATATACCTGGGGTCGTCAGGAGTCACAGCCAACTCGATGGCAACTGGTAGTTTTAACTTAGCCTGGTCTCTCGCTCTTCTGTCAAATCCTTGGTGGCCCCACATTAGGTGAAGGAGGATCAAATGATGTCCATTCATTCATCACCCACCCAATCTTTCTCAAATGTACCAGCTCTTCCCATGCATTGAATGGGGAACATTATGTTCTCTGCACTTAATATGGAAAAAAATATTCACCATCAAGCTAATCCAAAGAAAGGCACGTAGTTACTAATGCCAAAAAAGGTGAGCATTGGCCAACAAACTCACTTTCTTTGTGTCTCTGTTTAGAAGAAAGACCGTTCCAAGCCAGGATTGTTGAAAAATAATCATTCAAAATCTCTCCATGTGAAAGGAAACATGGTGTTGAGAATATACCTTTTTGAGTTTTTTTTGTCCTGGCCATTTGTATACCAAAATGTGCTGCTGAGGTCAGATAAGTTATTAACAGTGGGTCAGGACCAGAGAAGGGCCAAAGGATTCAGTCATCATTTGGAAAGCAAGACCTTGGTGGTGGGGGGGTGGGGCAGTGGTGTTCCTCTTTATTTTAGCAGAAAAAAGTTTCATCTCATCCCACATGTGGGACTAATTGCTGTTTTAAAATTTTTTCAGCGGCTGTGTCATGTCAGGTTGTGTTAGTCACGATGACCTATGTCTATCTGGGACTCCAAGAGAAAGAATCACTAAACTGAAGGAATCCACATTTCAACCAAGAGATGATAAAGTGTGTCTTTCTGAAACATCTACAACCATAAAGCATATAAAAACAGATGCAAAATTCACAGCTTCTTAAAAAACTTCCCTCTTTTCTTTTCCTTATAGATAGCAGGTCGGCCTAAAACATTTTTAGCCACTGTATCTTTTGGTTATGGTGATCTGACATTAGCAATAACATATACATGCTTGTGAAGTTCACATCTGCTTTGCTCCGCTGCTGTTATTCATTTTCTCTGCTCCTTATTTCTCACCATGAAGTTACACAAAAGTCTTATCCAGTCCAAGTTAACATAAGCAATCTTCATATACACAGAAATTTACAGTTTAGGAATCATTATAAATACCTTCACATTGTGTTCCTTTAATTCTGGAAAACCCTTTCCTACATATGGGATCTGTAAAAAAAAAAAAAGAACAAAACACACACACACACATAAGTACGAAATAATAATATCCAGACTTTGTAGTTGTTACATAGTAAGAGAAACATGAAAGAGAATCTGGGACATGAATTAGATTTGGTAGTTATGAATAAGTTCAAGATAATAGAACATTTCTGAGATTGTATAAGTGAGGAAAAATAATGAGCTATTTCTTTGAATAAAGATTAATTCCTCTCAGATATCTAGGACATCCTAAGGTACATCCTATAGATCATCCTAAGGTGATGGCTAACATTTCTTTCTTGCTATTAGCCCTAAGATAGAAGTCACTCTGAAGGACCACTGCAACATGTATATGCCACGTTCATACTGAAAGAACTTTATATATCTAAATATTTAAACACCATCACTAGCAAGGCTCTCAAACTTCAACCTCACAACAAATGTAGTTCACCATAAACCCTTATGAAATCCAAGCATGAATACAGGTTTCTTTATATTGCTTTCTTTTTTAGAAGAAATTTTGTTACTATAAAAAGCTCAGGAACCCTAACCCTGAGGTTCCCTAGCAAGACAGCAGGTACTACTGCTCTGAGAAACCAACAGCTAGAACCATTACAATGTAGTAATGGAAAAGAACAAATTTAGAAAAACACATAAAATTTATTACCTTAGACACTTTTCTTTGTTTCTTACTAAGCAATATGTTCCACTGAACTCTTCAGAATGAACTATTTTTAAATTACCATTGTTGTTGTTAAGTGCTATTGAATCTAAAATGAACGAAATACAGGGTTCCTTTCTTCTCTCTCTAAGTCAAACACCCAATGGGATGAGCATAGGCATCACTGCCCCTGTTTCTCTTACCAACTTGGCATGGGGTACATGGGCTCCCCCAGGCAGCACCAAGAGAAGAGCAACACTGTGACTTTAAGGTGGCGCCATTGATGTTGATTTCGCATCGCCCATCGATGATAGTTTGCCAACAAGTGCCTTTGATGGTTTCTGCAGAGGGAGGAAATGACAGTCGATGATAGATATTTAAAAGAATGCACAGAAAAAATGCAACGAAACATGCACACTGGAATTATAACAAGACTAGTATTACAAAACAAGCAATAGTGATTACTTAAAATTGTGTTCATACTTAAACTCCTTGGTAAACGCTGGCATTAAATACAGTAGCATCAGTAAATAAAGGAAAAGAATTCTCAGGAAGATAAGTACCTATGCAGATGGTTTTTGTTGCATCCAAAGTACTTTCAGAAGAACATTCACAAATGAAAGAGCCTGGGCTGTTCTTGCAGACTCCATTAATACAAGGATTGGACTCACATTCATCGATGTCTGAAACAAAAACAGGTCTACATTACTGCTAACAGCTTGTCTTGGGGATCAAGGAGTACTTAAACTTTGGTCTCCCTCTACCACATATCCTTTACTAGCTTGGAAAGCTGGTCCCAATAGGTTTTTGTTCCTAGACTAGTTGAAATGCCAAAAATAGTAATTGAACACTTCTCTGTAGTATAGAATCTGGCACAATTCACTTCATCTTTTTATTCCGAAAACTGGGAGCACACATAAGTGTGATTTCTGAATTACTAACTGAAATGGGGTAGACATGTTTTCTTAATTTATTAAATTAAGGCAAATAAAATGACAATTTCAGGTAAATGCAAAATGAATTATTTAAAATGGCACTCAAACACAAAATAAATGAAAAATAAAATGCCAGTAGCAAGTAAATACTGTAAGTTGCTTAAAATCTGCCTGTTGTTAAGAGAGTCAGTTTTGACTCATAGCGATTGTATATAGTTTCTAAGGAGTGCCTGGTGGGTTTGAACTTCCAACCTTGAAGTTAGCAGTCCATTGCTTATCTTACAGCGCCACACCAGGACTCCAAAAAGTAACTAGAGGTGCCATTTTAAAACCACAGAATTTCAACTGAAGTGGCGTGGTTATTTAAAATAGATGTTAAGAGTACTAATTTATTTTTATAGCTTTCTAATGGCATTCTAAGAGATGATAAAGTCCATAGTATGTATGTACAAACATACACATTTACCTTCACAGGTTTTCAGCTCAGGTTTGTAAACAAATCCCTTAGGACAGGTACAGACAAAGCTTCCAGGAGTATTCCGACACTGTCCATTGTCACAAAGTAGACTGTTCAATACACATTCATTAATATCTGGAAAGTAAATGGAAATAAATTTTTCAGAGTCCATCCGTTGCACACAACTTCTTTCTTCTTTTAAACTGGGTCTTTAAGGTCATAATGACTTAATTCAAGCAAACAAAGAAACAAAGCTCCTGGACCATTGGTTCTTGCCTAAATTATCTAATTTTAGAAAAAAGAAAATCTTAGCCTGATTATCTAGTTGTCCACAAAGCCCAAAGTCACTGTAGACTATTAGATGCTTTTGGTTTTTTTTAGCAAGAAGGAAATTTGGACTTGCTGGAAATCATTGTTTCATTGTTTCAGAATTAAAAGGACTAATTCTATTGATTTCAGGAACCAAATAAATATTTTAAAATTATAGTTTATCTTTGATATGTATTAATTCTAGAAAGGATGCTTTTTCCTCAGGGTAATTTAAATACTCTTGGGTCAGGTTTACAAAGCATGAAGCAATCTGTAGAGTTTAGAACTATCCAACAAAGTTGGGAAATTTACATTTGTTATTCAGAGATCTGAGACAAACCTCTTGATTTTGGCTTAATTATATGCCTGTCTGAATTAAAACCCAGCTTTGAAATACGTTGTTGTTAAGTGTCGTCCAGTCAGTTCCAATTCATAGAGATCCCGTATAGGTTTTCCTAGGCTTTTCAAATCTTTGTGGGAACAGAAAGTCTCATCTTTCTCCTGCGGAGCAGCTGGTGTGCTCGAACCGCCGATTATGTGCTGTAGCACTTATCCTCTGAAGCCACTAGGCTTCCCTTTAGATATGTATTAATTGGATAATTTAGAAAAAGTGAAAATTATATAGTTTGTTATATAACTTTGGGTCAAACTATATCCTATTACCACAAAACAGCACATGCATCCATAAGGAATTTTTTACACATTTAGAGAGTCTGATTAGATCGGCATTTGACAAATGAATAATCCTAACACAAAGAATACACAAATTCTGCACTGCAGAATTTCTGGGTTCACAGTAGGACTATACCCAAATCAGCAAGCAGTTGACAAGATGCTTGAAATATGGGAAACCAAACCTGTAGTTACAGAGAAACCTGCGAGAGCTGGAACTACTGTGCTTTTCCAGCTCTCCCAAGTGTTCTGTTGCCTTCCATTGGTGGAATTATTTGAGTTTTTCTCTTCTGACAGGTTTTCATAGGTTCCAGTTTTCACAGGTTTTACTGTACGTCATTGTCTGAGCAAACAGTATGCTGAGAATTGCATCAAAATGATGTCAGAAATGCTTATACTTCCGAAAGAGTCAACAGTCTCATTCTTAACTTTCGATGATGTTAGAAGAAAACTAGAAACTCAATTGAGGAATTGAGAATTAGGGCTATTTTTATTAAAAAGGAAAATTTTAAAGCTAGAATCCTGTGTGGGCATTGGTGGGACTGGGTATAGGATTCATAAGTCCATACCTCTCTCTGAATACACTCAGGCTTTGAGCTCACGAAAATAGATCCAACATTGGCATTCGTATTAAAAGCACTGAAGGAATTATTCCCATCCCTGCCTAAGCTCTCTTTTCAAGCTTCCCATGGGGTGGATTTTGGATAACGCTATAACATCCCTGTATCTTGCTGCACTGCCCAAATAAACAATGATTTGTCTTGCTCTTATGGAAATATGAAATGGTAAAATCTGTTTCAGCTCTTATGGAAATATGAAATGGTAAAATCTGTTTCAGCTGAGTCTAGTTTGAAAGTACCATGTGTACACAAATAACAACGGTACCTTAAAAAGTGGGTCTACAAGTAAGAGCATGAGAGATGAAGGACTCATTTCTCAAAGTCAATGTTGACCACAAAGAAGGAAGGCCCAAGGTTGGGCCAGCAATAAAAAGAAAAATGCAGCCAACAGAAAATGGTTTTATAATAATAAGTTTGTAGCTCCTTTGACCTGTTTCCTTTCTCCATTTTCAGGTTTAGCCTTAAGTGCAGATGGATGAAAGCTGATTTAAATGGGGGCAGACAAGATTCTTTCATGTATTGCTAGTTGCTTTTATGTGTATACTAACGTTACATATTAAAAAGAAAGCAGGGAAAAATCAAATTCAATGTAAGACTTCTACTTTTCCCTAAACAATGAAATCTCTACTCTGCTCCAAATGGCAGCCATCATCTGTTCTAACAACAAATGTGATTACTAAGTCCTCATTCACTGTGGCACTCTGTTTCAAGCTGAAAAATCAAAGAAGTGTATATTGTGTAGGAGGTACTAAGTTTGTCATGCCCCATCCTTAAAGCAGTTAAAAAGAAGACGAAAGCAAAAATTGTGGCAGACAATGAATGTATTGGTTCCAAAGAATTCCTGATGTTTTGGGAACAGGAAACCTAAGGAAATACCTCAGAGAGGGACACAGAGAGAGTCGGAGAAAGTAAAGCAATTTAGGGCTTGTTTGACAAGCCCGGAGTCAGCGTTCCTCGTTACTGTCTCTGGAATCCATCCTCTCATCTTTACTTGTACAAGATAGAGCCATAGATAGAATCTAGACTTCATCACGCTACCTAAAAAAAGGCATTCAAAGTTGATTTTGAATGAAGGCCATTATCACATATTTAGAAAAAAATGTAGAAGACCGAGGTACTTTCTGTGGCACAAAGATTCCTGAAAGGAATCAGAAATATCTAATTAGGCTACAAGAGCTGTGGAAAGAATGTGTATATACAGTGCCAAGAGGTCAGGAGATAGCTTATGGATGGTTCTAAGATGGTAATTTGTGTATAGCTTGACATAGCACAGCAAATTAAAAAAAGAAATCTTTACATCTCTGTTTTTCCTTGCCCAAGGGAGGTGTAAAGTTCTATCTGATATAATTTAATCTCATCCCTTTTATGAGTTAATGCAGTACCCAACCAAAGGAAACAAGTTATTTGGGAAGGGATTGAGAATTTCACGAGCTCACCAGCACCGGAGGACTTCAAATGGTAAAGTAAGGGACCTTGACAAATTAAGCAATCTGATGTCCAAGGATAGATCAGGATATGGACGTTTATCTCTTGAGTGACTGGTCAGAACATATGGTGACTATTTGATGTTTGGATGGCAGTAGTTGGGTTCAGCATTTGAAAAATAGCTTACAAGATTATATATTGAAACAATGAAAAGAAGAATGCTTGTATTTTTTTCAATCTGCAGCATCTCTGAATAATTCTAAGGACTGATGACTTTAGATCGGTACTTTCCTAATGCTGCCCCATTAGCATTGTCACTAATGGCAGAAGACAGCAATCTTCTTACTTTAGATTCCCATGTGATTTTCAGTAAATCAACATATCTTTTTAAGTCTTCTGTTTTACCTTAATAATTATTCATTTGCATCCTACTGCATGGAAATAAGTTTGCTTTTATGTAAATTGTGTTTGTCTCCAAATAAAAGAGATGCACCATCTTACATTGGGTATGCCCTGGCATTTTCCCATGAGTATAAATATCCCAGTTTTAGAAGCCCAACTTTAATGAACTTGAGGTAGGATTTCAATATTGGATAGACAATACATTTTAGAGATGATAATGTTGAAGAGAAAATAATGGTACCATGATGACCATTTTCTTCTCCACTAGACAATTTATCTGATTACTCATTGGTATTCTTATTATGGATTGCTGGGACAGAAAAAGGTATTCATATGCTGAACTTCACAGAGAACAGTTATTGCTGAAAATAAGCTGGATTTTCCTTTATTAAATCTAGTAAATGGTTGGATATGACTGAAGTTTATTAGTGGCCACAAAGAACGGAAAGTAGAAGGAAAGGGGAATTCATTGTTTAGGAAGCAGTGATTTCCCATGTATGATGATTAAGAGTGATGGCTGAACACCATAACTAATGTAACGGGTATCACTAAATTGTACACCTGACAAATGATGAACTGGCAAATGCTGTGTTACACACACACATATACAACAACACACACACAGATACAACAATAAAAAAAAGTGTAAAACAAATCCAGTAAGCAGTCGGGAAAAGAGTTGTTTTTCTCTAAAAATAAAAATGGCGATGGCTTTGTAACCACTTAAGAATGGCTCAGGACCCTTTCATCTTATATATATAAGGAGCTTCTCTCTCATTAATAAATTTGATACATGGTTATTCACAAATTATCAGATAATTCTTATTTATTAAGACATGTATGTGCCATGCTGATACCCAAAATGAAAAGCATCCAATTTCCTCCATCCTTTAAGCTACTCAAGCGCAAGTTTCCTTCCAATGAGAAGGGAAGAAAAGTATTACGTAAGACATGCCTGAGAAAAGAAGTGAAACTTCTTACCAACACAGTTTTTCCCAGTTGAGTCTACTTCATATCCTGAATTGCATATACATTTATAGGTCCCACGGAGATTTTCACAACTTCCATTTGGGCAAATATCAGGATCTAATGCACATTCATTTATATCTGTACCACAAGAATGTTCAAAATCAGTAACATTATATAAAAATATATGAAAAAATCAAAATAAAAAATTTACCATAACTGTACTGATCTTGAAACCTCTTGGGGGAAAAAAAAAAAAAAAAAGTTTGATCTTGACCAGAAAGTTTGGCCACTTTTTCTGCTACAAAACATACGGCATCAAATCTTACTTCCACCAGTACTTGAGAAGAACTCAGCTTCTAGCTAGAACTATACTTTACTCAAAGTGAAGAAGACCTCCTGGACTCTTGGACCAACCACCCAGATAGAAAAATGGGGTCAACCTTTTTTTGAGCTTCCTGCCACTGGTCCACCTTCCTACCACCAGCTGACCTCCCTGCCTCAATCTATCTTCCACTTCTGCCACCAGGCTAAATATTCTAAAAACAGGCTGATTAAATCACTCCCACCGTTAGAATTTCATCAACTTTAATAACATCCTCAATGTTAACTTCAAATGTGAATCCTTTTTTTACTCACCCTAAACTTCTCACTGTTCCATCAATTTACAATTCCCCCTTCTTCACTCTGGGTTGGAACAGGTTAGAGCAGGCCTATTCATTTGGCCAGCTCTGGAAAATGCGTACGGCACTGCACAATAACGCACTGGACCGCAAGGTCAGTTTGAACCACAAGGTCGGCAGTTCAAACTCACCATCATCTACTTCTCAGAAACTCTATACAGGGTCTCTATGAGTGGGAACCAACTCAACGGCACTTAATAACAACAACAATTCCTTATAAGTTTCCTTATTTCCTCTCCAAACATTGCCCCACATGTCTCCATTCACAAGAAATGGTGAAATAATCATGTTGAATGAATGGACAATCAATATGACCAGTCCATGTTTTTGCGAACTCTCCTGAATCAAATCATAAACCTTTGCTCTTTCTTATCATCTGTTTTCACACTGCATTTTACTCTCTCAACTAATTCCTTTTATGGGACCACCATTGCTTCTTTGGTGTAATTCCTATACTTCAACAGCTCATTCCTTTACAACACGCAGTTACTAACTACAAAATATACAATGGTTCCCTAATTACTATCTTAAATGATTTAGCATGTCACAGATAAGAAATCATTCAGAATGCTGAGCCTGAGACCATAGTCCTGAATTTTCATTGACAGCTGAAGATCCAAGGGAGGTCCAAACTACCTATTTCCAGCAACCAGCGTCATTGCATGGCATCCACAGACTTCCATCAACGGCCTTGGCAGTGCACCTACCCCCTTCAGTAACTTTCCTGCATATTCAGCAATCCTAGGTCATTTGTACCACAATTGCAATACCATTGGGGGCTTCTAAGAGTCTCAGGTATACAATGCTCTGATGGTCAGTAAATGGGTAACTCGGAAACCCACAGGAAGGCCCAGTGATATTTCACACATGCTTAGGGTCATAAATTTCAAAAGGAATCCTTACCACTGCCTGCTGATGTCATCCCTGGCCCACTGCTGCAGAGCGCCTGATACTCCGCTGCAATAAATCAACAGAAAATAAGCGATTCCCTTGTTTGCAAAACAGGTCCATGCTGCCCTTGGCTTTGCACACATAGTTTCCTCCAAAATGAGTGGAACTGAAGTAAAGTGGTAATGGAAAAGGAGGCATCTCCCATGGGACTCACCATTACACCAGCCCCCCATTTTAACATCGTATATCACTGAGGAAAATGATTTTCAAGGATATGGGAAAGTTATAGCAATTCCTTGTACAAAGCACTTTCGGAAAAGGTGTTTTTCCTATTACTTGATAGTTTTTTCACCAGGGAACACTTGGCACTTACAGTGAAATGTGCCTGCTAAAAATGTGGCTTCTTGACTGTTAATAAAACTTTCTCCCACTGTCTTGGGAATAAATTTGTTTCTCAGTGAGAGCTGTCCCCCCGCCCTCTCCCCCCGCCCCCCGAACAATCAAGTTCTTAACCTTTTCTCATTTCTCTGCAAATTCTTTAACATCCAATCACAGCACAACAAAGTATTTACCCTTGCATTGAACATGTATTTATAAAGTTAATATATAAGATGGGGCTTCAGAAAGTTTGTGGGAAAATTCTATTATCTTTCTATTTTATTTTTTCAGAAACTTTTTGATGCCATCTTGTATCAGGATATCATCTTGTATCATTCTATCTTGTATCTATCTTCTATCAGTCTTGTATCCATCTTGCATCATTCTTGTATCTATCCTGTATCATTCTCTGGGCTCAATGCACAGGGAAAGAAATTATTGCTTAAAGTTAAAACTGTAAAATCTTATTAAATAAATTGAGGTGTACCAAATATGTTCCCAAATTCATGATGGAAATTAAATTTCTATTTCTTCAAACTGATACAATGTTTTACATACAATAAAACAAGTTCAAACAATAAAAGCAAGTGATTCAAATGGAGAGATAACTGGAATACTAGAATCACATTTCATCCATGAAAAACAAACTAAAGTGTCCTCTTAGTTGTCCACAACTTCTGGCAGCCACGGACTCTCACGGCCAAACGTCCATCATTTTGCTTAAGTAGAGAGGAGAACTGTTTGCAAAGGCTGACTACACTTCACTGTTGACCCTCTGTACAACA
>NW_006408522.1:25937994-25965944 GCF_000296735.1 Chrysochloris asiatica | reverse complement strand
TAGAAATAAAGGCTGACTACACTTCACTGTTGACCCTCTGTACAATAGAAATAAAGGCTGACTACACTTCACTGTTGACCCTCTGTACAATAGAATGAACACTCGCTATTTGAGTCCATTGTTGCCACTATTATGGCAATGCATCTCTTTGAGTCTCTTCCTTTTTTTCCTGACCTTCTACTTCAGCAAGCATGATGACCTTCTTTAGGGACTGGCCCCCCCTGATAACATGCCCTGTGCCCTTACTAATTGGACCCTCTGAATACATGAGGTAAAGTCTCAGTCCTCGCTTCTAAGAAGCATTCTGGCTGTACCTCTTCTAAAACTAATTTGTTTGGCCTTCTGACAGTCCTTGGTTTACTCAATATGCTTCACAGATACCATAATTCAAAGGCATCAATTTTTCTCTGCTATTCCCTGTTCATTATTCAGTTTTTGCATGCATATAAAGTGACTGAAAGAAAATACCAATAACTTGGCTCAGATGAACTTCAGTCTTCAAGGTGATATCTTTATTTTTTAACACATTTAAGACGTCTGTTGCTAAAGATTTCCTCAATGCAATATGTTGTTTGATTTCTAGGCTGCTTTTTCCATGGGTACTGATAGTGTATTCCAGTAAAATGAAATGATTGACAACTTCAGTATTTTAACAAATGAACTATACAGCCCAAAATCAATGTTGAATCCTTCAGAGCCTAATGCCTTCTAACAAATGTAAATTTGAGGAAATTTGTGAACTTTCTTAATTTTGAAATCATCTGCAAAGGGAACAAATGACAGAAGGTAGTTTTCCTTGTGTGCTTGAAAGCCAGACAGTGATAGCAAACAAGAAAAATTTCCTTCACATCCTCTCACATCAGCAATTAATTAAAATGCTATACAAAATAAACAGGAAAATAAAAATCATGCCAGTTTTATAAAAAGCAATTTTACAGTGAATGCAAAGTTAGCTGATGCTTGCCCTAAATAGAAACAAATTACTGTCATGATGTTTTCCATTTAGGTGAGATCTGTTACTAGTCTATTGTTAATTGTAGATTGAAGCCTGCATAAATTTATATGCTGATTGCAGAGCTTATTGCTAGGGGTCTTGGAAGCCAGTTATTTACTTCTCTTAGTTTTCCCTTCTATCAACTGGGAATAATGATATCCAACTCACATGATGGACTTATGATATACCATGGAGAATGCTCAGGAAAATGCCTGGTGCAGCTCTAGTACTTAATAAATGTTAGATGTTACTATGAGACAACTCAATATCATATCACAAAAATGGTGGTAGGGAGACACACAAGAATGTTTTCCTAGAGTCAAACTCCTGTGAACTTAGCTGACAAATTCCAATAGTGAATGCTATTGCTTGAAGGCTCAGGGACAAGCAGACTTTCTGAACAAAGTGAATCAGCCTCATTAGCCAATGGGACACATCCTCGTCATACGCAGCTTGCTTGGAGTCCTCGTGTAGTGCTGTAGGATAAGCACTGGGCTGCTAACTACAAGGTCGGTGGTTCAAACCCACCAGTCATTCCTAGGAAACCCTACACAGGGGGGCTATGAGTCAGAACCAACTCATCAGCACTTAATAGCAACATTAACCAGCCTGCTTGATTTCCAGAAGGCAAAGATGACCTTTAGCTGTTGCATGGCCAGAATTTCTCAATAAAATGACTAAAGATAGACCTTTTGGATATTTTCAGTGTCTTTAAAAGATTTCCTCTCTCACTCCTGAAATGAGGAACAGTCTACATTCAGATCCTTCATGGGTTGGCATTTTCATTCAAGGAAAACCAAATTTAATGCAACCACTTGCACATGTGTAACTTTTCTGTGTAAATGCATTCAAATATAAGACAGAAGTTAGTGGAAGTGGGCCTCATATTCGGAAAAGATTCTTAACTTTACTGCTACTGGCCATCTTTTCATAAGCTGGCATCAGTTTCCTATGTATTACAAGAATTCTTTGGAGATGCAGTTGGTCCAGAGAAAATACAAAAACACAGAACTCTTTGCACAGGGTCCTTCCTGTATGGTAAGTTTTGCCTCTTCCATTCAGTCAGCTGGGACCTGGTGTGATGCTGTAGGATAAGTACTGGACCAAAAGGTGGGTTTGAATTGCAAGGTTGGTGATTCAAACCCACCAGCCACTCCTCAGAAACCATACAGAGGTATATAAGGCAGAAGTGACTCCAAGGCACACAGCAACCACCACCACCAAAATGTAACCCATGACACTCATCTATCTTGTAAACCCAAAGCATGTAAGACTAGTACTTTAAATAATTAAAGCAGTATATTAAAGGATATGAATATATGCAAATATAAAGTTATATGGAAGTATACATGGTAGGTAAAATTATATGTGATTAGACACTACGCAGCCTCTGCTAAGACCTCCGGAAGGCATTGTTGTACCTGGAGAACATAGTGTACTCCTTTCCTGTGGTAGTATGTAAGTAAAGAATACAGATGGTAGCAATAGGGGGGCATTATAAGGGCACCTCCATAGCACCACATACCTGAATTCTGTGCAGGACAAGGTTGGCACGGCTCCCCAAAAGCATACTCGGTGCTGGCACAACAGCATTCAGATTTAGTAACAGCACCAAACAAAGGTTTGACACACTGGCCTCTCTTGTATCCGCCGTAGCACGTGCTCCGCATGTGTGTGTCTACATAGGAAGAAGCATTTGTCATCACACTGTTGCTTCAAGCGGATCAAGAACCTCCCAGGTCAAAGTTGAAGCTGACTTATTTATCCATTGTCCCTGTTGTAACTCACAGAGAAGGTCTCTGGTATTAATGCTGAAGAGATGAAAAATAGCAGCACATTCAGCTTCCAAACACTGGAAGCAGTGTTTGGAACATGGCCAGATAGCCAGATTTCCTTTTCCTTTTTCTTTTAGGGGCTATCATGTTTTAAGGAGCTCTGGTAACCACAAGGTCAGCAATTAGAGTCCACCAGGCACCCTGCCCTATACAAGGTCACTATGAGTTGGAGCAACAACAGGCACCCTGAAAGGAAAAGACGAGGTTTTCTGCTCCCGTAACGATTTAGTCTCGGAAACCCTACACAGGATCATTATGACTAGAAATTGATTTGATGGCACACAGCCACTATCGTGGTTTACTAAACTCATTCATTTTTTATGTCTTACCAAGGTATAGACCCTTATTAAATGTTGACAAGGTAAATTTTGAATCTCACACTATGGTAAATAAGAGCTTTATTAGAAACATGGCACACCCCCAAATAAGCATGTAATTATTGAATGTCTGAATTCAGTGTACTTTTCAAAAAGGAAGAAGTTTAATCTGTGAAAAGCTCATCACATCAAATCTATGGAGGCTGGACAATTTACTGGTGTTATCTTTACCACCAGAGAGAAGGCTCCTCCGGCCATGCTCAACCCTTTCCCAATTCAAAGGGAAAGCCTTTCTTAAAAATAATTTGAATTAAATTTATATCTCTCAACAAAAATCAAGCTTCTTATAAAGCCATAGAAAACTATAATCAGGTAACAAAAAGTATATGGAGTAGCCATATTTTCTTTTGCGTTCTATGCATCCCATTGGCAACTTAATTATCAATTAAAATACTCACCATGAGATTATGAGTATATAGACAGCAATTTCTGAGTGCATTAGCAACAAGCAAAGGTTGGAGAAAATTGAGGAAAGCTATATGATTAAGAGTGTCCCGTGTGGTGCTGTGGGTTAAGGCACCAGACTGTAAAGCCGTTTGAACTGCAAGGTCGGTGGTTCAAGCTCACCAGCTGCTCCTAGGAACCCCTATACAGGTTCGCTATGGGTCGGAACCTACTTGATGGCACTTCACAACAAAAACAACAACAATATGATTAGGGGAAAAGGGAGGGGGAATGTGGGAATAGCCTTGGCTTTCTTTTATCTCAATTCATTTTTTCATCCATTGCATGAATATCCAATTCATGTAAGAGAGCTGATCCTTGTTGGTTTATTTCTCTGCAAATATTTACTATTATAATATCTTCTAAAGTAAGAATGTGCTTTGTTACTGATGGGTGTTACTGATTGGCAAATCTTGCTGCTGTCTTACCCACACACACACGTCCATCCAGATCCACGGCCAGTCCAGGGAAGCATTCACATCGGTAGGAGCCGTCAGTGTTCACACAGCGCCCGTTCATGCAGATCCCAGGAGTTTCACACTCGTTAATATCTGCGGTGGGAAAAAGCATTCGTTAAAATGCAGTGACCTTCATCTAAAACCATAACATGTTCACCACTCTGTAACAGCACTTGAAAATGAGAAGATAGAATATACTATGCAACATCAATACTAAAAATCTCAGGGAAACGCATTCTCGTGAGAGAAACTAGCTGTCTCAACTTAATTCTCTTCCATAAAAAGGCACTTTAATGATCTACTCAGATTCTTAATTTTTTTGGTACAAAAAGAGAATCACAAAGGCAAATAAAGAATTGAAGGAAGAAGAGCTGATAAAGAACGAAGGATCTTGTGCAATGTTTCACAGGGAATTCTTCTAAGATGGCTAGGAAACTAGCTTGCTAATAAATTCTGTCTCTGGTCTGGATAGGAAGATTTTTCCTTCTGGTATTCAGACTGGTGTACATTCCAATATCACACAGGTCTCTGGGACAATGAACATGACATCAAGCGATATATAAATAGAGCTTTGATGAAGTACCATAAAAAGAGATTGGAAAAATGAGTATACATTAATTTGTTGACCATTCTTAGCCAACACCACCATCATATGCAATTGGAACACATCAAAGAAAAGTCTTGCTTAAACATTACAAATATTTTATAGCATCGTATGTATATACTTAAGGAGCTCTGGTAGCGTAGTGGTTACGAATCGGGCTGCGAACCTTAGGGTCAGCGGTTCGAAACTACCAGCCGCTCCGCGGGAGAAAGATGAGGCTTTCTACTCCCGTAAAGATTTACACCCTCGGAAACCCTGTACAGGGTCGCTATGGGTCGGACCCGACTCGATGGCACTTAACAACAACAACAACAAATGTATATACTTAGTAAGAGCCGGTAAAATACTCTATAGTACATATACTAATAATAGTCAAGATTTACTTTGCCTTAATATGGGGAAGTAAGGAAGTATCCAAAATTGTGCTTTGGAAAACATGTAACGCTTAGAAGTAAATCCTTTCATAACATCTCCTTTTATAATATACAATTAGGTATGTGACAATTTCCTCTCATCTGACCTTAAAAAGGCAAATTGAGAGTGAAACACCTCTGTGTTTTACTTAGCTTGTGTTGTTTGGCACAAAATATATTCAGATGGTCCAAGGTTCCATGTACAGATTGTATTTTAAAACAGCAGTTATATTTAAGTACATGAACTCAAATTGGTCCAGTTATTCCAGCCATGATGCTGTTCAAGTCACAACATACAGTAAAACAGTGGTGACTACAGTCTGTATGGCAACACAGAGGTTTTTCAATGGGGACAGTGATGTAACACAGCGCTGTGCTCAAAAGGAAAGTCCTGAACGTTCAGAGAGTGCTCAGAGAGGTCATGCTGTAGATCAGTTTCAATGACTTTACAGACTGTTGTTAAGTGCCGTCGAGTTGGTTCTGACTCATAGCAAACCTGTTTAGGGTTTCCAAGGAGCAGCTGGTGAACCTGAACTGATGACCTTACTGTTCAAATCAATCTTACAGTTCAAAGCGACCTTGCAATCTAGTGCATTAACTGGCAGCATTGCACCAAGGATCCAAGTCTTGCTTATTCAGCTTAGAGTAAAGTAAGACCCATGTTTGTGGATTCAGAACTAATAAAAAATTTTGTCTCATGACATACAAAGAAAAATAATGAAGGAGAAATTTATTATAGAAAGGATATTTCTCTCTCTCTCTTTTTACTTCCTTTAGTGTATGCATGCACTGTTGTGTTTAACTATCAAATCGGTTCTGACTCTTAGGGACCCAATGAACAACAAAATGAAGAAAACTGTCCTGATCCTTTTCCTTCCTCCTCACAATTGCTCACACTAAGGGAATAAAAAGACAGAGATAAACATTGGAAGCAGTCTTTTCCTAACTCTTGCTATTTTTCTCAGTTGTTAAGCCAGAGGGTCATAGTAAGAACAAATCTTTTAAATCATAAGGCACTTTAAATAAATGGACTAATCTATTGATTGAAAAGACCCAATTTCACTGGCTGCAAATGATTACAAACCCTACTTTCACCAGTGAGGTCATAATAATGGAACAACCCATTGACGGATAAGACCCCATTTTCACTGGTGGTAAATGACTATAAAATCTACTTTAACCAATGAGATCATGTCTTCTGAAATATTTATATCAGCATGACCGATCAGATATACTGAGTGCTGAGAGGCTGTGGATACGTCACCAGCAGCCTATAGGGACTGAAAATGAATCTTGGTGTACACTTGGTGTATATTCTGTGAGAATGTGTTCTCACAGAACTTCTGCTCACAAAGGGGATTTCACATTTCCTTCTGATATTTTGTTTGGAAGCCAAATGCCAAATATCCCCACAATAATTTCCCTCCCCTTTGTTTCACTTGTACAACACTTAATCTGTACAATTCAGCCTATGTTTTATGTTGTCTCATATCAGGGAGTCCTGGTGTGGTACTGTGAATTAATGCACCAGACTGTAAAGCCATTTGAACCGCTAGGTTAGCGGTTCAAGCTCACCAGCAGCTCCTCAGAAACTCTATACAGGGTCACTGTGGGTTGGAACTGACTCAATGGCACTTAACAATAACATACTGTAGACTGTGGGAGAAAGATGAGACTTTCTGCTCCCGTAAAGATTTATAGCCTCGGAAACCCTGTACAGGGTTGCTATGAGTCAGAACAGACTCCACAGCACATAACCACCATACCGTAGACTATTTCCAGGTGTTAATCTTATCTTTCCAACTATATGCGCATCCCAGCACAAGACTCAAAAAATACAGAAATACTTTTCTTATTTTAAATGAAAAAATCTCAACTGTCTTCTTTAGTTATGGAGACAGATTTGCACACTATTAAAAGTTTCTGATATGAAGGTTATAAAGAACATAAAGAAAACAACCAGAATTCAGATGCTCTTTTAAGCCTGGAGAAAATCTGCATCTTGCCAAAGGCATGATACCAAGTTTTCTTCTATAACTTTCACCAAATCTGTCTAGCTCTGAGTACCTTGGGTAGTCAGAGAAGAGACATCATATGACTTCATTCTGCTTTCTCAGTTTAGGATCCTTTGCATACTCTGCCTTACTTTTATCAGAAACAGCCAATACAAGGCTTTGAATACAGTATAGGAGCAGATTTTCTGGACCTGTTTTGAGTACGAGGTTCTTTAAAAAGCATGATCTAAGCCAGACCTTGAACCCAAGTGTAGCAATAAATCACTCATTACTGGACAGAAAGCAGTAGACACCAAGCACAAATCAATGCCCAACAATTCTCAGCACTCCAGTGTTCAATAACACAAATAAAAACCCTCGCTTGCCTCACTACTTGAAGCAGAAAGATGATTTCAAAAGTTACCAAGCTGAACATGGCTTTTAGTTGGTTTATATCTTCTGCTCAACTCTATTTCCCATTTCCGTTTATGAGACTTGATGAAACCTACAAAAATTATCCAAGGAATATTTTTTTCTACCTTAAGATACCTGGAAAAAATTATAAGGAAGAGACTACCGTAGATAAGAGACTTCATTATTTTTTCCAGGTGAAGATGTAAGAAATGGCAAAGAGCCATCATGAAAAGTCTAACTGCCACTATTCCCCAAAAGGAAGGATGAGACAGATCTCAGCTTAATTAGAACGATGCACACATTGGTCTGTAGACAGAATGGCAGGTGGCCTGAAGAACCATAAGCCCCATCTAAGCAATCTTCCAGGCTCCTTTGAGAAGACACAAATACCTCTTCCGAAATAAGCTCAGCCTCTGGACATCAACTGTGGCTCTATAGGTGGCTGGGCTTCAGAAGGGATTCTGGTAAAGCTTCCTAATCCAGAATTAGGGGTGCTTTAAATGCACAGAATCAACAAGGGCAGTTTACCCCTTTAAACAAGGAAAGTTGCTACAATGCAAAGAGGAGAATAAAGATGTGAAAAGTATTGTTTAGTATTTCCTCGCACAAACCTTTGCAGTAACGTCCATCTGATGCCAGTTGAAATCCAGGCTTACAAATACATTTAAAACTGCCATCTTCATTGATACACATTCCATTAAGGCACATGTTCCTTATGTTGCATTCATCCATATCTGAAAAATGCAAAAAACACATTCTCTTATCACCAAAAGAGTAAGCTTATCACCAAAAAAATGCCAACCAGAGGAATATAATTTTTTTTTTTTAACATTTCTTTATTTATTGTTAGTATAGTCTAAAGCTGATTTTCATTCAAACTATAGCATGCAAAGAGAAGCCATACGAAATATACATCTCATGTCCTCAAGGTTGGACATGCACATGTTACTTACAGCACTAGATTTATTTTAGGATATAAGTCTGTGATCTATACAATAAAGCCTGCAAAAGCCAGAACCGGCATAAGGCAGAAACCTGTTGGAAAAGGAAAACTCAAATATTTTCCACAAATAGAGAGCAATAGAAGAGTGACTAAACTGTCCACTGCCAAAGGTGGAAAACTTGCAAGAACTCAAAAACAAGGCAATCCTGGTGAGTTCTGAGTCTCCCAGGTTTCCGTGTGTGTGTGTGTGTGTGTGTGTGTGTGTGTGTGTGTGTGTGTGTATGGAATTTGGCTCAATAGCAACTACCAGCGCCCTTTTTAGGAACAGCAGTTTATAAACTGAAAAGCGTATTAACAATCTGCTGTGTATATTTAATTCACAGATTCATATTACTTCTAAATTCTAACACACTGAAAATCAAAACAAAATCAAAATGAACATGAAGGGAATGATCTCAAATGCATTAAGGTTACATCCTGATTCTTTACAAAGAGGAAACAGAGTACATCATGTAGCTTGAGGCAATATTAAATAAGGGTAAGAGAAACTGACTATTTTCAATGCACAACTTGCTTGTGGAGTACAGTCATGCCAGCTCCATCTCGGATCCCTTGATCACAGCGCTGTGCCTCCACAGCCATCAATTTGCTATTTTATTTAAAATCAAGACTGTCTTGGGAAGCACTTGCTCTTCTAGACATGATGTGTTTTCACTTACAAGCTTTAGTCAGACCAAAGTAATTTATGATTTTTTTTCTTTTCAAACAGGGCTCTATCCCAACCGGGAATGTTGGCATTGTTTTTGAATTGAATCACTGAGATAATATGATGCCAAAAATGTTTCTAAGAACAATTCTGAAATTCTTTTAATGTATGAATAGATTGTTGGGATCTTTCCCAAAGACGCTGGGAAACACGATAAGGCGCATTTTTCATTTTTTTGCTGAAGATCCATGAGGTAAAAATCTCATCAGTAATATTCATCATTTCTGTTCATGAAAAATGGCAAGGGACAAAGACAAAATGTCTGAAGCAGCTGAATTCAACACGAGGTGATTAATTCCAGAGGCATTGTAAAGGCTCACCCACAGTTAATACTTTGCTCCAACAAATTTTACATTTTCAGATACTAACTGATTAGTAGTATTTTTATTACTTGATTAAAACTTTAAACTAAAGAATTAAAAATGACTAAATTTAGGTGACTCTTATTAACATTTTTTTTGTTGTTTTTCATTCTGATTCTATAACGTTAGAAGGTCTGTTACAAAGATCTCATCACTCTACATGACACTATTGCTGTAAGTGTCAAGTGCCTCTCTAGTATATTTAAGATGTCATTTAACTCACGCAGATGTGAATTAAAGATAACATACTAGGAACATGAATATTATGGAAAATAAGGCTAGACTCCCAGATAATATATGAAATATATGTAATACTTTTTTCTTTTGTACAGTATCTGGCTTGATCTTGTTAAAGTGTCCTGAGCTTGAAAGGACCAGGGATGAATGGTGGGGGAATAACGTAACTATGATGTTATTACCTTCACAGTTCCTCCCATCCCTTGTAATATGAAAGCCTGCATTGCAGACACAATGGAAACTCCCATCTGTATTGATGCATCTTCCATTATTGCAGATCCGGCCATTCTGTAAACATTCATCAATGTCTAGATCAAAGGCAAAAAGAAATAGCTTTATTCCTCCCTTCTTCCACATGCAAACTCACGGTCTTAGCCTTGGGTTTTAATTACTAAATAATATTATTCAATATAAAATGGTAGCAAATAATATGTCATTTAGAGTTAACAATTACCATTAAAAGACAGATGACAGGGGAAAAAACACCATATGGTAGTCTTCAATCTTAACTCTAATTTCTAACTAGGTGTTTTCAAAAGGTGGTTTTCAGTATTTTCAAACCTAATTTTATGAGTCAGTATGTGTGTGTGTGTATATATATATAATTGTTGTTACATGCTGTCGAGTCGATTCCGACCCATAATGAGTGACCCTGTATAGGGTTTCCAAGAAGCAGCTGGTGAGCTTGCACCATCGACCTTACAGTTCAAATGACTTTGCAGTCTGACTCATTAGCCCAAAGCACTACACCAGGACTCTCTCTCTCTCTCTCTCTCTCTCTCTCTCTCTCTCTCTATATATATATATATAGATATATATATATATATATATATATATATACTCTCTCTCTCTCTCTCTCTCTATATATATATATATATACTGAACTTTGGCTGGTGTCTTCCAATGCATGATTAAAATTAAAATAGTTGATAAAATCAGAACTACAAGAAACCAGGAAGTCTTGGTGTGATACTGTGGGATAAAGCACTGGACCACAAGGTTGGTTTGAAACACAAGGTTAGTGGTTCAAACTCACCAGCCTCTTCTTGGAAACCCTCTAGAGGGTCTCTATGAGTTGGAACAAGCTTGACGGTACTTAATAACAACACAAGAAACCAGAAATGCTACTCTTTTTTTTTTTTCTTTTTTAAGACATTGCTTAATTCTGTTTGAAAACCACCAATCATGTGACTGAAATGCTTACCTTTCTTATGGCAACTCTCACCCACCTACAGTTTTATTGCTATATCATTTTTGTCTCTTTTACGACTGTATGAATATCCTACCTACCAAATAAAATATTGGCAGTGAGGGGGCATCCCTCCTTTGTCCTATCAGGTTAAATATTGTGTCAAAGCAAATAACAGAGCTTCATGTGGCGCTGTGGGTTAATGTGCCAGACTGCACAGCCATTTGAACTGCAAGGTCAGCAGTTCAAGCTCACCATCTACTCCTCAGAAACTCTATACAGGGTTGCTATAGGTCAGAACCAACTCAACAGCACTTAACAACAACAATATAGAACAGTTAAAATTGATAACTTGAGTAAACTATATCTGGTTTTTCATTTATAGATTACCAAGCAGCCCAAAGTGGACACTGGCCCCCTGAATTATGTGGACTTCCCTCTATTTCCAGGACATTACTGCTTTGTGTACACAGTATACAGTCATTTCCCTGACTTATCCTGGATAAAGTGAATTTTTATTCACAGAAGACAGAAACTAGAAAACTGTGTAGGGCTATCAACCAGACGTGAGGCGCATTTGCCTAAGTATAAACATCCTGTGGAGGACAAGAATTTGCATTGACAGCATATCAGTTATTCTGACTGTCTACCCCGCATCTGTGCGTGTCCTGTGGTTCACCCTCAGACCCACTTTCTCTCTGTGCAGGTCCAGCAATGGTTTCCACACGAGTCATTGGACTCACTGTGGTAGTCTGGGCTTCTGTCTGATCTTTGCGTCAACAGTGATCTTTTTCTCATCTATGTATTTCTTAATACTTGCTCAAATCTGACTTGCTCCACACTCCAAAGAATAGTAAAAGCCATATATTCCTCTGCAGACTTTTCTTCTGGATTCTATAATCATTGTGAAGCCCGAGGATAAAATAAACAGGATAAAGAATCCAGCTTTTGTTCTCCTCACCAATTTCAAAACACCACTGGTTTCCTCGCTGCCTTTCAAGACAAATCAAAAGCTTGCCATTTAGAGTTCTTCTGTACTACGTTTCCCTCTCTCTCTTCCATTAGCTTCTAGTCAGCCCCCGTGGACTGCACCTCAGCTAAGTAGACAGCTTTTTTGACCATTCTAAGGCAACTTCCATCTACTAAGAAAATGTGAGCACATTATCAACTTCTCATATTCATGATAACCTTAACACTAGTTCTTAAAGTTGGTACAGGGGTTAAGTACTCAACTACTGGGCAAAAGGTTGGTAGCTCAAACCCACTCAGAGTCAGCTTGGAAGACAGGCCCAGGAATCTGTTTTCTAAAGTCCACAGCCTTGATCACCTGATGAAGTGATTCTACTTTGCACTCACGGGGTTGCCGTGAGTCAGAATCCACTCGACAGCAACTAACAACAGATACTACTTGAAGCTTGTAAGTAATCCTCACAGTCTCTTGTAAATTAAATCTCAGATAATGACAACAATATGCATTTGCCCTGGCTGAATCTTACTCCAGTTGTGTGCTCTCCAATAATCTCTTCTACTTGCAAATTTAATCATTCTGTCTCTTAGAGATAAGTTTCATTATTCTCTAATACTGTACAATTGTAATTGCTAAATGTTTCAAACAATACTCATGATATTAAAAGATTCCAAATTTAATTAAATATTCAAACTATCTATAATTCAATAAGTAGTTCATGAAGAGAATATGGTAGTGGTGGTGGTGTGCCACGGAGTTGGTTCCTACTCTGCACCATGGAGTTGGTTTCTACTCTGTGCCATGGAGTTGGTTCCTACTCATAAGCGACCCTGAGGCTGTAAATCTTTACAGGAACAGAAAGCCTCATCTTCCTCCCAAGGAACAGCTGGTAGTTTCGAACTGCTGACCTGGAGGTTAGCACAGCCTGATTCATAAGCACTACACTACCTAAGCTCTTACTATGGTTTTTACTGTTTTTTGGAGTGCGGAGCAAGTCAGAATATAGTAGGTTGAAATGCCATGTTCCAGTATTTTCTGCTCAAAATTGCCATTTTTAAAATGCACTAAAAGGTATCTCTGAGTTTTAACCAAATTCAAAAGCTTCTAAAATCAGTTCACTGATACAAATTAAAAAAAACTTCCACATATCATCCATTGATATGTAACTAATTCACAAGTAGAGGCAAAAAACAAAACAAAACAAAACCCTCCAAAAAACTTAATTTCCTTAGTGGATACCATTGTTTTTGAGTGTTACAAACCTTCCTTTTCTTATTTCATTCTTACAGTCTTTTCCTGTATTTAATTTTAACCCTGGCTTTGTTGAATTAACAATACAGCTCATCTTGTGCCAAGTTTACAAATAAACATGTCTGACTTATGTGAGCCTGTGGAGTACTTCCCATTTGTGTTCTAGGAACTTAGCCCATGAAAGTTATTAGGTAAAAGGCATATTGGATGGTTTAATCAATTAATTATGAAGGAAGCCAGATGTGAAACATACTGTAAAGGGGCATTTCTAGCAGTGCTTCGCAGATTTGAATGTGCACGTGATCACTGTGAGATCAGATTAAAATGCTGATTCCAAGGTGCCCAGTGGTGCTGTTTCTCACCACACTTAACAGACAAGAACTTAGGGTACTTCTTTATCCTATAGACCTTTCCATTTCTATCCTTTAGACCATTCTGTTGGATATAATCGTGTCTGGAACTTTTTTACATTTCTGTGCCAACAAGCGACAGTCCCAGTTTGAGTTCCAGATTTAAAATGAACAGGAAATAGATGTCACAAAATAGGAGTGAAAATAAGACATCCCCATAGGCACAGGAGCATCTTTTAAAATCATCTGGATGTTAGTCAGGTTCAATGAGTGTCCTTTGGAATGACAGTCTCAGGATTTAAGTACAATAAGTAATGGGGTCCTCCCTTTCAGCTTCTCTGGCAAAGTCTACCTCGAGACCACTGAACTTCTCAGAAGCAGAGTGTGCATTGGGCACATTTGGATCATACCTCTGCACTCAGTACGGGTGAGTGTGCTCTGATAGCCAACTCGGCACTGACAGGTGTAGGAGCCCTGGTTATTGATACATTCTCCACCAGCACAAGGGTTTCGCTCACATTCATCGATATCTGCAAAACATAAATGATACTTAGTAACAAATTAGGTAGCAATAACTCATCTCCACAAGACCCATCTACTGGTCTCTTGTACACACATATAAAACATTTCTCTTTTAAGAAATAAATAGCATAATGGGAGAATCGTTTTCATTTTCACTACAATATATCATGATACTAGTCATTTAAAGACTAGTTGAAGAGCTAAAATGCGTAAGTGCCTTGGGTCACTTTTCAGAGAAAACCACCAAACACACAGCAAGGCAACACCTAAAACTCACAAACACCATCTCTTCTTGAGTCTAGCACAGGAGAATTGAACAGATAAACATGGTAGAATTAGCTTCTGGATAGGATTCTCAGTATCTCTTGAAGTTTTATTTCCCCATTACATCTACACATTACCTGCTGAGTTCAGTTAAGAACATCAGAACAAAATGTAAAGCAATTTTAGAGAACTGTTCTCATCCACCACATCTCTCCCGAGGTGAGGTGTTCTCAGGACACAGGCTCTCACTAATTTTAAAGTTGCTGAGAATTATCACTTAGACATCAACAGGTTTATCTTCTCCTATTTGTAATGATAAAGCATCGGAGTTTAGCAAAGATAACTCACTTACTAATTCAGATGCTTCCTAGTAGCTGAGGCCGATATAATCTCACTGCATCCAACCCTAAGCTTAGGTTTCATCCTGAGCCCAGCCCTGGACCATCTCTAAGGATACAGTGATGCTCTGGGGTATGCTGCTAGAAGGAGCATTCATATCTGCAGGAAACTAAGTAGTAGGATGAACGTAGAGCTACATATTTCCACCTGATTCAAATGATAGAACTGGAATTTGTAACAGAACTGACTGAAAGATGGATTGACTCATAAGGACCTAGATGGGAATTAAGCACTGGACTGCTAACCACAAGGACAGCAGGTCAAACCCACCAGCGATCCTTATATGGGAAGGTCTTTCTTTAGGAAACCCTACACGGGGAGAGTCGTTGTAAATTGGAAATGACTTGCTGGCACTTAATGACAATAACATCCAATCCAACAAATGGGTTATTCTTGTCATTAATGGCTTAAATGCCTTCTTGTCAACAATTTTAAGTTTCTTCAGTTTTTAATGACTAACCAGAGAGAGTTGGTAAACTAACCATTTAAATTAGTAAAGTGTGCAAATTGTCATGATTTGGGGATTAGTTTAATGGTCAGGCTTTTGGTAAAATGACTTAAATTGGAGGTAGCATCCATCAATGACCTGAATGTATCTTATAATGAAAGGTAGTAATCAATGTAGTAGGCAGAATAAAGGTGCTTAATTAATCATCAGAATCTGTGAATTCTGATGTAAGAGGTATTAAGGCTATAGATGAAATTATTGTGGCTAATCAGTTAACCTTGAGATAGGGGAGTTCTACTGGTTTATACAAGTAGGCACAATGTAATCACAAAGGTCCTTAAATGCACAGATTAATTAGAAGGGAGAAACAAAGAGTGAGCCTTGCCAGAGAGGTATTAAGGCTGTAGATGAAATTATTATTGTTAATCAGTTGACCTTGAGATAAGGGAGTTCTACTGGCTTATACAGGTATGCACAATGTAATCATAAAGGTCCTTAAATGCACAGACTAATTAGAAGGGAGAAACAAAGAGTCAGACTCTTGTGTCTGAAGGTGTATTCTGCTGACTTTTTAAGATGGAGAAAGGAGCCCCAAGGCAAACAATGTAGGTGGCCTCTGGAAGTTGGAAAAGAAGGAAATGGATTCTCCCTTAAAGGCTTCAGAGGAATGCAGCCTTACCTAGACCCTAATTTTAACTCAATAAGACCTGTGTTGGACTTTGAATCACACATTGTTAAGACCTCCAATTTGTGTTGTTTTAAGTGTCTAAATTTGAATTGATTTGTTACAGCAGCGTCAGGAACCCAGTACTACACAGCACAAGAATCACAGTTGCATTTTAGTGTCCGTCTAGAGTTTACATACCAATGCACTCCTCACGGAGATCCAGCTGGAACCCTTTGTTGCACTCACACCTGTAGCTCCCAGGAGTTGGAATGCAGCGCCCATTTTGACAGAGGTAGCGAAAAGACTGGCAGTAATCAGTGGTGATATTGACTGGCACCACTCCTAGACGAATAACAGTAAATTCTTTAAAATGATGATGGCACCTTTGATGTTACTTAATCTGGTAACAATGGGGGAGATGCTGAATCTTAAAGGTAGGGAAATACCCTTTGGACAAAGATTATCTGTGACAATTTCTGATCCTGTCATCAGTGGTCAAGTGCCCTATGGTGTTACAGTGTTGGACAAAATATTCAAAGTACCATGGACTACTGGAAGAAGTATAGCCAGAATGCTCCTTAAAAGCCAGAATGACTAGACTTTATCTCATACTTTGGACATATTATCAAGTGGGACCAGTCCCTGGAGAAGGACATCATGTTTGACAAAATGGAGGGACAGAGAAAAAGAGGAAGACCCTCAACAAAACGAAATGGGTCTGCACAGTGGAAGCAGCAGTGGGTTCAAGCTTAAATGAGGATGCTGCGGGGTCGGGCAGTTTTCATTCTGTTGTGCACAGGGTCGCTATGAATCTGAACTGACTTGATGGCACCTATCAACACCAATGGTGCACTTGGACAGGTACTGTGGTCCAATTCCAACCTGCTGCTCTGACGACTTCTCCCCATCCCATTCTCTAGCTCATTCTCAAGCCTCCAGACTACAGAAATAACAAAGGCAGTGAGTCATTGGGATTTACTTGCAAAACTGCTTTGCAAGATATATCATCCAAAGTACTAAAATCTGTGAAACCCAAAACTTGTAGGGGCTACCTTATTTTTCTAGGTCTAAAAAGTTTTCTACCTTTGACAGGATGTGGTCTTAATGTTTTTCTATCATTCACTTTAGTGGAAAATATCTTGAACTTTCTTCTTCTGACAAGTTTATGCCTTACTCAGGCTCTGCCTTCCTCAGGTTTTTCTGTATTTTTGCCTCTTCTCTTAAGTCATTCTGGGAATCAAGTTCAAACCTTTTCCTTAAATTCAAAACTCTCCTGCAGCTGGCTGAAAATCAGTTAACAACAGGACACTAATCTCTGGAGCACCTCACATTTTTCTCTTTGCAATAGGCAACTTAAGAATTTACAATGTATTTGTAAATTGAATATTTAATCTGACAACTGATCAACTTCCTTCAACGATTCAAACAGTCTAAAAACACCAATAAAAGCTCATCTGATTTAAGCAAGAAAGGTAATGACAAGACTTGACATTCTTACTTGATGGGTCCCGAGATGGATATGGATATTCCACTGGTGGTCGAGGGATCGAAATTTGAGGTCCAGGAAAGCCAGGAGGAATAGGGTGAACTGGAGGAATGGGGCCAATGGGTGCGTAAGGATACTCTGGTCTTCCCGGAACTCCCATAGGGATAGAGCACAGCTTGTTGAAATCCTCTGGAAAAACATAGAACAGAACACAACGGTGAGCTGTAGCTTGTGCCATAAGTCCACAGAAATCAACCCTACTTTTTAAGAAAATCTTTTAAGAAAATTGATCCTCCAACCATGATGTCGATTCCCTGCAGCACACCTTGATGTAATCAATGATTAACCGTATGATTGCACATTTAGTCTGCTTCCCATTTTTCACAATGCCAGGACTTCACTGATATTTAGGTTTGTGATACAGTTCTTTCAGGACTCCCCAAAGATGTATGTAAACATTATCCAGGTTTCCAGAGATGTATTTACTAATTATTTTCATGTTTTCTAACTAATAAACATATAAAGAAACCATGTTTTATTTTAATTACTTTTTTCTCTCTTGTTACAATGTTGAAATTTGTATTATCTTTATCATTTAGTGATTCTCCCATAAATATTTTCTATACTAGTTCCTTCCTTAGTAGAAATTATAGACTAGGATACATATTATTTCATTGTGGACTACAATTTGATTTATTATAAGACACAGAAGTGCATCTTATGGAAATGCATAAATATTTCAAACTCAGGGGATATTTTTCTGGTTTCCATGCAGCTAGATATATACCCTGAAGTCCTGGTGTGACACTGTAGGATAAGCACTGGGCTGCTAACTGCAAGGTCAGAGGTTCAAATCCCATAGCCACTCTTTGGAAATCCTATACAGGGCCATTATGAGTCGGAACTGACTTCAAGGGACTTAATAGCAACAACAATTGTACCCTGGAAGCGTGGTGGTTCTGTAGGCTGAGCACTGGACTGCAAACCACAAGGTCACCAGTTCGAGCGTACTAGTCTCTCAGTAGGAGAAAGATGAAGCTTTGTGCTCCTGCAAAGATTTGCAGCCGTAGAAACCCTATCCAGGGTCACTGAGAGCTGAAACTGATTCAACAGCAAACTGGCAGAATGTCCCACAAGATTGAAATACGAATGCATTTCAGTAAGATGCATTTCTGTGTGGCTATATATACTTGGTGGTGTGGCGTTGTGAGTTAATGCGCCAGACTGCAAAGCCGTTTGAACTGCAAGGTCGGCAGTTCAAGCTCACCAGCTGCTCCTCGGAAACCCTATACTGGATCGCTATGGAACCGACTCGGTGACACTTCACAACAACATCAAATATACCTGGGGTGTCCTGGTGTGACACTTTACGATCAGATCAGAACTGGACTGCCAACCAAAAGGTCAGTGGTTCAAACCACAAATTGCCTCTTGGAAACCCTATACAGGGTTGCTATAAGTTGGAACCAGCTCAACAGCACTTAACAACAACAACAACAACAACAAATATATCTGGGAGTACTGTAGCTCTGTTGAATAAGCACTGGGTTGCTAATTGTAAGGTCGGCAGTTCAAACCCACCAGCTACTCCTGGGAAACTCTATAAAGGTCGCTATAAGTTACAACTGACAAGATGGCACTTAAGAACAACAAATATACTTGAAGAATCCCTGATATCACAGTGGTTAAACACTCAGCTACGAAATGAAAGGTTGTTGTTTGAACTCACCAATGGCCCCATGGGAGAAAAGACCTGGAGATGACGGGAAACCCTAAGAGGCAGTTCTACTCTATTGTATAGGGTCACTATCAGTGGGAACTGACTCCATGGCACACAACAAACACACTTGGCTGCCATGTATCATGCTTTTACTCTCTGGTCCATTTCTAAAACTTCTTTGATCATATTTGACATTCCAGCTCAGATGCATGGAAGGCTTGCAACTTCTATTGTAACATTTTAATTATAATTCATATGAACTGGTAACCCACAGAGATTGTACAGTTCTTGACAGTCTGTTGTTGTTGTTAAGTGCCTTCTAGTCTATTCTGACCCACAGCAACCCTCTATAGGGTTTCTGGTGAGCTTGCAGTTCAAACCGACTTTGCAGTCCAGGGCATTAATCCACAGTGCCACACCAGGAATCCCGGTAGTCTGTAGAAAGAGTATATATTTATGCTTCCCTGACACAGCATGCTACAATCCCTCTTCTCAAATTACAAAGATCCTTCCTACCGAGCTATCACCTGGACCTGCCGTGTCTTTCCTCCGAATTTCTGCCACTAAGACTGACGGATCCTTGAAGTGAGGACCATGCCTAACTCATGACTAAATCCCATTCTCAGCCTAACCCTGCTAATGACACGTTGTTGTTGTTGTTGTTGTTAAGTGCCGTTGAGTCGGTTCCGACCCATAGCGACCCTGTACAGGGTTTCTAATGACACGTAGGAGGAATTAAATAATTATGTGTTAAAATTGAATGTCAATTATGTTATGGGACTCACTTTGCTTCCAAGTATTAATCCAGCCTTTAGTTTTTAAGCCCTTTAGGGATTTGTATAAAGGAAGTTGGATAGCCTACAAGCATTTCGGTTAATTCTTCCTGTTGTGTACCATTGAGTCAGTTCCAGCTCAGAGCCACTTGTAGTGTTTCCGATATCGGCTGGTAGGTTTGAACCACAGAACTTGTGGTTAACATTTCAGTGCTCATGTTACAGCGCCACACTAGTGATCAGTAATAACCAGGCCCAACTCTACTTAGCTTCTGAGATCAGATGAGATGGGGCATGTGGGCATATTCTTTTATGTTGTTGTTGTTAAGTGTCGTCGAGTCGGTTCCAACCCATAGTGACCCTGAACAGGGTTTCTGAGGCTGTAAATCTTTATGGGAGCAGAAAGCCTCATCTTTCTCCCACGGAGCAGCTAGTAGTTTCGAATTGCTGACCTTGCGGTTCGCAGCCCAATTCGTAACCACTATGCTACCACAGCTTCCTTTATGCATATCATTAAATGCATCTTAACCTCTCTAGGGAACTGTGTTCGACAGGGCCCTACACTCTTTCCCACTTTGTATTGCTTCGTAATTTTCCCATGACCCACTTTACTTTGAAGATCAGCAGCTTGGGGTTAATTCTTTTCAGTACATGTCCACCTTTCCTATTTAAACCCTTCCTACCATTGAGACTGGAATCCAGGATAAGCATTTGATTGCAAAGTTAATTTGAATCACAAGGTCAGTGGTTCAAATTCACCAGTCACTCCTCAGAACGGCACTTAACAATAATAACCTTGAGATGAAACACTTTATTAAGAGTGAGCATTGATCAATCTAAAGCAATACTTCCGGTTTCATAACTCCCCATAAGATTCCCCGAGCATGTAGTACTGCTACTGAATGTTGAGCAAGCAATTGTCTACTTGCATATTAATTCGATCTGTCACTCTGCTTGGTCTGGCCTATTTCTGTGGGTATGCAGGAGAGAGCAACTCCCCACCAAGCTATACAGAGAAACTCACCCTGTGCTCATCTGGCCCACAGCAGGCTTTCCGACAGGCACCCAATCCCACCCTAGACCCCTCTCTTCTACTTAAGTCTTCAAAACAGGAAAGAATCCACATCAACACTGCTGCTGCTGACTCCTAAATTAATAAATTCATTAACAAGATGGCTCTCCTGGTGCCTAAGCCATATGTCTCAGCTGAAAGTCATGTGCTTCTGAACAGTGACCTCGTAAATTGTCCCCTGGTAAACTAAAGAGTGTGGGTCATATTTTTAGGCAATAGACAATGAGCAAATCAGACAAATTATATGACTTGTTATATGTTAAAACATACTAAAAGATTTTATTGCTTCTTTAATCCCCATATGTAATACTCAGCAATAAACAGAAATTTATGGCAACATCTGTAAATAGGCCTATGACCCATGACGACAGGGAATGCACATTCTGTGAACATTCTGTGAAATATCATATAAATGCTACTTTGGTCTATGATCACATTTATTTTCTCTCCTAAAGTTCCTTGATTTAAATACATGTTGAGGAATCAGATTAGGAAAGAGATACAAACCCAGTTTTTCCTAAATAGTGTAGAAGGGTGAAAGCATGAGGAAGAAGGGGCCATAATGATTGGGATCCCCTGAAGAGATCTATCATCTAGTAGGAGAGCAACACATGATCACACCTAGCCACAAAGCAGAGCAGTGTGGGATCTATACCACACCCACCATACTAATGAGAGCAACGGGAATGGAGGGGTTATCCTGGGATGATCATGGATTAGGTCATATTTGAGTTAGGCCTTAATAGACATGAAGGTATAGAACATACAAGGTTGGGTCTAGGATGGGGTGTCGGGCGTAGGGAGCTAAACTAAGGAGATGTTCTAAGAATACAGAGCACTTTGAATTTAGAAATCTTCAGACTGGGTTCAAGGATACCAAGATTACAGAGTCTTAAGTAGATAATAAAATTACCAGGAAGAACAAGAATTAAAAGATGAACTGGGATCAGATGTGGGAATTCTAAATACTATGTTTAAGTTAAAAAAAAAAAAATCAATAACACAAAACAAAACAGTTGCCCTCAAGTTAATTCTGACTCATGATGACCCATGTTTGTCAGAGTAAAACTGTATTCCATAGGGTTTTCAGTGGTTGACTTTTTGGAAGTCTTCCCAGGTGCCACTAAGTGGATTTGAACCTCCAATGTTTCAATTAGCAGCTGAGCACAAATGCTTGCACCAGCTAAGTTCATAAGTGGTAAAGTTTATTTGTGAGAAACAGGGTAACTTGGACAACCCTGGGGAAATGTCTATGGATATCTTTCTCTATGCATTCCTCAGGCAGAATCTTTTTACACTAGACTTCAGACGAATTATGCTTTGGAAAATGTATGTGGCAACCATGGTTAGAGGACATAGAATTCAGACTCGGGAAAATCAGCCTTTAGACTAGGTGAGGAGAAAGAATTAAAATGAAAGGAATATGGAAGGTAAAAGAGATATTGCGCAGTAAAAAAAAAATAGGATTTGGCAACAAGGAAATGTTGGGAAAAGAAAAAATGTGTATTCAAAATAACTCACCCAAAAGGGTTTAGGAAAGCTGAGTTTTATTCTACTGAGCTTTTGAGAACTAAGCCAAATGAAAAGCTTGTGAATACGAAGGAACATGCACCTCCTGAAAGACGGCCATTCCATGGAAATAAGCAAGCTAAGTGACAAGGAGGACTTGAACATAACATTTTTTGCATGGATCTCTTCCTAAATGGCATCTCTTAACATTTTCTTGGACTTCGTTCATTTTTGTGCATGTCCTGCATCATGCACATTGCTTTTTTGAGCACAGTGGGGTTGGTTGGGTTGGGATACTCTCCAGACAATTAAGAGGGCTCTTACCAGTTGCTCTGATGGGGCACATCTCAGGGGCAACGGCGACCCCTGGAGACCAGCAGCGGCCAACATCACAACAGCACTGCATCTTGGTTATGGACTGTGGCAGCTGATTAGAACAGCGGCCATTTGCCAGAGTTGTGTAACAGTATCCTGGGCGAACATCTGAGAGGATAAAGAAACACAGGCGTACACACATCAGTGAGATCAAACTTTTAACAACACTCTCCTGCCTCAGCACTTCCACACCTCACACTCGGGCTCTGTCAGGATTAACTCACACTTTTGCCCCTGGAAGGGAAGTTGCTCAGGAACAATGCTCAGTCAGAAATCCCTTGTCTCACACCTTTTGCCCCGGCATGCTGATGCACTTGGCGGAAGTCCCAGATCCCATACCCAAGGTGGGAAGGAATGATTAAAACCATATGTACCGTAGGAAAAGAGAGACTAAGAAAATCACTAGCGGTGACAGTTAATTATTTATAAAGACATAGCCTACACTAAAGAGACACTGTTGTCCTTGGGTTCAAACTACTTAATTTGAGCCACTTTAGGCAAATATTTATATAAACCTATTTTAAAACAACATTAAGTCTGCATGATAGCCTACATTTCTAAAAGATATTTCTTATTTTTCTGTCTAAACTGTGAGTCAGATTTGTGAGGATTTTTGTTGTCTTTTTTTTAAGAAATGAGCTACTTTGCAGTCAAATCCAATGCTTGTTAATCAAGATTTCCTTTTGCTTTAGGGTTCTAACAGATTTTTTATAAGAAACTAATTATTTACAAGGTCAAAATGTACATGATTCCAAGTCTTTAGTCCAATAGCATAGAGTAGGTTTAAAGAAATCTCTCTTCTATTTGGCAGGGAAGTATCTTCTCAAAGCAATGTAACACATTTCTATTTATCACTTTTATTGGGTTACGTCATGTCTGACTGTCATGACCACACCTGACCTATTAAGAGTATATAACTCTAGACTACCAAAACAGAGTCTGTGACATCAGAAATGCTATCGTAAAATAAAGGGGGCAGGTGGCAAAGTACAAACCACCTTTATCTACCTTACATATTCTGAGGTACACAAGTCTCTTCAAGAAAAATCTATTTCTGTACAGTATGAATAAAATAAAGTTATGAAAGGCAAATCATAATTTAAATTTGCTTGTTGCATAAAGGAATATGGTTTCACTTTTTTCTCTCTTTTTGCAAAGTGAAGAAAATGTTTTTTTATTGTTAAAAGTCCACCCCTAAATTTCCTGTAACTATGACTATTAGACATCAGGTTTGCTCACTGAGGCTAATCCCTGTCAAGGTCTCCATGGCCATCATTCCTGAGAATGGAAAATCTGCAAATCTTTAGGATTTCAAACAATTATGGGAAGACAGCCCAGTGTTGTACCAAAAGAGCTGAAGATAATTAAATGAGATGTTCATTATCAATAAAATTTAGTAGTTATATTGTTCATAGACTAGACACCGACTCTTCACTTAATGACTAGGTCCATGACATTTTGGTCCGGCTACAGAGGACTCATGGTAACATCAGGATGGCATAAAGTCTTGGGAGGGCAAGATAGGCAAAGGCTCAGAGGTTCCAGGGAAGGTCAGTGGGAGGAAGTGGACAGTGGGGAGAGGCCTCGTGGGCTCCACAGTCATGGGGAAGGGGTCTCTATTGTTCTGACTCACAGTGAGTCTGCACAGGCTTTCTGAGGCTGTACGTCCTTGCAGAAGCAGAAAGCAAAGCCTCATCTTTCTCCTGCAGAATAAAAAATCTCAAAACAAAAATCTATCTACTTAACAAAAGTAACAGGCACTGGGAATTTATTTTTCTTTTTATATATGTAAATTCTACAAAATCAAAGAAACCATTATTAAACAACATCAACAACAACAACAAATGTGAAGCTATTGATTCTTTACATATCTTCCATCTATCTAGGTCTGTATACTTCTGAAGGTGATGTTTCCATCTCTCTAAGCCTTCCCCCAAGAATTCTGTGCTCTTCAATTTACACCATAATGTCAAAAAGACAATTTGACATGCTTGAGAAATTCAATCATGTTCCTTTTCAAATTTGAGTTCATTGCGTTCAGAAAACAAAAAGAAATTTATAGGGGTAAGATCAGGGCTCTAGGGTGGATAGGGTATGATTTGTCAACAAAATTCTCCTCAGATAGCCCTTGCTACCCTTGAAGAATGAGCAGGTGCTTTGTTGTGACGGAAAAAATATTCCCCAGTTCAACTTTCCTGGCCTTTTTTTCACCAGCACAGTTTTTGATTTTCTGAAAAGTTCTAATAAGCTCCAATGTGTCTACTTCAAGAAAATCTATCAAAATTGCGTCTTTGTAATTCCAAAAAACAGTTGCTATAACCTGGTGTGGCGCTGTGGGTTAATATGCTGGATGGAAAGGCAGTTTGAACAGCAAGGTTGGTGGTTCAAGCTCACCAGCTGCTCCTAGGAAACCCAACATAGGGTTGCTATGAGTCGGAACCTACTTGACAGCACTGTTGTCTGTTACAGTCTGTCCCTGGCTTTGTTTTGCCTGATAATATGGAGCTTTATCATTGCCTATTTTTACAGACGTAGTCAATTTGATTTCTATGTATTCTATCAGGCAAGGTCCATGTGCATAGTATTGGTTTTGTGTTTGTTTGTTTTGTACACCTCAGACATCTTTATTTCACTCCTGTTATGCCATGAATTCATAGGGAATAGGTTCTAGCAGCTCCGGCTCCTTGCCATTGGTTCTCACAAAGTGTGCCTCTCTGGGGGGAGCAGGCTGGTGCTTTAGCAGAACCCAGGTCCCTTTCTCTTTGGCTTCCTTCTTTTTCTGATCATTTTCCTTCATTTGCTTCATGAAGCTGCCTCGGCTCTTAGAGTGCTTAATATGCTCAATGTGCACATTAATTCTCTTGACAAGAATCTTGCCCTAGACTTGCTTGTTCACAACAATGCCGACAGCACACTGTCCGGTTTTGCCATGATAACATTTGTGGGGCATGTCTTTTTAATCTGTGCTCATTTCCCCATGATGTCCACAATATAGACTTTCTTGTAGAGTCACATGTATGTGGCCAAAGGAATGACCGCATGTTTTTGAAAGTCCTCGAGAACATACTGCGGGTACCCCGCCTCTTTTCCTTTGTGTTCATCATCTTGGGGGATTACTGTAAGATGGCAGCTCCAGCCAAAAAGCATACGTCATTGTTGTTAGGTGCCATAGAGTCAGTACTGACTCATAGCGACCTTATGCACAGCAGAACGAAACACTGTCCAATCCTGGACCAACCTCACTATTGTTGTCATGCTTGAGTCCACTGATGCTGCCACTTGGCCAATCCATCTCGTTGGGGATCTTCCTCTTTTTCTCTGACCCTCCATCTTACCAAACATGATATCCTTCTCCAGTGACTGGTCTCTCCTGACAATATGTCTGAAGTATGAGAGACGAAGTTTGGCCTCCAAGGGACACTATGCTGTACTTCTTCCAACACAGATCTGTTGGTGCTCTTGGCAGCACATGGCACTTTCAATATTCTCCTCCAACACCATAACTCAAAAGCATCAGTTCTTCTACGGTCTTCCTTATTCACTGTTCAGCTTTCACATGCATATGAGATTATTGAAAATACCATGGCTTGGGTCAGGTGCACCTTAGTCCTCAAGCTCACATCTTTGCTCTTCAACACTTTAAAAAGTTCTTGTGAAGCAGATTTGCCTAATGCAATACGTCCTTTGATATCTTGACTGCTGCTTCCTTGAGTGTTGATAGTTGATCCAAGAAGAACGAAGTCCTTGACAATTTCAATCTTTCCTCCATTGATCAGAATGTTGTTTATTGGTCCAGTGGTGAGGATTTTTGTTTTCTTTACATTGAGATGCAATCCATACCGAAGGCTGTGCTCTTTGATCTTCATCAGTAAATATTTTAAGTCTTCTTCACTTTTAGTAAGCAAGGTTGTATCATCTGTGTCTTCCTGATGCCAAGGTTTTTTTCACAGATTTACTCAGCATACAAGTTGAATAAGCATGGTGAAAGAATACCACCCTGTCACACATCTTTCTTAATTTTAAACCATTCAGTGTCCCCATGTTCTCATCATACAACTGCCTCTTGGTCCATGTACAGATTCCTCATGAGCACAATTAAGTGTTCCAGAATACTCATAATTCACAATGCTGTCCATAGCTTATCATGAGCCACATAACCGAAAGCCTTTGCATAGTCAATAGAGCACAGGTAAACATCTTTCTGATATTCTCGGCTTTCAACTAAGATCCATCAGACATCAGCAACAATAGCCCTCATTCCACGGCCTCTTCTGAATCTGGCTTGAACCTCTGGAAGTTCTCTGTCAATGTATGCTTGCAGCCATTTTTGTATTACCTTTAGTAAAACTTTACCCACATGGGATATCAAAGATATTGTCCAATGATTTCCGCATTCTGTTGGGTCACCTCTCTTTGGGATACACACAAATACAGGTCTCTTCCAATCAGTCGACCAGATAGTTGTCTTCCAAATTTCTTGGCAGAGATAAGTGAGTGCCTCTTGTGCCACCTCACTTTCTTGAAAGATTTCAATTTTTATTCCATCAGTTCCTGGTGCCTTGTTCTTTGCCAATTCCTTCAATGTACCTTGGACTTCCTCCTTCAAGATCATTAGCTCTTGATCATATGCTACCTCTCGATACAGTTGAACATCAACCATTTCCTTTTGGTACAGTGTCTCTGTGTATTCCTTCCATCTTATTTTGATGCTTTCTGAATCATTCAATAATTTGCCCAGAGATTCTTTCTATAATGAAATTTGAGAGTTGAATTTTTTCTTCAGTTCCCCCAAGCTTGAGAAATGTTGAGTGTGTTCTTCCTTTTTGGTTTTCTGACTCCAGATCTTTGCACATTTTGTTGTAGTCTTTGGATTCATCTTCTCGAGCTGAGCTTTGAAGTTTTCTGTTCAGCTCTTGCACTTCCTCATTTCTTCCATTTGCTTTAGCATCTTTACACTGGAGAACAAATTTCAATGTCTCTTCTGACATCCATTTTGACCTTTTCTTTCTTTCTTGTTTTCTTAATGACTTTTTGCTTTCTTCATGTATGATGTTCTTGATGTCATCCCACAACTCTTCTGGTCTTCGGTCTTTAGTGTTTAATGTATCAAATCTGTT